>NC_044498.1:36111035-36423535 GCF_902362185.1 Chanos chanos | reverse complement strand
TGTTGACTTTCCTGTGCGCAGTTTTCCAGAGTTCTCTTTAGAGTTGTCTTAGTGTTCCATGTTACAATTACTTACAATTACAATGAACCTTAAGTTTTGGTTACTGTGCAGGGATTATATAAATACTAAATATAATTTATAGTGGAAAATGACTGTCTAATGGTTAATTTAACAGTAGCCAGTTTGCTGCAGGGTAACACTGATGTTTATCAGTATCACTGCATCAGTCCTTCCGTCATATCTCTTTTCATCTATACATTCACATTTACATTTCATGCCTGGAGGCACCATTTACAACACACCTTTGTATCTACTCTGCTAACCCATTCAGCCTCCTGTGTTAAAGAGACTATAATTGGACTGACTTTTTTTTTTTTTTATGAAAGCAGTTGAACTGTACGCAATTTATTGATCAGTTTCTCCAGTGTGTTGTTAAGACATGAAATAACACAATATATTGGCAGACACACAGGTGTGCAAGGTGAGAACAGCTCGTACTTGGCATTATGAAAGTAACAGTTTGTTCCTTCTCATAGAGAGAGAGAGAGAGAGAGAGAGAGAGAGAGACAGCAAGAGAGAGAGAGGGAGAGAGAGAGAGAGAGAGAGAGAGAGAGAGAGAGAGAGCAAGAGAAAGAAAGCGAAAAAGAGAGAGAGAGAGAGAGAGAGAGAGGTGGTACATTGCTTTGTTTGTTCTGTGTGTTTAGTGAATGTCTATTCTGTGTTAATATATCTTCAGTTAGACTGCTGATCTCTGGAAACAGTGTCGTCACATTTAACGGAGCGGCTTGAGACTGTAGGAACGCAGTGAAAAAGACACCACATACATGCATATATACACACACACAATCACGCATTCAAACTGAAACAAAGAGCAAGTAAAACGTCAGAAGAAAGAGGATTTTGTAGAAGTGAGAGTCAGTAATCAGGACCAATGATGATTTTGACTTTGGAATTGTTGACTGCTGTGATTGCCCTGTGTGACTGACCGGCACTGGAAATATCTGAACCTGTACTAAAGATGTCAGAAACTGTAATTAAGTCATAAAGTCATAAATCCCTTTGAGATTTAAGAGTGTTTTTTAAATGGTAAAAAAAGAGCTGTTATATGTTTAGAGTAACCTCAACCCTCTTTATTTCTCTGTAGGAAATCCCTGAAAGTGTCAGCAGTCTGTCAGTTCTCTATGAAAGATGTCAATTGGGCATTTGAAGGCCCGTATATGGAGAGCGATGCCAACTCTAAATGGACCCAGTACACTGGCAGAGTCCCTGAACCTCGACCCGGATCTGTAAGAATTGAACCCCTGAATTCTCTGCTCTCACTGGCCAATCGGAATACACAGAGCCTGCTGACCAACACACAATTAGGAACCTTTACTCAGTGTTTATCCAGACCAGTGTTTAGACTGCTCTCTGAAGACAAGTCAGTGTTTATCACGTGTCTTTTAACTCCACTCATAGATGTCATGAGTCATTGCTTTTCACTTTAGCTCTTGATCGCTTTGTTCACCATTGTCTTTGTGCCGGGAAATCCAGAGAGAAGTAGGTCAGAAAATGACACTCAGCACTATTCAACTTGTTGCCAGTGTTAAATGAACCCTTAACAGTGTCATTTTGATTTACACCAATACTTTTTAGTATTTACATAGTTTGCATTCACCTGTCTAACTGAAGTATGAGAGCATGTAAAAACAGCAAATATGTCCAGACCTGTTGGCTGTATGAACAGAACAGATTTGGTAATGCAAGATTCTGATTAGATCTATACATAAACACATAACAGAGGAAAATACATATGAGTGTGCTGAACATACAGTTAAATAAATATACTTAACATAAGTGTGAATGCAATTAGTGCACATATACATATAACTGAACTGACTGGAGAACTGTCCATTAGTGGTCATTGTGTTCAGTGCCTCAACACACACAAGTGTGTCAGGTCAGGATGGTGGTATGGTGCTAAGTGATGATGTTGAGTGTTTTTCATTTTGATGTGAATGTTGAGAGTGTTGGTGATGATTCTGGGTGTATTGGTGATGATGTTTGATTTTGATGTTTCAGGGATGATGTTGAGTATGTTTGGTGATGTATTTGGTGAAGATCTTGAATGTTTTATGTTTACATTATGTATGATGTCGAGTGTTTCGGTGTGTGAGTGTGTTAAGTGGTGCTTTGCCATTCATTCTGTTTCTCTCTCTCTCTCTCTCTCTCTCTCTCTCTCTCTCTCTCGCTCGCTTTCTCCTCTCCAGTGTATCACAAATGAGCTTAGAGCCAGAAACATCAACTCCTCCACTGACCTTCCTGATGATGTGCTGCACTTCGTCCGTAGGCACCCCTTCATGTACCGCCAGGTCCCCCCACTGGGACAGCGCCCCCTGCTGTTTAAGAAGAGTGTGTACTACACTCAGGTTGCTGTGCTCAGGGTACAGGCTCTTGATGGCGAAACTCACCCTGTGCTTTTTCTAGGAACAGGTGGGTTCAGTTATTCATACTCATACATTCAACTGCCATTCACAGGATCAGCAGAAGACGTTTGTGTCACCTTACTGACTGAAGTGTTGTAAAGCAGTTTAGGATGATTGTTGATTGTTTTGTTTATGACGTTGAATGTTATGATGCTGATAGCTGATTGTTTAGTTTGATGATGTTAAGTAATAATATTGCTGTGGAGAGTGTTGGTGAAGGTTTTGGTTGATGAAGGTTGATGAAGATGTTGAGTGTGTTGGTGATGATGTTGAGAACATAGGTGATTATATTCAGTGTGCTTGGTGATGAGTGTGTTGATGAAGATGTTGAATGTGTCTGGTAATGAGATTGATTGTTATGGTGATGGTTTTTAATGTCCTGCAGATGATGGCTGGTTGCAGAGAGCAGTGGAAGTTAAAGGTCGTCTACATATCATCGAGGAGCTGCAGTTATTTAAGAAGCCACAGCCTGTGGACAGTATAGTCATTTCTGAGACACAGGTGAGATAATTATGCTAGTCCTGAAACTCATGGGAGACACTTTAGCCATCTCTGAGACACATGTGAGAAATTGAAGTCACCTCTGAGACACATGTGAGACAATTATGTCATCTCCACAACAGAGGTGATATAATAAGTAGATGCACATATAATGATATGACCTGTTGAATGACACTGAGGTTTTTAACTATTTTGATAAACTGTGGATGAAACTCTATATGCTCAAATTGCTGCAAAATTTTGGGGAAATTGGGGAAAAATGAAGAGCAGACAATTTATAGAGATTCCAGTCATGCCAATTCTGGCCCTTGTACCCTGTGCTTTTTCCAGATGAGTGTGTATGTGGGCTCAGCTACTGAGGTGCTCCAGCTGCCCCTGTCCAACTGTCACAAATATATGTCCTGTTTCGACTGCGTGCTTGCTCGAGACCCCTTCTGTGCCTGGGATGGAGAGTCATGTGTGGAGATAACTTCTCACACAAACAGGTGCCACAGCACTAAACTCCGCAACAGCAAACCACATCTGTACATTTTAAATGACATTTTTGTAGGTTACGGGCCTCAGATTTTGTAGCAAAGAATCCAGAAATTTTAAAGACTGGAGTATTTTTTTTTTAGGGATGCATGGTATTGAGTGGCTTGTAATATATGTTTTTTAACCCTTGCAGATCCAGTTTGACTCAGGATATTGTGAATGGTAATCATGGCTGTGAGATGACCAGGCCAGATGGTATGTGCGAGGACTTTACTCAATAGCAGTTCAAGCAGTTAAGTGAATTCTGTATTGTTTCATACTTAAATGACTGTTTATTTATTTGTTTGTTTGTCCTGTCGCAGACTTGGTACAACGCTCTCGTTCTGTGGTGGCTGGAGATGATGTGCTGCTACAGTGTGAGCTGAACTCCAATCTAGCAGTTCCACTGTGGACACTGGACGGAGTGGAGCTGCAGGGGTACGGGCTGGACTCCGGTATTCGGATTGGCACGGACGGACTGCTGCTGATCCAGGCCAGTCCCGACCAGAGCGGTCAGTATTGTTGCTTCTCCGTGGAGAGCGGTCTCCGAGTGCCAGTGATCAATTACAGCCTGACGGTGCGTCCAGACATTCCCCCACCACCACCTCCCATAAAGACGACGTTACCCCCCAGGACCGCCCCCACTCCGCGGACTTCTCTGCATCTCAGAAACGACACCCCTGACCCAACAAACCCACCCATCCCACTGCCCCTGCCTCCTAAATCTGAGTTCCTCTCAGACAGAAACATGGTCACTCTTTACTTGTCCTTGGTCACCATCCTTGGAGGGCTGTGTATGGTTCTGACCGTGGTGCTGCTGTACGTCAGTTTCTGCCTCAATGGCCGACAGGGTACCTACTCCGTACGCGCTGCTGCCCGTAAACAGAGGAAGAAGAAAGGACAGATGGAGCTGAAGACCATCTCCCGCCACTGCAACGGCAAGAAACCGGACGCGATGGACGCGGAGGACGGCCTGCTCCAGATCATTCCTGGGGCTGGACAAACCTTGCAAAACAGTGACCACCTCCCTCCTGCTCCCCCTCTCCCTCCCCCGACGTCCAACCCGGAGAGCTATAATGGGCTGTCAGCCACCCTGCCCAGCGTACTGAGGAAGATGAACGGAAACAGTTACGTACTGCTGCGGCAGGACTCGACCTCCCCGCTGTATTACTCCTTCACTGAGGAGCTCAACCGCATACTGGAGAAAAGAAAACAGACCCAGCTTCCCCTCACTACACCTGACGAGAGCTCAGTGTAACTTTGGACAGAGTCCTCCCTGTGGAGGGGCAGTAGGCCTCCTTTCAGCCACTGTGTGTAAGGGTGCTGATTTTACTCTCTGATTTTACCTCCTGCTGTAGTTACCTGACTGTGTGACTGAGAAGTGAGTCTTTCTGTAATTTATGATTTTTTTTTTCAGTCATTATTTTTAGTGCAGGGAATGACATGGCATAGCTGCCACCTAAGTTTTGTAATCAGTATCCCTGTAAGGGGTATTGATTTAGGACACACTGAAACACCTTCTGTTAAATGGACGGAAATCCTGCTTCATGCGCTATGGAAAGTCTCTCTCAGTAGGGAGCCAGAAAACCCTCAGCTAATTCAATTGGGCCCCAGATTGTGGAATATGTCAGGTTTGGACAGAGTCACCCAAATTCAGCAGCAGATTCGAACACTGTGTTGGACCCTCAAGTGAGGGGAAGAGGATCACGGATACTAAAACATCACCCATGATCTGAGTAGCAGGGTGCAAAGACTCATAGGAAGGTTTGCCTCTGCTTAAGCAGCATTAGCTGTGAAGTTTGCCTGTCTCTAAGCAGACACCATTTTCCCGGACAGTTCTGCTTTGTAACAGAGGCAGTCGTGCAGAATTAACTTGTCCCTTTTCTTATTTGTGTATTAATCTATTCTCTTTAAAATCTCTGAACATTAATAAGATAACTGTTGCCTAATGTAACATTTAACAACAGCAGACGTAATTACAATGCATTTTGCAGTTATATCTACTGTTAACATTTCTAAAATACCTCTTTCATATAGAAAATTTGATTGACAGTATTAGTCACTAGGAAGCACTTTAGGGAGCAGTTGCACTGGATTTGTGAAAAGAAGCAGGTTGTTATTGAAGTGCAGAGTGTCTGATGGGTTTTGGTGATAAGTTCTGAATGACTCAGAGCAAGATGACTACTTGGATTCACTGTGAGTCAACATTGTCATCATTTCTAGATGAAGACTGTTCTCATGTCTCTAAATGGAAAGTCCAGACTGAACACAGATTAAATGAAGGCTTGGAAAGAAATGAGAAGAACAGATTATGCCCTGATACCACACTACTGCCATTCAAGTTTCAGTGCAGCTACTTCAAGGCTTAATCACTCTGCCACCAATACCACACGTGGACACACACAGACACACCAATCTCTCCATCAAAACCATCAGGACCCGCTGCAAGACCTGGGCCACCAACGCTATTAGGACAACGGTGGACTACAGGTATGTTGGTGTTAACTGTAAGAGATTAAACTGGTGATACGGCCATGTGTGTAAGAACCTCTTTGCTGTCATTGATGACTCTCAGTATGACAAATATTTAGACTGTGCTGTTTCTGTCAGTGTCTCAGTGTTTTTAGCTACGAGAAATGTAATGTTGCCGTGCTCAGCTGTTACAGTTTGTTGCATGTATGAAACCCCCATTTACAAAGTGGATTCAAGGCAGGAATGCAATGGTGAAAAAATACAGAATTAGCAAACCTTTTTCCCAGTTGGATTAGAAAAACAGAAAACGTAAAAAGGTATGGGATAAAAAAAAACAGGTATGATGGGTCTGAATTATGGTAGCATAGTCCTGTTTGTGATTGATTGGACTGTTCCAGGGAAGTACGGGACAGAATTGAATGCATAGATATATTCCCTGAAAATGAGCCTCTCTCTGCCTGAGCTACTGTACATGTGATTTTCTCTCTGTGGATGGAGGAGAGAGTGAGATCATGTCCTTTTTTTTTTTTTTTCTTCTGCTTAACCGTTTGTCTCTGAATGAATGTGCAGAGAACTCAAAACTTCAAGGTCACAGATGACCTCATCAGTGATATTTCTACCACGCATTCAGTTTCTCCATTCTCTCCTCTCTCCCACTTTCTTTTCTGTTATTTTATCTTTCACAGCTCATGTCTTTTTTCCCTTCTTCTTTAGACCATTTTCTTTACATATCTCTCCGTCTTTCATTTACAGCTTATGCCCATATGTGGTGTATGTGTGTAGTGTGTATTTCCCTCTGGTCTGTGCCACTGGTGTGCTCAGTAAGTGATAATATCAGGCATGTTGGAGCATGTATATACTGTGAATGTTGTCTTAATTGAAGGGGGAATGCAGATAATCTAAACCCTGATAGCACAGCAAAGTTATTGCAGATCTGAAGGAGCAACAACATAAACATAAAACCCTTAAGAAATTCTTGTTGCACCCAAATCATCTATTCATTGCATTTTATCTTAACTGACAACCCCCCCCCCCTCCCACACACACACACACACACACACACACACACACACACACACACGACACAGGTTACAGTGTACAGGTTACAGTGAGTTGTTAACACAGTAAAAATGACGTTTGCTTCAATCTGAGTTAGGTTAATCTGACAGTGAATTTTGCTCCCTGACTGTTGTGCCCACTGCTCTCTGGTGGATGTCATATGCTAACTTATTTGCTGATATACTGCATTACATTGTAGCACTGTATGTGGTATTGTGTACTGTAGAATTTGTAGTGTGGCTTAAGTAATACCTGAATTTGAAACTTGTCAAAGAATAATAGGCCATACTTTGTCATTCTGTGTCTCCTTTGTTTTAGGATGGTTGGCTCTTCCAACACTTGTGTATGTGCCATCTGCCCAGCTGATCTCCATCTGTAAAGAAGCCTATTTCAGTGATTTGAATATATAACACAACGGTGAACCAAGGCATGTGGAGAGAGAGGGCCCATATCTGTAATATGCAGCCAGCGACACAATGAAGAATTCTTTTCCCCGGTCTCCATAATCCATAGCATCGTTACCCTTCAGCCGGTACACTAGAACACTGCAGAACACAGTCACCTCTCACTGGATATATGACACAAGGAAACAGAAATTCTCATCGTCTGCAGACTTGCTCCTTTTCTAATTGTGGAACTACTTTTATAAATGAGATATTGTTACAAAGCTGCTTGATAGAATTGCAGGCCTGAGACCCCCAGTGAAAATGACTGAAACAACAGTGATGAGAGAAAAATTCCATAAGACTATAAATAAGGAAGAACATGGGTGGGATGAACCAGAACTCAGACGGTGGAGTGCATTATGTTCTGTTTGATCCTGGATAGTCAGTTCAGAGTTACAGTCATGATGGTAGTGATGGTTAATGTAAAAAAAACAAAAAAAAACAGAAAGATAGGAGAGGATGATTTTTTTGTGAACAAGGGGGGAAGCCTGGTAAAGTTCTTTCATTGCTCAGAGAATATAAAATTGGATATATGTATGTAGGATAAATAATATTTATGTTGATTTTTTTTGTCTCTTTCGGTGTCATTTGTGAAGAAATCATAGTTTCTCCCAGCAGGTTCTTCTTGGAAACAAACTGTGTCAAAGAGTCAGGTTTGTTTCTGGTAGGAGCACAATGTACCATCGCTCTTCAAATGGTATTATTTTTATGATAAAGAGAAAGCAAAGCAAATTTCCAAGAAAAAACCCAACTCTATTTCCCTGTCAATGCCATAGTAGTTTTTATTTACCCTTTGAGGGACACTAACACAGGATGTGTTTGGAAAACAAAATGAAACTGAAAACTGTTTTTGTGTGAGTGTGTGCTTGTGTCTGTGTATATGTGTGTGCACTGGAATGTGTATGTGTTTGTGTGACGGTGTGTGTGTGTGCGTGTGCATTTTGATTCTGGAGTAAATCGTGTTGCTACAGTTTAAAGAGAAAAGTTCCTGGTTGTCTTGAATTGTGACTTTTCTCCTGGGAGACACAAACACAAACACGGCCTAAGACATGTGCTGATTGTTACCCAGAGAGACCAGGGTGTTGCGTCTCGTGTTTTATTAATTTTCACATGGTCGTCCCTGAGAGCACATGGTGGAAAGAGAAGATTACAGGAAACAGAAGAGACACTGTCTCTCACACTGAGTTTGTTGAGTTTGTTAACATTTCACCCTAGCAAATCCTAGCACTAATAAACAGTCCTCTAAAGTAATGGAAAAGTTTATCTTCGCCTTCATAAGCTTCGTAAACTTTTGGCAATGTTCTTTTTCACCTCACAAGCACCAATAAGGAAAAACATTTGCCTGTTTTCAGGGCAACAACCAAACCAGGAGACCTGCGTATCAGTCTGTTATGAGCGCCAGCCATTGATTTTAGCAGTAGTGAAAATCCACCTGCAGCAATCTGAATTCAGTAGAACACCTCATGTTGAGAGCTTTCACTTTTAGATTGTTGCTATTGCTACAGAAATGTTTAGCAAGAGGTGCAGATAGAGACAGGTGTCATTAAGATTCTCCCTCTGCTTAGAGTGACTCATCGTCAATGTAATAGTAACTAAAAAACACACACACACACCCATGTGCACAGATTCACCTTCACACAGACAGTTTTACACATACACACAGGTACACACAGGCATACACATGCTCTCCCGCGTAATCTGGTCCATGTAGCAGGTTGTTTCAGACAGAGCGATTTATGAGGACGGCGTAACCTTTCAGCTACTGCATTGTCCTTAAGGTGTTTTTTTCTTTTCTTTTTTTTTAAGTTGCTGTGGAGCTGTGTGAGGTGGACCTGAGCTCAGCTTTCCTTTTTTCAACAGAGGAGGTTCTCACAAACACTCAAAGAGGCTGGATGCATGTTCTGAGAAAAATTCTGTAATAAGACGTGATCCAGAATCAAGTACAGGCAGGACAAGGTTAAGAAACACAGTAACCAGATACACAGGGAAAACCAGGTATCAAAAACCAGAGAGCAGACCTAAAAAAATCAAAGACTTGATTTTCCCAAAATATCAGGAAGCCAGAGAAAGCCACACCTGAGATTTCACATGATTGCAAGATCAATGAGACAAACATAAGTATATGTGTGTGTGTGTGTGTATATATATGTATATATATATGCATTATTGTACCTTACTGTAACTGTATGTATGTGTGTGTGTGTGTGTGTGTGTGTGTATATATATATATATATGAAATATGAGAATAGAAACAGCATACAATTACAGTAAGGTGGTATGGTGAAGTTGTGAAGTTGTTGTTGATTAATTTGGAGAATATTCGGACTTGTCTCACACGTGAACCATAAATAGTCATAAAGATGGAAGTGATTCCAGCTATGCTCTGTGTTATTATAGAATTCGTCTGTCTTAAAGGACCATAATGTGTCCCAAGCGTCACAGTTTCTGTGACTGAAAGGGTACTCTTAAGCCGTTTCTGAAACACTGCTATACCGTCATTCTCTGTGTTTGTAAAGGGTAATTATTTGGATGTCTTAAGTGCTGTGTTTTCATAGGCACATGTGAGGTGGCACTAAGTTTCTTTACAACCAGATTCCTGATGGCTATGTTTGTGAGTGTGTGAATGTGTTCTGTGAATGAGTTGGTGAGTGTGTGTATATATGTGTGTGTGTGTGTGTGTGTGTGTGTGTGAGTTTGAGTTCACTGAACGTTTACTGAAGTCTAGTTGGAACAGGTTCTGCTTGAGTAGACTTCTAAGAATTAGTCATCTTTTCCATTAACTTTCTTTGTCCTTTATTCACCTGTTTACTAAACACTTTGCCACGGAGGGTTGATCTCTCTCTCTCTCTCTCTCTCTCTCTCTCTTTCTCTCTCTCTGCCTGCTTGGGTCTGAACAGTCACTCCCATTTCATTCTGACGTGGCTTTGTTTTTATCAGGTGAAATGTAATATTAGCCCTGTTGCGCTTATTATTGACTACAGGCACCGTTTCATAATGGGAGTACACTCAGGTTACGTGTGAAATTCATGATCATGAATTTCCATCATGGATATAAGTGCCTGAACCACCCTCTTTGTCAGCGCTCCAGGCCAGAAATATTATAATGCAGTGTTTTGAGTTTTGATGTAGCACAAAGGATGTTGAGGAGGACAAAGGATGTGGTTACTGATCTCTATGTTTTCAACATTAGCTAGTTGACTCATGTCTGCCAGTTTGATTGAAGATTTATGCTGACTTCAGAAGAAATTATATGTGTCCACATTTGATCAATGACTTCATCAACTGGACAGAAAAAGATTCCCACACAACTCAAAACTGTCAAACTATTGGTAGATTTCAACAGTGCACTCTCTCCACCTTTGACAGCTTTAATGTAATATGATGTGTGTCATTCATGATCTCTAGATAAACACTTATTGATCACACACGCACACGCACATCCACATCACAGCCAGGTCAAAACTGTGTCATGCGGATTTAGTCGGTTAATGATCCTTAATTACAAGGTTGGGTCACTCTGACGTCATCACCTGTGGCTGATAAATGTTCACTAAGTGACTGTGTGTGTGTGTGTGTGTGTGTGTGTGTGTGTGTGTGTGTGTGTGTGTGTAAGTCAACTCTCATGCCCAGTGACCTGTCCTGCAGGGTGCCTCTTCTCCTGTTGGATGGATGGATGGATGGATGGATGGAAATCAATCATTTAAAACCCTGTTTTACACTCCATTAAAACCACAAAAGAAATCAGTGCAGTGAGTGTGGATGGTAACTCCCTATACTCACCTTGTCAGGAGAACAGTGTTTTACACATTATTACTCACTCAAGGTAACTCCAGTAGTGTGTCCAACCCTGCCTTGGGGTTCAGTGAGGTGACTAAAGTTCAGAAGTCTCTTTGTGTCTAAATCCCCCACCCACAGTTTGTTTGACGTAACTGCAGCGCCTCATGCATACACCAACCCGTAATCTGGCTTTAAAGGTTCTTATTGGCTGTTCTTGAATGATTTAGGTTTCAAATGCTCTGATTTGGTGTCAGTAAAAATCCGTGTCCTGAGATATTGAGTGGGTGTCTGTAAATAATTAGGCTTTTAGGTTTTTGTTTGCACGTCAGTGAATAATTAGAGTTTCGGGATTCTGACTTTTGAGGGTTTACAGTTTCAGGTGTCAGGCTGACCGGCTGGTGTAAGGAAGCACTTACTGTAGGTACACCACAACTTCCTATATGGATAGTGGTTGCCAAGGAACAACCTTTTCTTATATTAGTATCTGCCAGTGTATATACCATTGTGGGTATCAGTTAATCATAACAAAGAGATATTGTCTATCAGCAGTCATCGAAACAAATCAGCATGATACTGTCTTTCAGCAGTCATGGAAACGAAATAGAGACAATCCTCACATGCAATGACTGCTCCCTCCTGTTTCTCCGGTTTGGCATGTCCTCTGAGACGCATGCCCACTCGTTTGTCTGCATGCTTCCCTCCTACACTACTGTGTTTCTGTCAGGGTGACCTGCACTAATACTGCTCATTGTGTGTGTATGTAGGGGGGGGGCGGTGCACCAAACAGCACCATGAACAACCTCATTATTCTCTGTGACTTTCTAGAGAACTGGTGCACGTCAGTTTGGGGGAAAAATGATTAGACAAGATAATGAGCCTGGTTCTAAACTTGAAAAAGGGAATATCTGGGCATGTCACAAACAGAGAAACACGTGAAGGCATTGTTTACTTCACATTGTGTCGGGTCATTTTTTATGGAGACAGACCACCGGTGTAAGAGTTCACACTGTTGCCTGTTGTCCCAGTTCCAGTATTAAACCTTAAGACACACACATCTAATGCCTGTGTATAAGAAAAGGAATCAGGTAATGGGGGAGAACTTTGCACTTCAAATATTGGTCATCAGTAAACAGGATCACCTCATGCTATACCTAACTTTCAAACATTGGACACTGGAACCACCCCCCCCCCCCCCCCCCCCCCCCCCCCCGGACTGGATTATGTCAAATTACTGTAGCTCTGTCATGCAGACTCACTGGAACACTGTGCTTATTAGTAGAACTAAGAACTAATACTGCTAGACTGGCATTTGGAGCATAGATGAAAAACAGGTTTTAATTTTTATGTCGTGCTGTCAACTGGGCTCACTTTCCTCAGTCTCTTGTTTAGAGTCATTCAGATGGGGAAAAAAATTACACTGCGAGTTAGCGAAAGTTGAACTTTTAATTCTCCTTTATTGAAAATCTTGTTACCTAACTGATGGAAAAATTCATTACAAGTTAACAAAAGAAAGCGCAGTGACATTGCAAGTTCTTTTCTGCTTTAAGTAAACCACAGTGTCTTTTTCAAATCTCTGTCCAAACACTCATAGAACATGAGTCATCTCTGAGCTACACTTGGGTACTGTGAGAACTGTTCTGAAGGCTTCCAGTGTCTACATCAGTGTTTGCTTACTTGTGCCATCTACTGGAATATTGCTTATCCTACATTTTCTAAAGGAGATAGAATGTTTTACGATAGATTATAGGTAAGTTCTTTTGAAGGCTGTACGTTCTTTCGAAATATTCTTTTAAAATATTTTTCTTAATCTTTTCATATATTTGGTATGAGGTGCCAAACAATGATAATGAAAAGTGTTTCTTTTTATGTTCAGATTTTCAATTTTTTTTAAAAGATAAAAGTCATCATTTTGTGCACATTTGTAGCATAAAGACCTTATTTGTTTATGTCACCTATGTAACTGTTTGAGTCCTTTTAAATATGGTGATATAGCGGAAAAATTCAATGGAGCCCTTTTTGGCGTCATTGTCTCTGTGCTACCCGCCGCTCTAACTTGTTCAGAGACCTTGGTGAAAGATGTAGTGACAAGTGTCCATCCATCTATGATGACTGGATATTTTCTTTATGCCAGAAAAGTATCCTTAGAAAGGAATATTCCTGATATCTGTGTCTAGAGTTCATTATTATAAGGCATATGAAATCTGAGTTCAGTTTTAATGTTATGTCATTCTACACTGGTTATGAATATGGATGATTAATCTACTAATTTGTACAATTTGCAGATGAGAACTCACATACTCATTAAGTTGTTCCCCTGTGGACACACTCATAATAAACTGTGCTTGGCCGAATCACTCTCTGACCAGGCTGGTTCTCCCACACTCCTCTCAGTGTCCTGGTGGTTCCACCAATTCTCCCTGATATGACTTGGTGCCTATAAGCCTAGGACCACACAAAACAGTAGACAGATAAAAGTGGAAGTAGCTTTTTCTTCCCCAACATAAAGAGTCCAGTAGTAATAGACTGTACCCTCTCTTTTTGCTTTCCACATTTCCTTGGCTGTGCTGCAATATTAAACACACACACACACACACACACGCCCACAAACTTGTTTCTTGGCAACCACTATTCATATAGCAACACAATATATATACACACTGCCTGGCCAAAACAAAAGTCACCGTTTGCCTTTGGAGCCTGTGGAGGCAGTGTTATGATCTGCGATGGCTTCAGTTGGTCAGGTCTAGGCTTAGCAACATTATGTGGCAATAAAATGAAGTCAGCTGAGTACCTGAATGTACTGAATGACCAGGTTATCCCATCAATGGATTTTTTCTCCCCTGATGGCACGGGCATATTCCAGGATGACAATGCCAAGATTCATCAGGCTCAAACTATGAAACAATTGTTCAGGGAGCATGAGGAATCATTTCCACGCATGAACTGGCCACCACAGAGTCCTGACCTTAACCCCATTAAAAGTCTTTGGGATGTGCTGGAGAAGATTTTATGGGGTTGTTCGACTCTCCCATCGTCAACAAGATCTTGGCCAAAAATTAATGCAACTCTGGATGGAAATAAATGTTGTGACGTTGCCTAAGGTTGTCGAAACAATGCCACAGCGAATGCATGCCATCATCAAAGCTAAAGGCAGTCCAACAAAATATCAGAGTGTGAGACATTTTTTTTTGGCTAGGCAGTGTGTGTATATGTGTGTGTGTGTATATATATATATATAGACATACATACATACACACACACACACACACACACACACACACATATATGTATATATGTATATATGTATATGTGTGTGTGTGTGTATGTATATATATATATATATATATATATATATATATATATATATATATATATATATATATATATATATATATATATATATATATATACACATGTACATAGGCAAATCGGAATCATGAAAAGGCTGCAAGGAAAGCAGCAACTTCCAAATATCTGCAGAGAGTAAGGCAAGTCCTGAAAAGTCAGCTGAATGGGAAAAACAAGGTCTGGGCTATCAACACCTATGCCCTGCTGGTCATCAGATACCCTGCTGGAGGAATAAGCTGGTCAAAGGAAAAGACAGAAGCCACTGACATCAAGACAAGAAAGCTCCTTACAATGCATGGAGGATTTTACCCCAAATCCAGCATCCTAAGACTGTGCACTAAGCGGAATGAAGGAGGCTGTGTACTAGTGAGCATCAGAGCCACTATCCAGGATGAGACTACAAAGATCCAAGACTACATCAAGAAGATGGCCACAAGCAATAAAGTGCTTACTGAATACCTCAGGCAGCACAAAACTTCTGAAGGAAGAAGAGCAGGAGCAGGAACCATCATAGAAGGATAAGCCCCTGCACGGCATGTACCGCTGTCAGATAGAGGAAGTGCCTGACATCGAGAAATCCTACCGGTGGCTGGACAAGGCTGGATTGAAGGACAGCACAAAGGCACTGAAAATAGCAGCACAGGAACAGGCCTTGAGTACAAGATCAGTAGGGGCAGAGGTCTACCACACCAGGCAAGACCCCAGGTGCAGGCTGTGCAAAGACGCCCCTGAGTCAATCCAGCACATAACAGCAGGGTGTAAGATGCTAGCAGGCAGGGTGTACAAGGAATGCCATAACCAAGTGGCTGGCATAGTATACAGAAACATCTGTGCCGAGTATAAACTGGAAGTCCCAAGGTCAAAATGGGAAACACCCCTGAAGGTGGGTGAGAACGACTGGGCTAAGATCCTGTGGGGCTTCCAGATTTAGACTGACAAGCTGGTTATGGCCAATCATCCGGACATAGAAGTGGTGGACAAGCAAAAGAAGAAAGCCATAGTGATAGACATAAGTACCAAGGACTGAAAGAAGAGCTAGAAAAGATGTGAAGAGTGAAGATAACAGTGGTCCTCTGGTAGAGGACCCGAGCTTGGAGGGGAAAGAAGACTGGGGGGAATTTCTTTTTTATATATGTATATATATGAGTAGAGGGCGGCTGGTGAAGAGGGATTTGCTAGTGGACAGAGATCCTGAGAAGGCTTCTCCCTGCAGGAGAGAGAACCATGGTGTCACTCCAGGTGAAACTAATTTAGAACTCTCTGGTGACAGGCTGGAGGGCTGTTGATGTGGGCCTGCTGAAGCTGAGCAGTAATGTCGACCCTTAATGGAAGATCTGTTGTGTTTGCCATAGACAGCCAGGATTCCAACTCATTAGTGAGGGAAGAGCCTGTGCCTTCTGAAAGTGGTGTAAATTGCCTTAACACATCCGTTTTTTATTGCTCTGCCAAATTTGTGAGTATTTTACTGATTGATATATATCAGATGCAACCTGTTTGCAGTTTTAAATGTAGTAAAACTGCCAAAGTCTCCTGAACTAACTTTTGCTCAGTTAGGAAGCAGACAACGAATACAACCTTGACTCTGATCAGTCCCAGAGCATTCACAGACCTTCCAGTTAATAACCAGGCTGGATATTGTACTATTGTGGTACCATGTTTCTTTCTTACTCCAGAGAATGGTTAGAGTTCCGGTGTGTGTAGAAATGCCTATAGAGCCTTGTATACGTGTTCAGGAGGGTAGATGCTGTTAATTCAGGCTTCTCTCAGGTTGTGTACATTTTCCGGAGGAAAGACGTCCATTGTTAAGTGAGGTTCCTCTCAGGGATATTTCCCCAGAGGGAGTTTTTCCTCACCACGCGTTGAAGCTAGGATATGTATCCTGGCCACTTGTATTTCACTGATTCATTGGTCCCTCAGTTTGTAATATTACCATCATTTGTTAAATGTTAATCGGATCACATGCAGTTTTGTTCTGTTCTGCTGAGCATACCTAATCATACTTATTCAAAGATGATCAAAGTTGCATCTATATTTTGTATTCATTCTTATTTAAATTTAAATTCAAATAAACTGATTGTTTATCTGAAGGATAGCATTAAAAAAAATTAAAGGTAAATTTTGTATTATTCTGCCATTACTCCTTAATTTAGTGTTAAACTGAAGATGAAACCAGCGTGCTGCTTCTGAGTACTTACAGGCTAAAGTAATAGTTACAGCATTAGTAATAGTACCATGCTCACAGGTACTAAATCAAACATTTCCATATTTGTAAATCATTATATTCTGGTATTCTCTGTGTTTTGGAAGGTATCTTGTCTGTTTGAATAGTGCAATAACTATTAAAACAATATCAAAACAGCAGATTTACAGAGTTTACAACCAGAGAGTCATCTGAGGAGGAACAGAGAGGCATCTGAGGAGGTGTTGAAACAGCACCGCTGACTATGAAGTCAGGGTGAATGGAATGAGGGTTCATTTTTCTACATATTTCTTTTCCCATTCAATACAGTAATAAAGCTTTGTAAGTCTTGAAGTATATTTATGTTCTATATTTATTCTTGATAATATTGTAAGAAATTTGCACTTGTTCAGTGCATCATCTGAAAGGGTTTTCTCTGTTCACAGGGCCATATTGCAGCTCTACCACAAGAGGGCTCAGCAGTAGCAATTACTTCTTTATGAACAGTTCATAAAAATGCATTGTTATGAATGTAGGAGGTTTTACATCTCCTCATATCCAATACAAATATGTACAAATACACACACATATATGTATGTATATGTATGTATATCCATATGTATGCATATATGTATACAAATATATATATTCACCTTCATAGTATCTCTTCATTTACATACATGACACATGTTTTTCATTCTGTGCAAGCATAGTGATTCAGAGTATTGCCAAATTCAAAGTGCATGCACATTCAAAAGTGTTAATGTCTTCAAATCAACTTTAAGGACTAATTTGGGGATTACAGATTAAAATGTCTTTTTAAACAGGAGTGAATGCGTACCCATGATCATATCTTGTGTCTTGGACAGAAAACACAATGAATGGCTGCACTAACATGCACATTACCGGTTCTTTGGTTCCTCCACAAAACAGTTTAACCTAATAATCACTTTAGGGACATATCATTTAAAAGCACTTTTGTTCAAATGAGTGAAACATCTTCTTTATAGCACCTCAAATTTGGCAACACAGGTCTTGATGTCATTTGGTTTTCATATCAGCTAAATGCTGATTGGCTTTTAGAGTCAGAGGAAAGCATCAATACCCCAAAGTTTAGTGCAGTTTTAAGATGAGAACACAATAAAGTAGCAGGTACGTGATGGTTAAAAATAAAAACACAGTGAACTGCAACACCTTTGAAAGAACAGACTTTTATCCTCAACTATGCACAGTTAAATGACTGTTCTCATTCATTTAAGATAAATGCACTTAAAGGTCAGGGGACAAGACAGACTCTGGAGCCCCAAACAATGAAGTCAATTATTTTTTCAAAAGCACACAACAGTTCATTCCTTTGAAAAATATTTTTTTAAGGATTTCTCTCTGATTTAGTGCACCAGAAGAATAAACAGTCTATATTGATTAACACTTCACGGATCTAAGACAAAGCTTTTAAGAGTCACAGTCCATATATACTTCAGAAGAGTTCTTCATGTAACCATCAAAATGTGAAATGTGTCTCATTTTGTTTTGTACAAATTGTCCTAAAAAACATCTCAAAAAGGATATATGAAATGCATTGTTGTTTGTTTTTGAAATAGATGCAGTCCTTCTCAGTGGGTTCATTTTAAGGATGCTCATATTTCACTGTGTTTGGAAGTGTTCCTGGCTTGGCCAGTTCTTTCTCCACTTATTACCAGGGTCCGAGTTATTCAACAAATGTCCCTCCCCACATCAGATAATTTGACTGTAGCTGGGTTTCTCTTTTCCCATTGTGTACAAAAGAAAGTGTTTTTAAATCTTTTTTTTCTTTGCTTTAAGATTCTTTGCCTTTTTTAATCTGTGCAAAATGTTTATGAGCAATCGCTGTCTGGGAAGGGATATGTCCGTATGACTTCACTACTTCTGAGTAATTTGACTCAAACTGGAACAATTTAATAAAGTGCAGGCCATGAGTTTGCGACCCAAGGCATAAAATGACACTATAACGTTACTCTTTGCTTCTGGTGTTTGTTCTACTGTGTTTGAAGTCACTCCCTTTTCCTTTCCACACCCTCCACGTCAGACTCATTTTGCAGTCCTTGCAAAACAGATGTCTTATCCCTTCATAAAGTTCAACATCTCCCAGTGGGTCTGTGAGCACTGTTCCAATGCATGATCGTTACTGCAACGACCAGGAAATTTGTAAACTGTCTCGTTGGGAAAATGATGTGTCAAGATGCCTGTTTTCAATATCGTAACACTCATGGTAAACTGTTCCCACTAGATTTGGGTCTTGTGATTGGTTGCTTTGCAGACTTAGATTGATTGTTGGCCTTATCTCTGATGGTACTTGGGTTTTGAATGCCCCTGAATACAGGGTCACTCCATTTACTGAACCACTCTTGTGCAGAGACAGTGTCTAGGCTACACTAACCAAGGTTGTGAGCTTTTTGGAGAAAGGTTAAGAGGTTAAGATCTCAATGGATATGTACATTTAGGTATGTTCCAGCAGACCTGTTGTTAGTGGACTATTTCCCTTACACTAGGTCACTGCCACCCTGTAGCCTTATTGATATTTGCAGATGTAGGTCTTGGCTATATGTGAATGTGGATGAATATGTATATGTACCTCGAATACAGTTTCTTGTTTGAAAGTCAAGGTACTGTCTCTGAACAGGAGAGTTATTCTTCAGGGGGAAAAACAACAAAAAAACAAAAAACTTGGAGCTGTCCCCACACTAAAAATCTCTAAAATGGGTCATGATTAATAAGTGATTGGTAGGTAAAAACATACATGGTCGTTGGCAATAATAAAATCGCGGAATAAATAAAGAGCAGTGAAACATTGTGGGAGGGACTAATGTGTTTCATAATGTTAGCAGAAGGAAACAGGAAGACCAATCGATCTTACAGATTTGTGCAATACTTACTTTGCAACAAACTTACTTTTGAAACTATAGTTCTGAAGCTGCGAGTAAAAACTTAGGACAAGCAATACTTAGAGTTGGTATTACTGGATCAAATATTGTCACTGACCTTAGCAACAGGCGGGTTTATAGCCTGTAACCTGATACTGAAAAGTTTGATTGGTTAGGTCTAGAAAAGACATGGCGGTCTAATGGCTTCATACGCGTTTTGTTATCCAGATTTGTAGAATGCTACAATGTGTTAGCCGGCCGGCCCAGTTATTGAAAAGCGTTCCGTTTTTAAGAGAGTATCCACATTTTCTTCAGACTTTCAGGTAAGTTGTTCACATATTATAAATTCCCAACATAATTGGCTAGCTTCACACGATATGACATTGATTGTTGCACGCCCGGTAGCTAACTAACTAGCTGGTCTGCTGCTATTCTGCTTGAAAGTTGTTAACACAGCTAGCAACATTAGCTCAGTGGTGCCGGTTAAAGAACATATAGAGAGTTTTTGGCTTAGCCTCAAATCATTTAACTGAAATCGACTCAGCCAAAACTAAATACTATGAGATGTAGACTATTCTAAGATAGTGCTGCATTCATTGACGGCTGTCATGCTGTCATCCAAATACTGGCACAGTCAAGCAATACAATGTCACTGTAAGTTACTGATCTATCATGAGTAGTTAGAACCGTTGGTTAGGCTGGATAACAGAATTGAAGCCGGTTTGCATACACTTTTGTAAACTATGAGGCATTTTTAGGCAATTTAGACTGAAGATTTTGATCAAATTATAAATAATGTGTTCCATTTGTTGCTAGCGCCCTATGACTTGACGAACATGTTAGCTTGGGAATGTGATTAATTAATAAACTTATTTTTTTTGTAACTGCTTGTCTTTTTCATACAGCCACACGACAAACCTAAATATTGAGAAAGTTGACCATTTAATTTCAGACGTCCTTCCCCGGCTTTCACATTGGCAAAAGAAATTGTCTGCGTTTGCTCATTGAACTACTAGCATAAACACCCCCCCAAACCCCTTATACACAACAGGTGGGAAACATCGTAACTTTTTTCAAAGGAGGAGCGAGAGACCTTTACAATAGGTATAGATTACATTTTTAATGTAAAACAACTAATTTAATTCAAAATCAGGTTAAAGATTACATTACATTACACTCATCAAAATATTATTCCCAACATTAAACACGTAAAAAAAACAAAAAACAAACAGTTGATCAATTAATTCTCTTGTGGTTCCCAGGTGTGGTTTGTCCCAGTACGTCAGAATGACAGATCCGGCAGTTAAGAGGGTGGTTAGTGATATCATTCGCTCTCCAGAGGATAAACGAGTCTACAGGGGCCTTGAATTCACCAATGGGCTCAAAGCAATGCTCATCAGTGATCCCACGACAGACAAATCGTCAGCTGCCCTGGACGTTCATATAGGTAATATAGATCTCTTTCAGTGCTCCATGTGTATTTACTCATGCTCCTGTTTCCCTCTCCATCAAATTCTATTCCCCCCTCCCTTCTCTGAAAACCTTACCTTTACCTAATTATAATATAACCTTATAATAACATGCCCCAGTTTTCCTTGCATCCAGCCTTTCACCCCCCGGCCATCCTGTATTAGTACAAGCTTCTCATCTGTTCTTTTGTCTTCATCACTCTCCTCCTCTAATCACTCTCTCTTTCTGCTTATTCGTATTTCTCTCCTCTTCTCCACACTGTATGTCCATCACTCTGTGTCTGTCTGGTTTTTGTCTGTTTATTTATGCTCCCTCCCTTTTCCACAGAGAGCCTCTTGTATAACACAGAATTTGGCAGCTGTCCTGCTCTCTGTTTAGATCCTCTTATGCTGCAGCAGTTGGACTACTCTAGAGCCTGTGAGAGCGTTTGAATAATTTAGGCTCTCTTGGCTCTCTCTCTCTTTTTTTTTTTTTTTTTTTTGCAGATGAAGGCGAAGCCATACTTCAGGTGTAGTGAGAAAAGTCGAGCCTTGAATATGCCCTTTTCTATTTAAATCAAGTGGAACGTGTTCTGAGCAAGCGTAAACTTGCTCTTTAAACCAGTTTTATGAGACTGACTGCGTGTTTTTTAACAATCATTGTTTTAGATTGTCCTGTGTCCCCTTGCAGGAAGTACACCTTCACCTTCTCCTACTTGATAATTTACAGCCTGTAGACAAAGTTTAAGGAGGAAGCTGGCTTGTCTGGGAAATCCAAAATGATAGTCATGTAGGCTAGGCCTGTAACCTTGCCTGGCAGCACAGAGTGGAGGAGGGAATTTTATTGTATTGCTAATCATGGACACCACAGTGTTGGGTTTTTTGTTTTGTTTTGTTTTGTTTTGTCTGTCATGGTCAGTGCTGCACTGTCTTTTCCTCTAAGTTTTCTTTTAGATGTGAAGGAATTTGCTTAGTCGACTCACATACATATGCAATGTGTATTTGCAGGAAACACACCTGCAAATGAATAATTCATTCCTTCAAAACATCCCTATACCAGTGAACTCTATGGGCTCACTTCACGGGCATTGGGGTACAACTCTCCCTGCTTTAAGGTCTTGAGTGTGAGATTTGAGTATGTCTATCATTATGACCATGTCTTTCATTGCATACTAACAAGGATGTTTTGGTGGAGAATGTAGAGGAGAAAATGATCCTGGTCCATGGGTCCAATATGAGGGGTTGATTATCAGTACAGATAAGACTTGTGTTTGGTCACGTGTCTATCTTGTAAAGATGACTCAGCTTTACTAGTCATTGGACATATGAGGAACTGAAACTAGTCTCCAACACTGAGCAGTGCTATTGCCTGAATTAAAGGTATAACTTGCTCTCTTTTACTGTCCATTATTGATCCTCAGTCTTCATAGGCCTGGTTTCCTTGTAATATGTCCACATAGCCTTTCTTTGTGAAGTTGTTTATGATGACCTGTATTTCAATAGGAGCTGGCATTAATTCTGAAAAGCCATTAGCTGAGTTGTTTCAGACTTTTCATTGAGGATGGATTTTGCAGTATACTTTGATTCAAATCCGGGAGTCTGTTATTTGTAATAGCAAACTTTGCACCCTGAAATTAGTCAGTGCATTTCATTACTGTCAGACCCTTGCTGAATAAATATATAAAGCAACGACTTGTCCAAAGTTTTAGTTTGCCAGGATGAAAATTTTAAGAGGTGATGAACTTCCGTTGCCCTCAGGCAGTTAAAGTATAATGAAAGATTTTGAGCTCACCTAATTTTAGTAAAGAAAAAAAAAAGATGCAGCAAAAAAGTTCGGAGGTGAGGACTTCATCTGCTCTTTGACTCTCCTCTCAGGTTCTTTGTCAGACCCTTCGAACATCTCTGGGGTGGCCCATTTCTGCGAGCACATGCTCTTCCTGGGCACGAAAAAGTACCCCAAAGAGAATGAGTACAGCCAGTTTCTGAGCGAACATGCCGGCAGCTCCAACGCCTTCACCAGCGGAGAACACACAAATTACTACTTTGATGTGTCTCATGAACACCTACAAGGAGCTTTGGACAGGTAATATGAATGACTCTCCTCTAACTGTCTTCTGTACAACACTGACCCAAATCCCACAACTGCAGGTGTATTAGTGATGAGGTAGGATATTTAAAGCTGAATTCTGAGGCTTAAGGAAGAGAGTCTAGTGTACATGGACAAAACATGAAATTCTGCGCTAATATGACTTTAGTAGCCATCATACCTGTTGGGGGGGGGGGGGGGGGGGGGGGGGGGGTAGAGTTTCTTTTAGTGGTCATCTTTTACTATGTCTGGAGTTTTGTCCTCATCAGAAATTATGAATGTATTTGGGAAGTTTGAAAAGGTTTGCTTGATTGAACACAACAGTAGTTTTGTTGGTGATTCAGGCAGCCCATGTTGGGTTTGGTCTTTTGACTCACAGGTCTTCTACAGGTCTCTTACTGCGCGATTGTCTCACAGTTTCCCCAGGCAACATCATTTCCCAATTATCCACCTACTCCTCTCCATCCGTCAATATTCACATAATACCATTAAAACCTCTGCATAAATACCGCAATATTACCTCATCCAGCATGTCTGTGCAGCCAGCACATTTCTCAATATGAGAAACTACCTCTCCTTATGAGCTCCAAATGAAATAAAATGCCCTGATTGGTCTGTTAATGTTAGATTTGTTAGATAAACGTTTGTGTCATGACATCTGTTTAATGGGACAGCGTATGTGACCTTCGTAATGGGGATGATGCCGGTCAGTCACCCTGACGTGCTGTTGCCTTTGGGTGTGTGGTTACCCATTCATGGGGAGGGTCGTGTTTCTGTCTTAGACCTGAAGACACAGCAGGGGGATCGGATTTTAAAGGTGGATGTGGATGCTCTAACGTGTCAGTGCGTGTGCGTAGAGATGAAGGTGCTTAAGATACCCAGAAGACACAGCTGTTAGTCTAATGGTTACAGAGTTCTCAGGCTCCCATAAGCCATCTGTACGGTGGCAGGGCAGACTGTATAGGTGTGTTGAAAGGATTCCCTCATTAACTTTTCAGCTCCGTCTTATCACGGGAGCAATGTTTGCACGACTCTTTCATTGTCACTCGTGTTTTAAGTTCTTATTGTCAAGACAACACACAGTTTCTGTTGCCTTTGGGATGGTTTTCATGCGAATTTCTCTGTGTGAGCTTTGTAATGGTATCACCTGGTGTTTTAACATACTTGTCATTTGAATGGCAGTTGACGTATTTTGAAGTGGCCCGTGAAGAGCTTTGCATATGCATAATTGCACAGATGTTATCTAGTGAAAGCGCTGTGTTCACAGGCTGGGGGAGCAGAAGAGAGGCTTTAAAAAGCCTTTTAAAAACTTATCTGTCTGTGATGGTAGAGAGAATCCTGTTGTCACAGTATGCAAATACTCAGCTCACATTTTACACACAATTTTTGAATTTTGATCTTTGTGCCTAAGCAGTCATTTAGCCTCACAAATACAATTATCAGTGTTTTCCTTTGAGCACTTTCTTCACTTTTCCCAAACTGAAGGCTCAATACCTCACTCAGATAAAATACTACAGTTTTGTACAACTTGCATTGAGCACTATATGAACTTGAATCTTCCAGACTCTGAAAAGATCACTTAGCCCCCATCAGATGGATTTCTCTCAGTGCAGTGTGTGCTGGCTGCTTCTGTGTTTGGTTTAGAACAGATGTGTGGTGTTTTTGGGTTTAATTTAGTTTTAATTGACTCAGCATGTGGTGTTGGTAGATTTTTATTATATTTATTTTTTCACGAACAGGCCTGTGTCTGTTGGATTTGTAAGTCTCTCATTCTTTATTGGTTTGTTTGTGTCTAGGTTTGCTCAGTTCTTCCTTTGCCCGCTGTTTGACGAGAGCTGTAAAGACCGTGAGGTCAACGCCGTGGATTCAGAACATGAGAAGAACCTGATGAATGATGCGTGGAGATTGTTCCAGCTGGAGAAAGCCACGGGAAACCCCAAGCACCCATTCAGCAAATTCGGAACCGGTAAATGTCACTCAGCAGCAATTTGGTCCAAATTTATAAACAGTATTAAACCAGTGACCTTCACTGGAGACCATGTGAATGAATATGCTCTGATATACTGGCACAGTGCCAGGAGAGGCTGAAGTAATCGTATCTCAACTCATGTATTAGTGTGGATCAGCTCTCACAGGTTAATCATGTTCATTTTCTTACCACTGCATGAACGTGAAATGGATTTCTTTTTTTTGCAGTTAAACCATGATGGTAATGCACCCGAGTTAGTTATCTGATCATTGATTGCTGCAATTGCGTCCGTGTTAGTTATTTGATTACAGAGTGCACAAATTGCTCTGCTGTTTGCAGTGACAAATTAAGTCCAAACAACAGTAAACTGTTAACGTGGTGTTTACATAAGCACTATTCTTGGTCAAATAAAATTGTGACGATCGCCTGTTTGGATTCAGTTCAACATAAACAAGTCACCCTGTTTGTAATAAGTACACTTGCTTGTCTTTGTTCATTAGAAGGGTCTAAAATGCTGGTACTGGTAATGGTATCCCAGGCTTGTTCAATGTGATCAGCCATCTCAAGCTTTATCTATTCCCAAAATAACCAGCTGGGGGCAGTGTTGAGTTATATAAGCTTTATCTGCTCTATTAATAGATCCTGATCTGTAGGACACTCCTAAAGGTGACATGTGAGATTTCACACTGTTTGATTAACAATACAGTGAATTAGAAATACTGTTGATTCTTGTCTGTAGTGTAGAGATGCAGGTGTCTAGTTTAGTGTTTGTAGTTTTCAGTCTGTCAAGCAAGAAAATGAGAATGGTTTCACTCCTTCTGGCTCTTTCAGGTAATGGACAGATTTATCAAAATTACATATTGGTATTTTAATAAGAAGGGACATTCTGAGATATTTCCTATCCTGGCCAACAGTCCTCAGATGCTTGTTTGTTGAATTAGTTTGTTTTGAGAGCTGAAAACCAGAACACTTGTCACATGGAGAGCAAGAGGTGAAAGGTCAAGAAATACACACATCTCCAGAGCCAGGACACTGCCATGATCTGTGCAGCATTAACCTGTAGCGAACGTTTTTAATAACATGGACTTCTGATTTCACCTGCACCTGGATATTGAAATGTCCCCACTGTTTGGTGCAGCAGTAAAAGTGTCTTTGTCGGATATGTTCTGTACGCATGCTGTGCATGTGTGAATGAGTCACGTGTAATATGACAGGGTTTTTTTTTTCTCCTTAGGTAACAAGCTCACGCTGGAGACGAGGCCATCAAAAGAGGGCATTGACATTCGTCAGGAGCTGTTGAAGTTTCACTCCACATATTACTCTTCCAACCTCATGGGACTCTGTGTACTGGGCAGAGGTCAGTGCCTTACTCACAGTGTTCACATAAAAAAAAAAGTCAGAACTGGAAGCCCTTTAGGTCAGTTGAGACAACAGAATATGTTTTACATTCTAGAATTAGAATTAGAATCCTCGTATGGTGGCAGCGTGAGAAATCCGTATGCCTGCGCCCTTAATTGGGCAGTTGCATATTGGGGGGGGGCTGCAGTAGAGCCAGTTTCGAGGGTGCGTAGGACATTTGTCTGGTAAGAAAAGGTAGAACGGGCCATAGTCCTCATCATTTCAGTCCAGCTGGATCACAGCGCTGGTTATGAGCCTGTGCCTTTTAAATGTGAACATGTTTTTGTCCAAATGCCAGCGAAAATAAAACCCACATCCTACCGGAGTCTCTGTCTTGCCTTCTTTAGAGACATTTAGCACTGCTCAGTTTCACCCTCACCATGGCCCTGGACCCAGAACAACAGCAGTCATTTTAAATCACTTTCCAAGCAGTTTTACTATCTCTGTGTATATTTGGCCTTCTAGATTATTCTTCGATGCTTCTGCTGTTCTACTTTACAATTCTGTGGTAAAAATGATGATAGTCCTTCCGTCGGTTAATAGAAATGGCCCTGGCTTGTTCATTAGCGCCTGAAATGAGGCGTTTGTAACTGCATGTCTTTCCACGGCTTAATGAAAGGAAGGATGCGTTTTGGCAGCTGTGTTTACGATGTCGTGACCTCTTCATTAATGCCTTTCACGCTTTCACAGTGTCCTGACAGCCAGGCTCAAGAAAGGGATTTTAAATCTTGTTTGCTTGTTAAAAAAGGAATAAAATCCATATTTCTCTGTGAGCCTGACCTTGAAGATTTTATGGAACCAGTGTTGGAGTGCTCTATGCTGTATTAAACTATTATGCGCTCGTGTTCAGGATTAACCACTTATCTGCTTTCCTGTTTTGCTCTGACAACAACTGAATGAATATAAACAGCAGGCAGACATGTATGTGAAACTTAACATTGAACTGTGGTGAGCTATAGAGTATGCACACCTGTCTTTTTGTATAAACATCTCTTATTTATCACTGAATTGGTTCTCTCTTTCTCTCTCTCTGTCTTTCTTTCTCTCACACAGAGTCCCTTGATGAGCTCACCTCTATGGTGGTGAAGCTTTTTGGAGAAGTAGAAAACAAGAATGTGCCTATTCCTGAATTCCCTGAGCACCCTTTCCAAGAAGAGCACCTTAGGGTGAGCCCACATACACACGGACACAGACACACACAAATATATACACTTACCAATGTATGCCTCAACAAACATGAATGAGTGACCAGTAAATACATGTTTTCACTTATCCTGATGTATTACTATTATAAAAACATATCCACTTAAGTTTCTGCAAGCGTTTCTGATTTGTCTTCTTTTTCCGTAACAGCAATTTTATAAAGTCGTTCCTATCAAGGACATCAGGAACCTTTATGTCACTTTTCCCATCCCGGACCTGCAGAAATATTACAAGTCCAATCCAGGCCACTATCTAGGCCACTTAATAGGCCACGAGGGCCCTGGTAGCCTGCTGTCGGAACTCAAAGCCAAAGGTAGGAGACAATAAAACACTTTTTATGATTCGCCCCTATACACTCGCAGCCGCACGACACACAATATTTTCTCTCCGCCCAGAAGTAGTTTGTCCAGTGCGTGGTTAAGTTCCAAGACTGGCTGTTTTTTATTTCTCTGGCATTGGCCAGATAGTATCTTTCTTCTTTTCCAGGCTTTAGGCTGAGGAGATCAATTTGTAATCAGCCAAGGCCTCAGATGCCTGGTTTATTACAGTGAAGACTGATGTATTGTCTTATTAAGCAAATGCTGATTATAGGGAATGCTGCTTACTATGTAATTTTGCAGCTGAAAAGACGTAGCCCGTGAGTGGGTTTGCACATGCTGAAATAAGTGTCCTCTTTACAGGCTGGGTGAACACGCTGGTTGGAGGACAGAAGGAAGGAGCCAGAGGGTTCATGTTCTTCATCATCAATGTGGACTTAACAGAAGAGGGACTCTGTATGGATCTGCTTTCTCTTCCTCCCTTTTTCACCCACACATTCATTCACATCTTCCTTCTCCCCTCTCTCATGCATTCCCTCACCCCATCACTCCCTCACGCTCTCATCCAGTTACCCATTCATTTATTCACTCGCTTCCTTCCTCTGTTGAAGATTCTTTCGCTCACTCATATGTTCTTTCGCTGGCTTACTCATTCGCTCACGTGTCTCTCTTGCCGTTGTTAAAGTGTGTGCATTTTCCCTTGTGCAGTGCATGTGGAGGACATCATCTTCCACATGTTCCAGTACATTCAGAAGTTGCGCACTGAGGGACCTCAGGAATGGGTATTTCAGGAGTGTAAGGTGTGTGATCCAGGATCCCTGAAAAAGGCTGCTCTTACCATCCGTTCACACCCGTAGTCAAATAGGCTCGTATGTAAAACCGTTAGCACCTGTACTTGAATTACGTTCAAAACACAGTTTGTTAACACTGTATACAAGTTGTATCTGATCTTTAATCTAACTTGAGAAGTCTGATGTGAAATGATTTGTTTTCTAAACACTTGAATCAGGGCTTATCTGAGAGCCATGATGACACCAGAGACATTAAATGCACTTTTTTAGTTCTGTGATAAAAAAAAACCCTTTTGTTGTTTTCTGCAGGATTTGAACACTGTGGCCTTCAGGTTCAAGGATAAGGAGAGACCTCGTGGATACACCTCCAAAGTGGCCGGACTGTTGCACGTAGGTTGCAGTCTTTCTCTCCTTGGGGAAGAGGGGGAAAAAAAAGCTCTAAAGGTTGTCGTCATGGATACCAGACGTGCCATGATGAGATGCTGATGTCATCACTCGGCTTTGTGCCGATTTTTGGGCTTGTTTGGTGCTTTGTCGGAAGGATGTTCAAATTGGACTCTGGTTAAAATTAAACATTCTCTTAAATGTTGCGGTGCTGTCATAGCAACCTGATTTTTCAGAAATATTAGCCTCCCTAAGCCATCTCGCTCTCGCTCTCATTCTCGAATAGGTTAAGTTGATGCTTCCACATCTTCTTAAGGCCCCAAATGATTTGATACATGTTATTAAAGCTGTCACAGTAATTGATATTTCTTTGCTGTTTGAACGGAAACTACATTTAGTACCCATATCAGCATTGTATCACTTGGTCTCACAGGCAAACTTCTACTGTCACCATGTACTTTTCACTTTGTGCTGTATTTTTTATAATGGCAGTTTATAATCCATGAGGATTAATGTGAAATTTCCCTTCTCCTCCCCTCTTTCCCTCTGTGTCTGTTTGTGTGTGTGTTTCTTTCTCTCTCTGTCTGCTCCAGTACTATCCTCTGGAGGAGGTGTTGGCAGCTGAGTACCTTCTGGAGGAGTTTAGGCCGGATCTCATAGAGATGGTGCTAGACAAGCTGAGACCAGAGCACGTCAGGTCAGTCTTCACACTTTACCCAGTGATCTCTGGCGCTCATGCTCGTCCAGTCACTTCCTAAGGAAGAGTTTAAAGGGGAAAGAAACCAATAGCTCAGCTTCTCCAAATGAGTTGGGCACAGACATGAAAAGGTCTCACATCAGTGCTTGTCCTCATTAAAGAACCGAGTATCAGCACACACACAAACACAGACACACACACCCCTGTAATATCATCTACTCTTTCTTGCGTCGCTGCCAGAGTCACCAAAGCTTGGACTAGTGTTATCGTTTAGTTTGAAGTGTTTGGAGATTTGGGGTCATGACGGAATGTGTGCTGGAAAAGGGACTAGCTTGTCTCGTATAACCACCTTGGAATTTCAGTGAACCCCATAAAAGCAATTTCCTTTCGCAACTTCAAAAGACTGTTTTATTCAGTTCGGATTGGTTCAGAGCCTCCAAGCTAACCTTATCTTGTCTTGTGATGGCTGCTGTAACCGTCTTTAACGGGCTCTCATATCATAGCCTCCAGGGTTCCTCAGATGACGTCAGACAGGATTCTGTCTCTCAGAAGGGCATTGACTCCCAAGAAAAATCAATTTTGTGTTTAGACACATGGGAGTAGTTGACAAAATATGCCTGTCTCTGGATATTTAAAACAAGCATCTCCTAATAATGAGTAGCAGCCAACTCCTCTGTACATGTAGACTTTGTGGTTGGCATGTCCGATCTCGTACTTTTGTTTTACGATCAACTCTGGCGCTCACTTCGCATGCCTCTGTGAACACAGCCCGTTCAGAACAACTGAAAAGAACTGATTGGCTGACTCCGTTGTCATGGGAACAGAGCTAGGTTCCCACCCTCCAGGCAGACGTTGACAAGAAGCTAGCTCTTCTGTAAATTCACTTTTGGGAACTAAAAGACTATGATATTCGCTGAAATGGCCGAGCCAGTACTCTGAATGACTTCAACAGTCTTGTTCACTGAAAGATGATCCATTTTATTAGCCTCTCCGCCTGGCTTCCAAATCCAGTAAAAATAGTGCAGGAGATGATTTCCATGTTCTGAGGTGGAACGGGTGAACAGATTAGTCAACTGTAGCTGAAATATAAAAGCAGTCATAACCAATATTTTAACACTCTCTAGTCCAGTTTGATCACACTGGCGTTTCAGACCCTTTTTAGCAGTAAAAGAACTGGGGATGAACTGGCTTTGTAACCGAAAAGGAAAAACATGCCTCTGTACTGCTGGGGCTGGTTAATGGTACGTTTATACTGAAACACAGAATTTTTTATTTCACCTCAGCACTTCACTCATAAGTGAAGTTTTGGTTTTTTTTTTCCCCAAAAGTGATTTCACATCACATCACTGGGAATACATATTCTTAGTGTAGAAGAACATGTAAGACAGTTTGTGCTTTTGATTAGTAAGAATAACAGAAATCATCATTTGAAGCCGTTATGCCTTTTTCTTTTCGTTTCTCACTTTGAGGAAATATGTGCCATGCTTATCGTGCAGTGCACATATGCTCTGAGTATGAAGATGATTACAACAACTTTAGTCATAGTGTTGACTGTTTTAAATAACAACTAAACACATGGTGCTCAGACCACAAGGAATAGTTTATGTTGGAGTATATGAAATGACATAAACAGATAAAGTAGATTTGATCTCTAGGCTTTTCCAAGCGGGAACTTGCGTTACTTGTATTGAAGTAGCATTGATTTGAACAAGGTCAGTGCAGTTGGTTATCATTTTACAGTCATCGTGCGCTCTTTCTTCTGCTGAAATGGCATGCTCAAGTCGCCCCTGCTGTTCAAGTTTAGTTTTCTTATACTGAAAAAGAAGTTTAAATAACCGGAGCTCAAGTTTAATTTCCTTGCATGAAGAACTTCACCAAGAAGTTTAATTTTAAATGTACTGATGTTTGGATTTGCACATGTATTTCACATTTTATATCCCTATCTGGCAAAAATAGATTTGGACATATAGAAGCTTCGGTGGATGTGACTTTTTTGGATTGGTTCTCTTCAGTCCTTATTACATGAATGGGCAGGGTCAATTCTGGAAGAGTCTACTGGTCATTGATCAGTCCTAGTACTTAATTTGTTCAGATAAAGGGTCGTCCAGCAAGGTCCTATTCTTGGTCCTTTTATGCGGTTGATGGATGCGGACTTCTCAGAATAGCAGGTCATTGTTCAGCATTGATCAGAAGAGCCGAATAGCCAGGATTCACATCGTCCAGAAATAGACCATCGATCCAACATGACCTGACATAGTGCATTGAAGAGTTGCTTGAAACTCAAACTGTCCAGAAATAGAGCCGCTATTTTGATTTGAAAGGCGCTTACAGCAAATCAACTGAGAGTAAAGTCTCATGGCCCTTGGGAGCCAGGGGATTGTGTCTTCAGTGTGTATGAATGTGGGTGGGTGTGTGTGATGGTGCGATTGATCGTTTCTCCCCTCTGTTAGAGTGGCTGTGGTCTCCAAGTCATTTGAAGGACAAACCGACAGAACAGAAGAATGGTATGGCACGCAGTACAAGCAAGAGGCCATTTCTGATGAGGTCATCAAGGTGAGAAAACAGTGTTGGTCTAAACACAGATCACCAGGAGGATGTTTTCACTCTGTTTTTTGTGTTTGGTGGTGAATAATTTGTTTGTTTATAACAAGTGAAATTTTGAACTTAAACGTCAGGCGTGCGCAGGTTTAAGTCTCATAGGAACTATGGATGCAAATTAAAGTAGTCTTTGAGTTCTCAGACCTGTTCAGGTGAATTCTTGAAATGCAGGTCTTTTTTCAACCTCAACAGACTTTTTGTTTCCTCAGGTTCTTCTTTATAAAATGGTTTCTGGTTTTGCTTGATCTGTGGAATGTATTTTAGAGGCCATGTTGTAGCTTTATGAGGGATTCTACAGGCTGACAGGACTACCTGGTTGTCTCTATACTGGTGAATGGACTCGATTTGCTAGTGTGAATTGGAGACCTACATGTATCAAATACCTCAGACTGATAGTGTAGGAGCAGCTTTTGTAGGTACACATAATGGAATTTGTCAGGATTAAGGGCTTGAAGCTGATCCTAGATCAGAATTCTTGCTATGAAACAGATGGGCTTGATTTTCAGCCTCCCTGGGACACTGTCATTGGGAAGACAAAGGTTGTTTTTTCAGAATGAACTGGTGTGTGAATTATGTGTCTGTCTGGTTTGCTTTCTAGTGTTATTATCCTTGGATGTAGAACATATTGATTTGGAGTCACTGAAAGATAAAAGTGGCTCTTTTTATCTAATTTTCTCTTTACAGCCATAGTTAGTAGAACAAAAGATACAGCTGAAATGTGACTGTTAGTTTTCTGTAATTGTCATAGAGCAGGGCTTTAGCTGGAGCTCAGTGACTGGACTGACTTTGTGTTTCAGAAATGGCAAAACGCTGACCTCAACGGCAAGTTCAAACTTCCCATGAAGAATGAATTCATCCCCACAAACTTTGAAATCTACCCTCTCGAGAAGGACTCATTGTCTTTTCCAACCTTGATAAAGGTAAACTCGGAAAGTAGTGTTTTACTGTACAGTTATACCATATGCTAGTTTTGTTCCATTTCCAACATTTGCAAAGTCGAATCTTTGTGTAGGACTTGGTTAATTCATGTTATTGCTGAAATGATCTCAAATGCCAAGTGTTCTCAAAAGCCAAAAAATCTCCTGAATTGTTTGTTGCCTTGACGACTGATCAAAGGCTTTAAAAAGGCTGTAAAACGGCTGACGGTTCGGAGGCCTGTGTAGTCACTTCTCTTCACTGACCTGTCCTGTTAAAATTCACTCCATTGCAGTAAAAACAACAATTTTAAAAAGAAAAAGAGAATCTACTTGTTAACCGATCTTTGATGTCTCCCCAGGACACGGCAATGAGTAAAGTGTGGTTCAAACAGGACGACAAATTCTTTCTGCCCAAGGCCTGTCTGAACTTTGAGTTTTTCAGGTTGGTAACCAAACTTTACCGTTCTCTCTTATACATGCTGTGTGCCATCCCCTGTGAAACTGAAACCCACTCCAGTTCTGTGATATCAGTGTCGCTAAATGCAATTGGGATTTGTTGGCTGATTATAAGAGATCTTTTTAGAGCACTGCCTGTCTGTTTGAAGCAGCATCAACAGTGGTGTTTGCTTTGATTTTATTACAAAAGCTTTTTATTCAATTTGTCCTTTCTAGCAGTTCAGATGTCAGACCACAGCAGATACGGACCAGTTTTGATATTCTCCTTTCAGTGGAAGAGTTCAAAGGCACAGTCTCACAGTCTGATGGTTATCTGTTTGTTTTCTGTTGAAGCCTAATGTGTAAGTGTATGGAAAAGACGTCTTTGCTTTCTCGCCTGCCCATGGGGCAGATCCAGTAGAGAACTGAACGTCCCTCAGACCAGTAAAGTTCTTTTTTTTTTTTTGTTTTTTTTGTTTTTTTTAATTGAAGCAAATGTTTGTCACTTCACAAGACTAATTCAACAGAAAACATATAAAGTCAAATAAAAATGCTCACTCGCTTTGATAATGTCAAGACCTGCCTACATTCAGAGATTCCACATCATTCACGTCTTTGTTTACCCTTACAGTTCTTCATAGTGGAGTCAAGTCATTTTAACAAAGCTTTCTTTGCCTGACAGGAGCTGTTCAAGATTTTCACTGCTTTTGGGGTTAATGGTACTTTTTTTCCCCCTAAATTTGTCAAAGTGGGGGGGTTTGACTAATGCCATTTTCTCCACAGCCCATTTGCATACGTGGATCCCTTGCATTGTAACATGGCCTATTTGTATCTTGAGCTGCTCAAGGACTCCCTCAACGAGTATGCATATGCAGCCGAGCTAGCTGGCTTGAACTATGACCTCCAAAACACCATCTATGGGATGTATGTAAGTACCCAAACGTTTATTTGTCACATTCGTTCTGCATCATCCCTCACTCCTTCCATCCCTCACTACCAACTGGTCCTCATGTGCACTCAGCCCATCCATCTCCTTTCCCTCCCGCTGTAATGAAGAGGACCACTGACCACGTTCGTGTTTATAGTTAACAGCAACCAATCAGATGTGCTGTTCAGGAATCTTTGATATTTCACAACATTAATGGACTATGCTGAGACCCTGTCACACCAGACAGGAGATCGCGTTCCCTAATCTGATGATGTTGAAGTAGGTGTTGTAGTATTAGAGATGGCGTATTTGCCATGTAGCTTTCCGTTGGTCGGTACGCCAGTCCTGAGGCTGCATATACATACTCTTTTCTTATCAGTTCCTCTCTCTCCATTTGGTTCTGTCTGTGTATGTGTATCCGTTCCAACTTCCTCAATTCCCACAACAAACATGCCTCTTTCTTGTTTTGTTTTTTTTTTCTTCTTTTTTCTTTTTTCCCCTCTTTTTCTGATAGTCGGTACCTTTACGCAGACCCTCTCCACTGCAACATGACCTACCTGTTTCTCAGGTTGTTGAAGGATGATTTAAAAGAGTATACATATGCAGCCCGCCTGGCAGGGCTGGTCTATGGCATAGCTTCAGGAATGAATGCCATCCTTGTAAGTATGGCAACATGCTCCTCCTCCTTCTATCAAAGGGAGGAGGGGCTTGGGTGAAAGGGTGGAGCTTGATGCCTGAGAGTGATTGGCAGGATTGGCTTGTCTTTTTGCTTTTTCCTGTCTGCCTGCCTGTCTGTCTGTCTGTCTGTCTGTCATGGGGGGGGCGGGGGGGGGGGGGGGGGGGTGAAATCAGAAATCAGGTCTGAAAGTTGTCCTGTCCTTCAACATTTTTTTTTCTGGCTTCACGAGTGTCTTGAGTGGAAACATCCAGCCCTTGTCTTTAAAGGCAGTTTTTTTCTGTACCTCACATTCACAGTCTAGTAACTGTCTTTCACAGACAGATCGAGAGGTGCAGACAAATTGCTAACAATGTTTTGCTCAAAGACAAGAGTTGGTCATTAATCATTTTACAGATACCCACCCCCATATGACCTCATTTAGACAAAAAAAGAAGGTTCCAAATTAAAAAGAAGCTACACAAAGTCAGCCAGGTTATATTTTTTGGGGGTTGGGGGGGGGGGGGTGTTTTTATAAGATTAATGTTTGCTGCGGATGAAAATCCTTTTTGCTTAGTTATATTTTGGCAGCCATTTTGATTCTCCAATTTAGATGATGCTAGCCAAATAGTCGGATAGTAAGAATGTAAATCAGAAATGCCATGGACTATATCCTATTCATCACCTTTATAGATTGTGATTTGCTATAGTTCAGATGAAAGATTCGCTATAGTTCAGATGAATCAGCGGAAATCTGTTGGAATGGGATTCCATTATTAGCAAGTTTTCCCTCTGCTGTGTGCCATATTGTCAGTGAGCCTTTAGAAAAGGTGAGATGGGTTTATCTGTAAAATGAACCTCTCTGCACCTGCTCCTCTTATCCAGTACCTCATTCAGTGGATCCAGAGAGGGTGCTCTCCTCTAACCCAGATTTTGCTGTGGTGGTTCTGTCTCTTTCTCTCTTTTTTTTTTTTTTTTTTTCCTTATGTGTCCTACTCTCTGCCACTCACTCACTCACTCGTCCACTCACTTACTATCTCTGTCCCTTTCTCATATACACGCATGCGCGCACACACACGCAAGACACACACCTACTCTCACTCGTCCAAGGTTGTATGTCAGCCTCACTTTTAACCTCTGACACACATTCTTTCACTAACTTCTGATCCTCTTTACTTTAACATGGTAAAAGTCTGACATTCCAACCTCATGTTTGCAACGGTAGATCATTGTGCATTAGAACTGCCTTTGGGGTTGTCTCTCAGTCATTCAGAATTAGTGAGTCAGATTCCTTGGCTTTGGGTAAACTTATGGGCTTAATATATCAGGCTGATTACCAGGTGACAAGAAATTAATGTAGCTGTTCACGCTGAAATTCATGTTTTTGTCTGAATAGCACACTTAAATAGTACACTCTGTTGTATGATGGTGGGGGCTATGGTTGGGACCAGTTGGACTAATGCACTGGTATTGCTGGTTATTACTGATATAGAAAAAACAGACAGTATTCTTTGTGTGATGTGTGGTTAGTAACAATAGCCTTATGGTTTCCTGAGTGATGGGATTTTTGGATGATATGACAATGCAGTATCTGCAGATCACTTTCTGACTGTCCTCATTAAGTCCTCATCAATTACTTTCTCACACATGCTCACACCCATTTTCACCTGTGTGTGTCTGGGTGTGTGTCTATGTATAGACCACATTTTCTCTAGTGTGAATCAGAATCAGATTTACAGGCTAAGTATGTTAACACACACAAGGAATTTGGTTCGGGCCGTTGATGTCTCTCTAGAAGTACAGGCAATATACAGACAACGTACATGTTATTTACAGACCAGAGTACACAATATACAAGCAATATACAGGCTATAATGTGTTAAACATGCTGTATAGATCTAGCGCCGGACCATGTAGCTGGCCCAGATTGATGGATCAGTTCAGAGCACAGAGTGTACCCAGTGTCCCCCCGGCACAGTCAGTGCTGAGTGGAGCCTGTGTGGGGTAGTCAGTGTGTCCTCTGTGATGAGAGCTTGACATAGCGCTGAGTAGAATGATTACTTTCCCCAGGAAATGCCAAAGGATGGCAGAGGTGCTGCAAGAGGCTGAGAGAGAGGGAGGGAGGGATGATGGGATGAAGGGATGGAAGGATAGAGGGTCAGCTAATTCAAAGCCATAGGGTGTCTTTTCACACATACACACTCACACACAAACTAACACACACACAAAACTTTCTCTCAGTAACAGCTGGCTCCAGCCCATTGCATTGATACCCCCCCCCCTCTCTCTCTCCTCTCTCTCTCTCTCTCCTCCCCTCTCTCCCTCTCTGACTCAGCTGTCGGTGAAAGGCTACAATGACAAGCAGCACATCCTGCTGAAGAAGATTATTGAGAAAATGGCCACGTTTGAGATTGACGAAAAACGCTTTGATATCATTAAGGAGGCGGTAAGCACACACACACAAAAGATGCCCTGGAGGGCGCCTTGACGCACCAACTCTTCTCGCCTTAGCAACCCTCATAGTAACAGACTCCTCCAGATTCCTCCTTATTCAGGCCAAAGCTGCCTCACAGCCTTGTCTCCCTCAGGCTGGACTTCAGACTCAAAGCCCCGCACTGTCACTCTGTGTAAAGGCTTTTCTGTTCTCTGTCTGTCCTCATGTGGCCATGTGCAAAACACATTGTTGGTTGAAATGGCTTCTCTAGTCTTCACCACCTCTGAACACTGTATCCTGTAGCACAGCTTGTTTTACATTGTATATAAAAATGTGTGTGTGTGTCTGTGTGTGTATATATTCTTTTTTTGATCACTGATTTTGTTTGTGAGCCTTAGGCTGATGTGTATAATGTTTATGCAGCTGCGCACCATGTGTATTACAGGGTGCTTCATGTAAGATTGTAGATTGCTACATATGTGTTGTGTTTTTGACTCCAAAGTAAATAAGGATGTAGGTGTGGTGTTATATCTGTGGTATATGAGGTGTGTATGTGGTGTTTGAGAGATGTGGGATGTGTCTTTTCAGTATATGAGGTCTCTGAATAACTTCCGGGCAGAGCAGCCTCACCAACATGCCATGTATTATCTGCGTCTGCTGATGACAGAGGTCGCCTGGACCAAAGATGAGCTGAAGGAGGCGCTGGATGGTGAGAAACATGCGCAAATACGCGCACGCGCACACACACACACACACACACACACACACACACACACACACAGGGCTCTGTGATGACTGGGTGTAGGTACCCTGGGGTATACAGGATTAACTAACACTGGAATGAGACTGTAGCCTTTTATTCCTTAGACACAGGAGCCAAAGGTACAATTCTTTCTATTCTCTCTCTCTGTCTCCCTCCCTCTCTCCTTCTCTCTCTGCGCTCTCTCTCTCTCTTTTTTTAGAGACTCTCTGCAGTGTTCTTCCCCTGTTCCTGCTACTTGTTCTTGTCTGTCCAACTCATTTCCTACTTTTCTCTCTCTCTCTCTCTCTCTCTCTCTCTCTCTCTCTCTCTCTCTTTCACTTCACTTTCTCTCTCACCCTCCCCAAGCAGCTCATCTCTGGCTACCTTTCCATCACTTACCACTCTGTGAATCTGGGTCAGACGCTCTGTGAATTTAGAGTGGCCATCCAGCACAGCCTGCATTTATATCTGTGTATGCTTTTCTTTTTGTGTGCACGTCACCTACTGACAGTGCCTCTGTGTTAATGATGGCGTGATGATGTTGATGGTTTGATTGTATTTGGTCTGATTAAAGTGCTCAAAGTGGCTCTGTCATTGGTTCACTGTCTCTGAATCTGTGTTTCCTCAGATGTCACTCTGCCCCGCCTCAAGGCCTTCATACCTCAGCTGTTGTCACGGTTACACATTGAAGCCCTGTTGCACGGCAACATCACTAAACAGGTTTGTTTGATGTGTCACCTGGCAGAGGGATGATTCGGAAAGTGTTCGCGTATATCTTTGTTTTTCAGACCCTGGCATCTGGTTGTGACGTATTTTTCTCACCTTTTCATGTCATAAGATTCAACCTCCTCTCACAACGAAATGCCTTTTTTTTTAATCTACTTTTGCTTAGCAAAGTTGTATTTGGTTAAAACTAGGGAAAAATACTCAAATCTGTTATTCAGATGGGTCCTGTATGGTGAGGTACCAGCCGTAAAGTGGGTTTTGAGTTTAATATCCCTGTCTAGAGACCGGGGCAAATGGAATCAGAGAGGAAATGATCCATATTACATTAACACTGATTTAATACGTAGTCTCCCAACACTGAGAATCTTATCAGTTCCCCTGTCTACATAAACACACACATTCAGTCAGAACACCCTGGATATTTACAGTAGCGTAAAGATTCAGTTAGAGACTTTAAAACTACACATCTATTGATTTGTGACTGGCTGTGTTGGCAGTGAGATTTTCAACAGTGAAGTCTATTTAACTGAAAAGTCATTATGAAGTTTTATGATGGTGGTTGTGTGGACTGGAGCCACAAGTCATTATTTCTCTACTTTCTTTCACCCCCTCCCCCCTTTACTTTCCTTTCTTTTTCCCTTTCTCTAGTCGGCTCTTAGCATGATGCAGATGGTTGAGGACACTCTCATTGAGCATGCTCACACAAAGCCCCTCCTTCCCAGCCAGCTGATTCGCTACAGGGAGGTGCAGGTGCCAGATGGTGAGTGGAACATGGTGTCCATCTCTCTGCACGTCATACATTTCCCCCTGTGTGAACCCTCCACAAGTTCACCCCCCCCCCCACGTGCACACACACATACACACACACACACACACACTCTCTCTCTCTCTCTCTCTCTCTCTCTCTCTCTCTCTCTCTCTCTCTCGCTCTCTTTCTCTGCCCTTCTGAGCCCCTCAGATATGAGTTTGGGAATTTCATCTTTCTCTGTCCATTATAGTGGACAAAAGTTCACTCTGCATGGGGGAAATAACTGTCAGGACACACACTTTTTTTTTAAATTAGTTTTTTATTTATTTATTTTTTTCCTTTCTCTTGTTTGTGCATCTGCTTCTCACTGCTTTTCTTCTTTTGTGTTATCTCTGTTGCAAACATGAATGTTTGTGGACACACACACACACACACATACACAGATGTTTTTACATCTGTCCATTCCTGCCTTTGTCTTGTATTAGCTCTCTCCCACTCCCTCACACACACACACACACGTACACATGAATACACGAACACTGCACGTTCATGGACTCCTTAATAATACAGTATAGCTTTTGGTCAGGGATGGAATGACAGGTCTGTAACTGAATTCTAGTTGTCTTTCCGTGTGTGTGTGTGTATATATATATAGATGGATACATAGGCGTCATTTACTCTGGGGACGCTGCGGACATGTCCCCACCACTCTTTGTCATGGCCCATTACATCCCCACCACTGGAAAAAAAAGTTGTGAACACGTCGAACCCGTCATTGTCCCCAGCACTTTTGAAAACAAACTGACGCCCTTGGATGGATAGATAGATAGATAGATAGATGGATAGATGGATATATTTATAGCGTTAGTCTTTTTTTGTGTAAAACATGTAGTTGTAATGATGAACAGGCATTGCACTTTTCCGCACTGAGTCATGTACTATTGCCAAGCACCATGATGCTACAAAGAGAGAGCAGTTTATTTAGCGTCAGCAACTGTCAATCACTGACTGCTACTGAGCAATGAGAGCAAGATCCACCCTGGCACCTCACGGTCCTGTTACCTAATGCTTCCATACCCAATCATCAACCGCTTCTTTTCTTTAACCCACACCCACAAATTCATTAAAGCAGAAAAACAGTCAACATATAAAACATTTTGTGATCAACAAGACAAGATCTCTTAGAGATTTCAGTAACATATCTCTTTAAAAAGCGTAACATATGGTTTCTCTCTTGTTAAAGCGACACAGAGCGATCCAAACTGCGCTTCCTCTCTTTGAATGCGAGCTGAATTCAAATAAAGCTAATATGTCAGATGAACTGCAGGTACAGGCATTAATCCCTCCCAAGCCTCTCTCCAACACACAGATTAGCTGTTTATCCCTCAGACTCAGACCCTTCCTGCCCTGGACGTAGGACTGGTTGATTTGGAAGTGCTTTTTCTCTGCCGCCCCGTTTCCTGTCTGGGGAGTCTCAGAGCTGTCCTCTATATGAACTCCCATACGACTTTCTTACCTCTTAATGCAAGATTTTAGGGCTTGTCTCCGTAATTATCTTCTATCACTCCGGAACGATTTGAAATGTAAAGGACCTCAAGCCATATCTTTTGGGTGCTTTAATCTTGTAATTCTGCCTAAGTTAAGCCTCATTTCTGTGTCAGTTTCAAATGAAATATATTTTTGTAGGTGATGGTTTCTTTCTTTTGATTTTTTTTTTCTATATTTGTATATGTGTGTGTATATGTGTTGGTTACTAAGCGCAGCTGTATATGTGTCTGTGTCTGTGTGTTTGTGTGTTTTATTAGGTGGTTGGTATGTGTACCAGCAGAGGAATGAGGTCCATAATAACTGTGGTATTGAGATTTACTATCAGACGAACATGCAGACCACACATGACAACATGCTCGTGGAACTCTTCTGTCAGATAATCTCTGAGCCCTGCTTCAACACACTGCGCACCAAAGAGCAGCTGGGTAAGGCGCACGCACACACACACACACACACACACACACACGTCTCTCATTATTCAGATCACACACATCTCCGAGCCTGTCTAAAATAAAATGTGCACCCATCTCACATATCTGATTGTGACACGAACGCATACATGCATTCTCTCAAACATGTGTCATATGTGTTTGCACGTGTGTTTCTCTCACTCACACTTAAATGTACTTTGTTTTTGGCTTTACTCACACACACAGCGGAGTCCCTCTAAGCTGCACTGTCAGTCCTTTCATCTTTCCACACACTCATTTCCTCCTGTCTCTACATCTCTCCAGATTTCACACTGCAGCTGTCACAAACACTCCTGTTTTTCTACAACCTGAGCACTTCCATACTTCCTCTCACACATTTACTCTATCACTCTATCCGTTTGAGATCTGAGTACAACCATACCTGCTCTGTCTCTTCTCTCTCTCTCTCTCTCTCTGTCCCAGTTTTATTCACTCCTTTTTTCCTTTATTTTGTCTCTTGCAGTCTGATATCTGTACATTATCAATGGCCTCTCTCTCTCTCTCCCTCTCTTCTCTCCCAGGATACATAGTGTTCAGTGGGCCACGGCGGGCCAACGGTGTGCAGGGCCTGCGCTTTATCATCCAGTCAGAAAAGGCCCCACACTACTTGGAGAGCCGTGTGGAAGCCTTCCTGAAAACCATGGAGAAGAGCGTAGAGGAGATGGGAGAGGAAGCCTTCCAGAAACACATCCAGGCCCTGGCCATCCGACGCCTGGACAAGCCCAAGAAGCTGGCAGCTGAGTGTGCCAAGTACTGGGGAGAGATCATCTCCCAGCAGTATAACTTTGACCGAGGTGAGAGTGGAGTCCTAATGCAAGGAGAGAGACAGAAGGTTTTTTTTGGGGGGGGGGATATGTGTTGGAAGAGGGGGTGATGTATTCTAGCTGATGGAGTAAAGGAAATACAGAATGGAGGGAAAACGGAGGTCCTGAGATCAGAGCTTTGAGCTGGTTGTGTGGTTAAATCTTTCTCTCAGTTCCTCTGGCAGTTTGTAAATGAAGATCTGACTAAGTTGAAGTTTGATTGGTTTCTTCAAAAATAAATGTTGTAATATATGATCTCATGATACAGCAATATCTGGTTGCAGATACACACTCCTGTAAATATTGAATTTTCCTGTGATGCTTAGATAAAGTTGTTTTTCAGGGGTCTAAAACACTTGCTCTTTTTCCTTCAGATAATATTGAGGTGGCCTATTTGAAGACCTTGACTAAGGAAAACATTATACAGTTCTACAGGGTGAGTCAGACTCGTTGCCCCGTTTCCATCTGTATGTGGAATGATATGGGAGGGGTGGTTGGCCTGATGGAGATATTTGGACTTTTCAGAATGTTTAGTGTGTCTGTAAATGAGCATTAATGTGTAATCCTCTAGTGTCCGTTTCTGTTTTTGACTGAAAGACTACAAGTCCTCTTCTCTTCTCTTCTCTGCAGGACCTGTTGGCTATAGATGCTCCAAAGAGACACAAAGTGTCTGTGCACGTGTTGTCTCGTGAGATGGATTCCTGTGAGTATTGAACTCTCTGCGCCTCTGCACGAGAAAGAGAGAGGTTGATGGAAAGATTGACCTGTAAAAAGCATGAATATACCAAAGTGTATTTGGGAGTAAACCCTGTGGCTGGACAAGTGGTGACAGTTGATAAACAAGGAAAAGCATACAAGAAGGAGTTCATTATGTTCAGTTGATTGTTATTTCTTTGCCTCCTGTTCTCAGGTCCGGTGGTTGGAGAGTTCCCCGCGCAGAATGACGTGAACCTGGCACCTGCACCCTCTCTGCCACAGGTAGTGTGTCACAGGATGAGTGTGTGTATGACTTTGATGTTAAGAGGCTGCTATTTGTGATGTTTTCACACATTGGGTTCTTTTTGAGAGGCCTAGATAATGACATAGAGGACTGTAAAGCTTTGGGGAGATGAATCCAGTAAGAACCTCCTGTACATGAAGAATGATTAAAAAACTGTGTACTTAACAAGTTCAAACCAGTGAAAAGTAAAAGTTTTCTCCTGCCGCTTCTGGCTTCTGAACTGCTCATGTAGAGTACATGGCACAGTGGTAAAACCAATTGTATGGTCTTTACATTTTGAGAGATGTCCTTCTGTGTATGTGCGACAGCCTCACTGACTGACTGTGGTGCTCTCTCTCTCTCCTTCCAGCCGGTCTTGGTGCAGGATATGACTGAGTTTAAGAGGAGTCTGCCGCTCTTCCCCCTGGCTAAACCTCACATCAACTTCATGGCTGCCAAACTGTGAACTGCACCAGCCCCAGTGCATCGTGGGTATGCCAGGGACACACAGGATCGTCTGTACTCCGTCCTGCTACACCTACAACCGGAGACTGTCGAATACCATCTGACTCTCTCTCTGTGTGTGCGTGCGTGTGCGTGCGTGTGCGTGCGTGTGCGTGCGTGCGTGCGTGCGTGCGTGTGTGTGTGTGTGCGTGTGTGTGTATGTGCGTGCCTGCGTGCGTGCGAGAGCGTGTGTGTTAGTTTGTGTGTGAGTGTGTATGTGTGAAAACCACAGTAGTGGATTATGCTTGTCCTCATAACTCAAGTCAGTATGTCTCATATAAACTCTTTACATAGGATTTTAATGGCTAAATCAAGCAAACATACATACACATCCCATTGTGAAAAATCAGTGTCACATCTGTAGAACCAGGGACGCTGTAAAAAAAAAAAAAAAAAGCACCATACAATGACAGAGCCAAGTGTTAGTTCGGTAACCACGCCAACAGTTCACAGCAACATTTCAGCTCCTGAGGGCTTCAGTCTTTTTTTTTTTTGTTCTTTTCTTTTTTCTTTTTTCTCCAAAACATGCTGGAAAGAGGCTCCCCCTGCTTTTCCCTGGCCTGGTTAAGATGCTGCTCTTGGCCGTGTATGACTTCAAGCCACTATGAGTTTGATTATGCTTGTATGACACATAAATGAAGACGGAATGACTTCTGTATGAGTGAAGCATTGGCCTTATGAAATGATTTTAATCTACTTTCAGGTTTTTGCAATCTTTTTTTTTTTTTAATTTAAACTAGTAAAATGTTGAGTTTGCTTCAAGGAACTGTTTTAGACTGCTTTAGTAAATAACATATATCTTTCTTTTAGCCCGAGCATTCTTAAGATTTGACATCAAAACATCATCTCAGGGTGATTTCAACGTATTTTTTTGGATTTCGCTTTTATTTGAGGGTGACGAGAAAAAAAAAATATAATAAACCATTTTAAATATCTATTCTCAATTTGTTACTTTATTTTGATCCCATTATTTTTTTTTTTTACGATCAAAATTGGATGGCTGAAAAGAATGACTAAATCAATGCCCTATTAGAGGTATCAGAGCATTAAAAATTAAAAAATCGTAAATGCTAGAAGGCAAGAACACTGGAAGAATACAGTAAGAGGACAGTAAAGTTAGTAGAGTAGTCAATGGAAACTTTCATGGGAACCAATAGAATGTTAAATCTAATGAATTGAAATCAGCAGAAGGCTTTCTTCACAGTGTATCGGTTATTCCTTGGAGAATCCAATACCACCTTCTTTTTCTGATTTAATGTGTGCTCATATGCCCCTTCAGCCCCTGTAAGCACCAGAGACTGCTTGTGTTTGCAGGAAATAAAGCTTGCAATTGATCAGTCACTGGCAGTATTCAGTAAAAACAAGCTCTGCTGAAATGAAGAGCCTCCTTCAAAGTGGAGCTTTCAGAGCCAAACAGAAATCGGCTTATTACAGCAGCAACTTTGAACTTAGACTTGAAATGAAGGACCTTCTCTCATTTTCACAAAGATGCTGGTAGAAGGATTTATTATGGAGAAGGTCTTGTGAGGGGTCAGACTATGTTCTTTTGAGATGCCTTTTTTTTTTTTTTTTTAAAGAGGAGTCAAAGGCTAAATGTGGCTGAGCTTTTGGTTTGTGAAAGAGCAACTCCAGTATTCCTGAGAAAGATCTTTGTAAATATGCACACCTCATCCTAAGCAATAATTTCACAGGACCTGAGACTAGTGTCTTCAACTCTCTATTTGTGCTTGGATGTGCTGTAGTTCTCCAGCACTTCTGGAGCTACGTCCTGTGCTCCTAAATCTCGTACAGGACACCGATGTCATGAGAATTTTCTAGTATTCTTGTTTGTGTGGGTTTGCCGCATGAAGCATGTAGTAGTTGATGAAAATCATGCCATGGGAAAAAAAAAAAAAAACTTCATGGCTTAACACTGTATCTCAGGTTTTGCTGAGCCGAACAACCACCAAACGCTTATTTTCTACCGCAGAGTTCAGCTTTATTCAAACTCCTGTTCATTCTCAGGCCTAGAATGATCTACTGGAATGCCTTGTCTTACAATAGTGAAAAGGCAAACACATACAATAAACTTTAGCACTGAAATTTCTTGAAGCATTGTAGTTGTTGGTGAATTAGCTAGAAGAAGAGTTAAATAGTCTCTCACTGAAAACATCAAATACAGTCAAGAGCCATCTTAACTGTTTCTCCAGCATTTTACTATGTTTAACCACTTTAAGATAGAAACTCAGGCATCTTCTCCATTCTTCTGAACCCAAAGGTGCACCATCTTAATCTTGTGAACCCTGCATGTAAGTTCACTCATTTTAATCCTTCGCTCCCTTTAATATCACTGACCTGAGGTCAGTGCTTTGCAGGGTGTGTTTGGCTGGCAACTGACTAGATGTCTTTGCTGGGTTAGATAAGTTAGAAAATGCTACTAGCTACCCTTAGTCTGTTATAACCAGAGGTTAACTAGATTATTGCAAGTTTAAGCATGTAAGCGATCTCTCTGAAAGAGCAGGGTTTTAATATTAGCCGAGTTCAGCGTAGCATGACTCAAACCTCATAGACCTTGGCTGGTATGGCCAGTCTACAGTTTGTGTTGAAGGAGTAACTGGGTGTGGCCTCTTTATTGGTGAAGCTGACTCCCATTCTTTTGATTCTTGTATGACAAGTGAATCATAAGAAGCTATGCCAGAGATACACTTTGATTTGATTGGTTGGCTTGGGGCAAATAGCTAGAGAGCATGGTATTATTGCAGTGGTGTGGAATGTGACAGGGATTTTCTTTTTGTGTGTGTTTTATTATGATTAAACAACCATATAAAATTACATTTGCTTTGTCATTATTCCATAATTTCTCTCTGAGCTTCAGCGTGTTTGCATGGATGTTCATCATCATTACATAGAGTATTGGGGAAGTTAGCTTGAAGTAGACCAAGGGAGTATAGTAACATCACACACTAAAACCAACATCGCAGCATCCTATCACGATGGCTGAATTAATTCACAAATTGAACTGGATGTGAATACTGTTACAAGTGGGTGGAATTAAAAAAGAAAACGTCACAACAGCCACGACGTAAGAAGTCCAGCACTGGAAAAATACATTTATTCACGTTAAGTCAACCATGAAACTATACTTTCCGAGGTTATATCTGTACAATGCATACATTTATACATCAATGCTCTGCTTTTGGCAGCTTGATTTCCTCTGTACAACAGCAAACATTTTAAGTCGATCCTTCCTCAGTTTTTTTTTTTTTTTTTTTTTAGAGAAGACCTTGTGCCATAGAAATGAATTCAAATCATTAATATACTTAGAGGTAAATTGATTGCAATCACACACACTTTTAAGGTTAGATGATGATGATGATGAAGTAGCTCTAGGCAATCAAATGGTATTCAACAAACACAACAGCTCAATGTATATACCTTTCACATATGCAAAAACAAGTGTTGCTTCAGGTGCGAGGAGACGCTGAGAACATTTTAGTCCAACCTTAATCTAACCCACCTGTTTCCACTGTTTGAGGGACAAAAAAAAAAAAAAAACCATGACCTTAATTAGCAGGTGTGTTTAACTAAGGTTGGAATTAAAGCCTGCCAGCATTTCCAGTGGCTGTTCAGGACAAGAGCTCGCTCACTTACTGACTATATTACATCTCTATCTGCAGCTATGTTAACAGTAGTTGAGGTGAGATGTGATATTTGACAAAAGCAGAACTGTGCTAGTTTAGCATGCTACAGGCTGTGCAGGAACCGTTCAACGCCTCTGAGGAACTGTCCCTGCCAGCCACTGTAAGAAGCTTCATCCCATGTTTAAAGTGGTTGATTCCTGGCATGCTGGGCTTACATGATAATATATTTTAAAAATATGTACAGATTATGGTTCTCTATCCCATTACTCTGGTATGATCATATGTTTATATGAGTTGTTTTAATAACTTAAGGACAACTACGGATGCACAATTTTAGTGCTGACTACATAGAAAAATTCACAAATCCAAAATCACAAAGGTAAATCTACTCCCAACAGTCAGATGTTTACAGTCATGTATCTTTATCGGCTACCAGTGACCAATGCACACGCTTGGTTAATCTTGAGTAGGAATGTGGCCAGACCTAAACTTTGTACACATTCATTTTGATGGAAGGGCCACTAATAGTTTTTCTGTGATCCATTTTTAAGTGCTTCAGATCTTTCAGGAGGAACCAGTTCTTTGCTACAGGGAGAGATGCTATCTCTGTCCTGTCTTGCTGCGTCCTCTTCACAATGATTTGACGAAGAAGGGTAGAAAAATCTATGACCAGTATGGAAGAACGTCTGTACTTTGAGGCGTGAGTGGTTCTAGCGCAATACCACAGGGTCAATGTAAAGTTCCTCCAGCATTATTACTCAGCAAACTCACTTTAACATTGCTTTTATCCTGAAAGGTTTACAATAATCATTTGGATGCAGGAGGTGGTGGAAAGTCTTTCTCATTTTATGTAGTGGCTGAGAATGAATAACCCCCAATCAATTTTTTCTCCATTGAACTATGCTAATGCTTTGTCATAAGCTGCTTTTGTGAAAGCCACATTTTGCTAACAGTCTGTACTCAGTCAACACTCAATATAATTTCATCATGTAAAAATGTGATGTGGGAGAACAATCTTTAAAGAAAAAAAAAAGTTATCGTTATTAATTGCACTGAACAGTGCTTACAAACATTAGGCTATTACGTATTCTGAAAGATAAACATGGCTGTGTAGATATTTTCCCCCAACTCTTCCTGGGACTTGAAATCTACGGAACTTCATTATATAGCACAATTGTCTGTCTCTGAACTTCAACTCCCAGTATGCTTCACTCTAGACAGAGCTTGTTAGGGTTTCCATTGAATACTTTCCTCATTTCATACTGAATATAAACATTTAAGAGCAACACAAACACCTGTTGTGTTTGAGGGAGGGGTAAATCTTTTGAAGTCAGTGAGCCTTCAGAGATAATCAGTTAGCGGTATCCTGGCACCAAGTGAATAACCTTCAACAAGGCCAAAAGGAAAGATTTCTCTTCCAGCTCACTGCAGGAGTAACATTATAAAACAATCTTTTATTATTATAAAACTGGCATCAATCCCTATTCACTCTTTAAAAGGTTACAAACTCATAAAATAAAAAAAAAAGATGGATAGTACCGCTCCCAAATTTGATTGAAACTAGAGAATATAGCCTGCATTTCTACCCAAACACAGACACAACACAAAAGTCACATTCTCAAGAGAAAGGAGAGTGAGAGAGAGAAAAAAAGAGCTTTTTTTGTGCAAGTGTCTAGACACGGTGCAAAACATTAGTGTCAGTATATTCACAAGGCGTTCCTCTCCATCTCTTTTTGTAAAATCTCAATCTTTGTAATTATCGCCATGGCAATCCGAGCAGCACGCAGTAATGACTTCTTTGTACACAGAAGAGCATTGAGTGAGAGTGGGGGGTTATGGGAAATGGAGTCTTTGTGGGGGCATGTTCTCTCAGGCCTCCTCCTGCTCAGGGAAGTTGAGAATCTTGCGATGAGCCTGCCGTAGGTACTGCTGCTGTTTAAAATACACTTTAAAGGCTCCTTTAATGGCCACAAAAGCTATGCCACCCTATAGAAAGAGAACACAGAACACATGCATTCATAAGCCTAGTCACATTAGATTAATACACAGAGTTTCACTATCTGAAGTGGTATTGTGACTTAATCTTAAAGGTATTTCACACAATCAAATACATTTTGACGTTTCATTGAGCTTTACATTAAGATCCTAAGACTGGGCAGATTTTGCAGAGTGTTTGACAGGGTATGTAATGTGTTTGATCTCAGCGGTGTAATACCAGTATAGTCCTCTGGAGGTTGGAGTTGACGGAGCTGAACATGAGTTTCCCCACGATGGTGGCAATGGTGGGGAACACCAGGGCGCCGCACAAAATACGGGTGGCGGAAACGTGATCCGCCAGAGGGCTGGCCTCCGCTGGAATCCTGGGCACCGGGCATCCAATTCCTGTCGGAGATAAACATAAAAAAGGGGCAGGGTTTACAGGCAAAGACATGCAGTCGTTGCATATGGTTTCTATACTTGAGTGAAATTTGAAGAGAACATTAAGACAGGTGTTTTGGGTCTGGAAACATATACAAAACATGCGCACTGAATGTTTGCTCAAATGCATCATCAAGAGGTGGCTAAGCCATGACTGTGTTCTAACCTATTATTTCACCTTAGAAGTCAAGGATAGTGAATTTGTACGTATTCTGTATGTATGTGTCATCCTGGCAGGCTATCGGGGGTCTCCTACACCTGCCGTCAGGGTTCAGGGTGAGGGGGGGGTGGGGGTGGGGGTGGGGGGGGGTAGTGATTTGAGATGGCAGAAGGAAAGGTCATGGGGGGTCCGGTTTCCCCTCATCAATCAGACCTCATACTGATGACCACAGTGGAAAAACTCTGCTGCCTGACCCCTCACACCAACGGATACTATTCCCTCACCGCATTCTGTGGGCCGGGCCCGAGCTACGCCGTGGCTTTTCCACAGTAGTGCTAAAAGTTACCTACCTGGGAAGAAGGCGCTGAGGAAATGCAGCTTATTGGAGTATTTCCTCCAAAGGCGGAGCACGTAATCCTCCCAGCGAATCATCTTGCCTAGAATGAGCATGACAGGGATGGTGGGCAAGCCAATCAACAGGAAGAGAGGATCTGCTCTTTCCATTACATCCAACCCTTCCTTGTGGCCCACCACCTGAGAGAGAGAGAGAGAGAGAGAACACATAAACATATAGTCAGACACTCATATGAGACAACAAAGAGAGAAAGGCCTGTATATCCACACATTGCAGCATATTCCTGCCTGTTTCCGTTTAGACAACAGAAACTTGTTCTATCATTTACAGCCTCTGTGCTTTGAATTCAATATAAATGACTTTGTACAATATTAAATCTTCTCAGATAAGTAAAATTCAACAGACATTAACAGATGTGTCTCTAGCTCTTCTTGGCGGTGCTGAATTGTGTTGGGATCAGTGAAATTTTGAGTACTGTAAAGGGCCACAAGAGAAAAGAGCCAACTGTAAATGACAGGTTGAAAATGTAAGTTGATTGACTGTGCTCTTGTGCTGTGGTCATTACCTGCATGACTGTGACGGCTCCGTATGTGACTGCCGTCCAGTAGATGGACCCCACCATGATGCCTGCTGCAGCAAATGGGCAAGCTTTAGAGATGAGCCTGTCAGCCAGGTCCAGCACGTACACCACAGGTCCTGTGTGTGAAAACACACACACACACACAGAGAAAGAGATTTACACCGCTGTCATGGAAACAGTTCCCAAAGATGGTGAGGAACTGTAAGAGACTCACAGATAATGTCAGACACTGAGGGACAGGAAGAGTGAGCATTCATGCAGAAAAAGACAAAAACCATTACAGAGCCACATCCACAAGGAGAGACTGAATATGTAATAGATAGATAGAGAAAGAGACAAAAAGAAAGAGAGAGAGAGAGAGAGAGAGAGAGAGAGAGAGAGAGAGAGAGAGAGAGAGAGAGAAAGGTGTGTACCCTTGGGAATGACCGTGAGGAAAAGGACTGAGAAAGATGAAAGAGAGGAGTGGGCTGCAAAATGAAATACAGCACTAAGGAACAGCTGATAAGAGCAAGACAGGCAAAGAAAGCAAGCAAGAAAGAAAAAAAAAAAAAGGTGTTTTTTGGCTTTTATGGCGAAGGAATGTCACCCTCTCCACACCAGCAGGGGGCACAAGTTCCTCTAAGGCTAAGCTGAGGCTGTTGGAGCATGCTCAGTGTGACCGCTCTTTCTTCTCTGTCCCTGTGTTCCTACTCAACTCCCCCTCTTTACAAACACTACAGGGCTCCCCTACAGCCAAACTGGCCCGATAACATCACACCTAATCAACAGCTACCCTGACCGGTAGAACCATTGTAGAGCTACTCTGCAACAAAACTACACCAATAACGCCATTACAGTTCTGACCTTCAAACTATTACATGTAATACAACCATTAAGGACCTCAACAGCAATACAAACTGGACCATCGGGACCATAACCTCACTCACCACCACAAGAAACAGAACCCTGTGTATCTTACGACCATGATATGAAAACCTTTATCGAAACTATGTTGAGTTTAATAAAAATGAATTTGTTCTGAGCACATTAATACAGCATACAGGCTCCAGTATTGATGTACTCTTTCCTGTTTTAATGGAACATTCTTTGTGTAGACGTCAGCAGAGCTGAAGGCTTCAGCAATGTGGGAAAACAAAGTACAACAAGCCTAGCTTCCTTAAGCATTCCAGTAATGAGTAAAAGTCAATGGTTTGGACTGGGGAATGTCTGTGTTGGAATGTCAAATGACTGGTAGTGACCGAGACTGGTAGATAACTGACTTTCCCATTAGCAGAAGCATTTACGAACAAATTTCACCGCCCACAAACAATGTTTGCATAGTTACAATAACTGACTGCTATGCAGTTGTTCAAACCAGCTGACTGTCTGTGTGTTGCAGATTATAGAGCGGTCTTTAAGGGACAAAGACTTGGTGAAAGGTGGTAGAGAACAGTAAGCACTTAGAGACACAGGACGGTGACGTCAAGACCTGCCGCACACCGTTGAATTTTCCATTTTTTCCCTCGGTGCCCAAGTCCCTTTCACTTTTCTTATTAATATTTAGGCATATGGAATGCGCCTGCCCCTACAGGACAGAGTAATACTTATGTGCTTGTACTGAAGATGAGTGTTGAGCCCACCCATTTCAAGTCAGCAGTTTCCTAGAGACAGTAACCTTTCTCCCATATCTTCATCCTCATCCTCATCCTCCGTGTCCTGCTGCTGTCTCACATTCCCGCGTTGCTCGGGGAAAGTCATGCAATATTTACAAGAAGGCAACCTGATTTCCTCCCACTGTGCCATCCATACGCTAATAATATCCTCCCCGTGGACCTGCCGCACAGCAATGTCTGTGTGTCTGGGTGTGTGTGTGTGTGTGTTCTGCCTGACTGATACCCCACACCTTACGCTTTTAGAGTCTGACCCAGGCTGCCAGTGCCAGCACACAGACAGACAGACAGACAGACAGACAGACAGATAAAGGGACAGATTTGTTCTGAGTTTGTAGCCCATTACCCAATCAGGCATGCCGTTTATGCCCGGTTTCAACTTCTCTCTTTCTCAATTGCCTTTTGCCCCACTCTCAGGCTGGGCTGGATGTTTCCACATCAGTAACAGCTGATCTTGGTGCTCTAATGATCCTCTGGGTACGATTAAACATAGTCCAATTGTGTTATTGTCTTCAAGTCATCAGTGACAGCTGTGTGATTAAATACTAACATTTAGCACAATGCCAAATACATTCAAGTCTGAACTAGCCCCGAAAACCTTCCGCTTATGGCCTACAACCTGGGTGTTACAATTCCTCCTGTGACTCATTTGACGCAGATGTCTGGTAAGTACCTTGAAATCTGAATGATGTTGACTGAGGAAACGAGGGTTGTTTGGTGGTTATGTGTCGTGGTTTTGTGGGCACACACCTATGCAAACCGTTGCCAGTAAAGGATGATGATGTTACTGTCTTTTTAAAATGCTTGTGTGGCACTGGTAATGTGATGACGTGGCTGAGGCCCCGTCCTTGCGGATATGTTATTATTGCCCCTGTTATTCTGTTCACGTTGCCATGGCATTGTTGTCATGGCATCTCAGGCCAGGCAGCCTACCCAGACAACGCGTTTATCAGGCAAAATAAAGATAAAAAAAAAAAGAAAAGCGATCAGCTTTTTTCTTTTGGTCAAGCGTGACTTGATTTGCCTTCTTCAGTCTCGCTTCCTTGCCACACGCTGCATCATGTCCCTGCAGACCAAATGGCTTTTACCTCAGACCAAACATGGTGAAACTCCAAGGAGAATACATAGCTTCCTTTTCAGACATAGACAAGATCTCATTACTACCTTTCTTTATTTAAAGCCAGCTAGTTGATCTTTCCAGGACTATTTACAGATCTCCTCTCTATTATGAGGTATGGGTCTGGACTATGCTGAAAATAAGAATCCATGCGGTCATCTCTCAGAACACTGGCCTGATTCATAATGAGTGTTTACCACAAGCGCTCAAATACTCTAACCACTGTTTACTGGGATTCACCCTTTTACATTTCAGGGTGCCCATATTTAGCACATGTGCTGTAATTGGAATGCTGTGAAGTCACATGATTAAAATGTCACAAGAACTGCTGCAGTATTCTCGACATTTCTCTCCTGACTGAAACATTCTCTCTAAACAGGTTCTACGCTGGGTGTGAGACAATGAACGCATGTGTGTGTGTGTGTGTGCCCAGACTGGGAACAAATGACAAAAACAAATGTTCTCCTCAAGTACTCCCAGGCCATGGGGACATGAGTTGGCTGGAACTCTGTGGTCCATTTAGAAATGTAAAAGTACTCTTCTTTTTTCCTACTTTTAATTTTCTAAGTAAACTTGGGCACATGGGGACATTCATCCCTCATGTTTACCATGGGCACTTTTCAGAGCCTCTGCTTAAGCATTACACCTGTTTGTGCCAACCACCATCTATCCCAATGAGAGAGGGCATTAATCTGGAACATTCTGATGACAGTGCCGGAATCTCTTCCGCTTTCTCCTTGTCTAAGCATTACGGAATGCCGACCGGAGGGAAGCGGGTCAAACTTAATGGCCACTGGCAAAAGGGGAAAAAGCTGAGACGTCTTATTTTTGCTCATGGTAACGCATTTGAGAATTAAGGAAATGAAAAGTGCGGAGTTTAAATGCCACCAGTGAACTGAGGTCCCAGACTGGTGGGGAAGTGCGCTGGCACACTGTTCTCTCTCACTCGCCTGCTGCTTGGCTGTCAAGACCGTAGGAGAGGGCACAGTGAAGGACTGTGCTCTTTGTATTTGTCTACCTTTCCTGGTTTTGAGTGGCTGAGGTTTGATTGACACCTGAGCAACCAGAGAAGGCAGCCTGACATTTATGTGCTCTGAAAAATTGTCAGAGTCATTTTCTGACCTGAGAAATTTGAGTGCCAGTCAATGTTACACAGAAACTGATTGCAGAAACGCATGCGTCTCGACTTAGCTATCGCTGCATGGAGAATGTTAATGGCATAAGAACGGTACTGGATTAAAAACTGGATGAAAATAGTCACTATTAAAACGGTAACAGTCCACAATCTGAGGTCTGCCCAAAGCACACGCCATCGAAAAAATTCTAAAATAGAAGCAGGCTAATAGCTGACAGGTGTTTAATTAGTGTATGTGCGCGCACGCATGTGTGTGTGTACGTGTGAGATGCTTTGAGAGGGCTGCAGTTATGTTTACCAATGAGCTTGCATAATAGCACAGCAGTGATGCAGCACCGAAGTACGCTCCAGCAGATCCGGAACACTGAGACATTCTGATAGAGTTGGCACTGGATACTTGATGAGCTCATCACTGACCAGCACTGCAGTGTTCTGTGTGTTCCTGGCATCCCTTTTGTGGCATTAGACCTTCCTATTGTCTCCCAGCAGAGATATCAAAAGTACCACAGGGAAAAAAAAATGCTAAAACATGGTGACAATGACTCGGGAGAGACTTTAAAAGTTAAGAAGACTGTCAAGTTTTTGGAGGAAGTCTTCGAAGACCCTGTAACCTCTGTCACAATCGTGCAGGGAGTGTTTTCTCTCAGTAAAACTAGTTTGTATTAAATGTATTCTGTCTTCTCTGAGGGGATGGTAATAGCAAAAGACAGTGGATAGCCTTGTCGTCCCGTTATGCTCAGTGGGTTGGCTGAAATTGGCGCGAGCTTCAGCGCTCTGATTGGTGAGCGCTGGGCTATTTGTGGACTGTAGTTTTGGTGATTCATCAGAAGCAGAGCTGAGGAGGAGAGACTTGACTCAGGCTCAGTTTGATGAGCATTTTCCTGGTAAGTGGCCTCATTTTCCCCATCTGAGAGCGGGCTCCTAAATAGACTCTATAGGGACAACAGGGTTAACCGGGTACAGGTGAACCAACCTCTCTGTCTCTCTGTCAAAAATTCCCACCTTCACAGTAGTGCCAGCCATTTCTTCTGTCTCCCCCCCCCCCCCCCACACCCCCCACCCTCCCCGTCCATTAAAGTCTCCCCTCTATTTCCAGTACCCGTTTTTCTGTCTCACTCTGCCTCTGCTATCAAGGACAGATAATGCCACATCTTGACTCTCCTCACATTATCAGTAGACTACTCTGAAACACGCTGAATAAGTCAAACCGGAGAGCGATAGCTCTCATTTAGATAAACATTTATGAGGAGAAAGAAGATGGGGATGAGAGACTGTTTTAGAGAACCCAGCCCTCGACCAAAATCAGGCTCCTCTATTGTACGGTCCTTGTCAAACTGATGGAAGAGCTTCTCTTTTCTGCCTCTCTCCTCTCTGTCGACATGCTATTAAACATTCAAACCGGCGTCCCATCAAGAGCGTGACGAGTGTGCGAAAAAAGCGTGACAGCAGGATGAAGTCTGCATTATGGGAGAAGAAATCGAGGTGACTTTGCCCTTCCTTCTCGCCGTCTTTTGCTGTGAAGGTGAACGAGGCACGTGTGGTGTAATTACACAGCTGGCCACAGCTGGCCGGCCAGCCGGTCGCAGTTCAGACATGTTCTGAAATAAAGCAAGCACTCGTCTGCATAGAACAGAGCCGACAGGCCTCTGGAAAGGCTAACGTAGCTTAGCTACTCTGCAGAACCCGATCGGTTTACACAAAGGCAGAAAGACAGAGGCAACAGTCTGTCTCGTAAAGACGAGGGGGGACGGAAATAAAGGGAGATAGAGGGAGAGAGAGGGAAAGGGGAGAGACGGAGAAAGAGAAAGAGAAAGAGAGAAATCGCATATTCAAGGGATTACTGGAATAAGAGATGACATTCAAAAAAGCCCACTGCTGCACCAAATCCCCCAATAAGGATTTATACTTGGAAAGTCATGAATATCGGAAATGAACGTCCATGTGATTAACCAAGGCAGTGCTGTCGATATTTCTGCCACAAACTGCCTTATCCGGATTTCTACGGACCTTAACGATTTTAAAGAAGGGAGGGGAAAGATATCCGCTATACACGGGAAAAATATCAGGGGGAAAAAAAAAAAAAAAATATATATATATATATATATATATATATATATATATATATATATATATATATATATATATATAGAACAATACTTACAGAACACAATGACTCACAAGAAACACCTTAAATCATATCTGCTCTCTACAATTCAAAACATCTTCCATTTACATTCTCTAATCTCTTTTCAATAAACAAGATTCTTGATTTAACAATTCATTTTCAGAGCAGAGACTGGAAACCTCCGGAGTTCTTTCTCAAACAAGCTGTGCTTTGCGTGACTTCTGAAAGGCCCTGTGAACTCACTGCATGTGTTTGGGGGTGACCTGATCTCTATAAAGACAGAGAGAGCTAGGAGGCCCGCACAGCAGTGACCCTGGCCTGGCCTGCTGGTTTTAGTCTGTCCTGCCCTATTATAGCACGGGCCCACAGACAGCACAGCAAGCTTTCTATAAATACACTGGGTCTTGTTTACTTCTCACGGGACACTCTGACTGCATGATGTAGCATACGGTACATCAGTTATGCTTTCCCCTACCCTGGGCCTACACCTGGGTGAAAACTGATATGAGTTCTGTGATAGATTGGACCTGATCCTAATATTCTTACCTGGCCCCTAACAATGTATACTGTTCAACTATAGTTACCAAAATTCTTAAAGTAACGCCAAACAGATGTCACACAGAGAACCTATCAAGAGATCCAGTTTGCTATGGGTATTAGCGGCTCGGAAAGAACGGTGGCAAGTACTGAAGAGTACTGGAAACAGGATCACTCAGTCAAACAGCAAAAGTACACATTCATTCCCTGTTTATTTACGCCAGGACGCAGACAGAAAGACTCGACAGAGTGACAAGTGAATTAATGACAGTTTTTAAGAGGTTTTTTTTTTTTTTTTTTTAACAATTTTAGAGATGCAGAATGTAAGAATGGTTTGAATGTCAACCTGTAAGTTTGGTTTATTTGAACCCAGTTCTCTTTATCCTCAACTTCCTCTCCTCAGGAAGCCTAACTAATCTCTAACCGCCAGTAACATGCCTACAGTAAATGCACTTAAGTGCTATTTGACGTGACGCTGTCTGAGAAACCCTGTTTTGACAGCTGACACTAGCAGGGCAAAGAGACTGACAGAGACAGAGACAGAGAAAGAGGAAGAGTTTTACACAAACGTGGCTTTCAAAGTGCTGACTGTTTTATTAGCTCATATGTTCTGCAGTCAGTTAAAAAACAAAAAAAAAACAAAACAAAGGCTGTCGTGTCAGCAAGGGTTCTCTTTGCTGTAGAGAGATGGGTCCAAATGCGTTTTGTAGAGAAATTTCACCTTCACTAATGAATAGCAGCACTGGGGAGCTGTGCTTTCATCTCGTCAAAATGCTTTCAACTCCAAATGGAGACTGCACAAAGGCTACAGCTAATCAAATTGTAAGCCCGGGCTGAAAATGTAGCCGCTAAACCTCATCTGACTAATTATATACCAAATTTCTTTCTTTTTTTTTTTTTCCCCAAGCCAAATATGAGGCCATAATAAAGAAAAAAAATTCCATCTGAATTTTCACTCTTAGAACAGAGCCTATAATACTTTACAGTCCATTAAACAAAAAATAATCACCAGCAGCTCCAAGACTAACATCACTTGACAGCTGACCTGTCAAACAAATTAAAGTGTACTTAAAATCTGACTGCCACAAGTCCTGCCATGGAGTTTTAGTATTTGCCGACCCAATGAAAATAAACTCTCCCCCATAAAACACTAATACAGCCATCATATCATAAAAAATATGTCAGTTTATGAATACACCAGTGCAATTTATTGACCATTGACCTTTTTTTTGTCGTTATTATGTTTATGGCTTATGAGATGGTGGTGTCTCGCACATGTCAGTCTCCAAAGAACCTTAACCTTATGGTTCATTTGCAACAGCCTACTGGTCATATCTCAAACCTCTGACTACCATACCATTGTCCATACCAACAGCCTACTGGTCTTGTTTTTGACCTCTAGCTGCTATACCACTGCCCACACCAACAGTCTACTGATTGTGTTTTTGGCCTTTAACTGTCATACTAGTAGCCCTGCTTTTGGCCTTCCGTAAGCCAACACCTGTCAGATGCAGTGAAACTTTCAGTAAATTAGACCTTACCTCAGTAACTAACTATAATTGTGGCCCTGGAAAAGCAGACAGTCTGTGGAGATGTTTTGTTGCTGTGCGTACCGAGTTTGGGGAAGACGATGAGGTACTCAGCGTTGCATTGTGGGCAGGCCACGCGGGCCGTGCTGTTACCCCTCTGTTTCTCGTCCACCCAACGCTGGAGACACGCCTGGTGTACCCATTTCGTGGAGCCGCGACAACGGCACGGCCGAACCCACTCCGCTGTACGGTCATCCTCGTCGGTGGCAAAACATACCCAGCAACTCCTAAAACAGACACAGAGTAATTAGGGTTAAATCTAGATGCACACCACCAAACACACACAAACACGCCCAGGAACCTAAAACACGCAGACACAGCGACAAGGGTCAAACCAGGTAAATTAACACACACACACACACCCACACCCACACACCAACTCCCACAATGCACACAGGAGAAGGGCTAGAGTGGATGAGCTCAAACGTAGGCACATATTCACAAAAATACACACACACACCCAGTCATGTTTAAAACACACACACAGGGAAGAGGGTTAGAATGAGTGACACACGAACGAACACACACACACACACACTGAGGAGCTCCTGGAACACACAAAACAGTATTTCTCTGGCTGAAACTGCAAGTACATGCAAGTACACACACACACACACACCTCAAACATACTATTAAAAAAAAAAAAAACTGATTCATAAGCAACTTCATGCATTTTGTTTGTTTAGTGGCTGACAGAGGACTTGAGGCAGAATCAGGGCAGAGAAAACTGAAACACAGTGCTTAAGCATTTCTGGAGAAACGCCCAGATGCCAACACCCTTCTTAAAAACCAAAAAAAAACCACCTTTACACATCCTGGGTCCACCACTGCCACGCCAATGTTTCCTCCCTTCACAATGGCGCATAGGAATACACTTACAAAATATCAGAGTGGATTAAAAACTACTTTGGGGAAATTTCCTTTTATCCATTAATATTTCAACGTATGCCCTGCTATCTTCAGCGCAGACTCTCTGAATTGCTCAGATCTTGTTAACCTTTGTTTGTGTGTCCAAGGACTGTATGAGCGAGTCATTTTGATATTAACCCAAAGCTCCAGTTGGATGAACTGGATGAATGATGAATGCAGAAGCACTACCATGAGAGACGCTGCCGGTGCCCAGCAGCTAAAGAGAGACTGAGACGCAATCTTAGGCCCAGTCTCCACAGCAGGAACAGGGCTGGAGTGAGAGTAAAGAACTGTACAGTCAGCACAAACCCCCCCCCCCCCCCCCAAAAACAAAACCAAATCACCCCCATAAAGAGCAGAACAAAGGCTTAAAGCAGGGGTTTCTCTCTGTCTCTGGGGAGAGGTCTGGTGGAAGCCAGAATCCATACTCTCCTCACTGCTTTTAGAAACGTAAAGAGGGAACGGAGGAAGTGCCTGAGCTCGCAGACTGGCCTCGCAGTCAGAGCAGAGCTGCTCTGGAAAACATGAGGACAATCTGGGTCATTGACTTAGCACTAGTTAAACAGGATCTGTAACGTCACGACAGACTCCAGAGAGAGAGAGAGAGAGAGAGAGAGAGAGAGAGAGAGAGAAGGAGGAGGGGAATAGGATGTCAACATGATCAAAGCGGATTTGTGAAAGACCACTGGGAATAAAATAATAATAAAAAAAATTCCTCCAATGAAACATTAAAGAATCACTCAGAAGGTCACTCCAATCAGACGATCAGATCCAAATCCAATCACACCAAATCCCCACAGCATTTCCCATCATTTTCCTCTGTGAACCACACTGGACGGAGAACAGCGACAACACAGCTAGAGCATCATAAAACAAACAGCGATAATACAGCCAAACTGAACAGGAACTGATTATTATGGTTAAAATATGTCTGCTCTCAAAACGCCCACTTTAAATGCAGGCTACACACAGTCTGAGGTATATAGCTCCTGCTAACACCTGTCTGTTCTCTACAACCCAGAGGAAGACAGCCTGTGAGCTTATTGTTTACATCCTGATCTTCCTCACTGAAGTACAGATTGGCATATTGTGTGTGAGACAAAGGATCTTGCTATCCTCTGGTGGCAAATTATTGGCTGCAGTGTCCGTTATGTGTGTGTGTGTGTGTGTGTTTCCAGCTCTTCCCTGTTGCTGACACAAAGACAGATGTAGGGGACCTGTAACTATGCCAAGTCATAACGGAGAATACCCCACACTGCTGTACACACTGAGCGCAGCATAAGGAGGAGTTTCTCAGGCCCGGGGGCCGCCCACACTCTCTCTCTCTCTCTCTCTCTCCCCTCTCATCTCTCTTTTTTCCCCCCCGTGTCCACCCTTCTGACTCTCCATCAAGCCGCCGCCTTCTCTTCTCTTCTCTGTCTGTGACACGTCCCTTCACGCTTTTCACCTCTCCTCCTCCCTCAGTCCCTCCTGAATACCTCTCTTTTCCACCGCCTCACCTCCTCTATCCGCCCCCTACTCTTTCCAAATCCATTTTTATACCAGTCTTTCGCTCCTAACCCGCCCCTCTCTTTTCTTATCTGCCTCTTTCTGTCTGCTGCTTCTCCTCTCATCAGATCCACGCTGTGTTTTTCAGGGAGGTCAGAGATCAACCTCCCGACCGCGGGTCTAAATCAGGCTACTCTTCGCCGTATGAAACCACTTTAAAACTCCTCATTAGAAGAATAAAGGGATCACACCTGACCTCACTGTTCTGACAGCTGTAGTCAGCCAACCACACGCTGACTCACTGCAGTTTGGAGCGCTGCATGCTGTCTCCATTTGATAAATTGGTTTCGGATGGAGGACCAAAAAACCACTGATCCATTAAAGCTAAATCAGCGCAGCATGCTTATGTTTAATGTTGGGTGAAACAATGACATTTCGCTCAGCTTTGTGTTACAGAGTAATCGTGTAATTATTCACATGATCATATTTGGATACCCAGACATTCGAGATATCTTTTTCTTGGCCTTTGTAATAATTAGGAATTAGTGAATCACTTCTTCTGCCCCTATGCAAGAAGAAACTGAATAATGTGATTATGCGTGGGGTGCCTGAATGTCATTCACAGAGTGAGGGCGTAGACGAAAACAAATGAAACGAGACAAAAACCTCATGGTGTCATATGACAAAAAAAAACATGCCATAAAATTTAAACAAACAAACAAACAAACAGAAAAGTTCACGCAACCCAGACATCACGTCATAATATGAAGGAGTGAAAGAGTCCAGGGATAAAGGAAAAAAAAGAACAATATAGAGGGTAAGAGAGAGGGAGAGAAAAAAAGAATGACAATGGGAGAGAGAGAAAAAGAAAAGAAAGAAAGAATGAAAGAATGAAATATATATAAAAAAAAAAGAGGCAGAGAGAGTGAGTCAGTCAGTCTTCGCATTTATTCAGAGTTTGAAACGATGAACGTGTCTTTCTTCTCCACACCTAAGACTACATGGAAAACCAGAACAGCCACCAAACAATGGCATATGTTTCAAATGTCCACATCATCATCTCTAATGCTGCTCTACAGGCTAAAGCTATGAATGCTATGGAGACTCACTCCTCCCCTCCACCATACCCACGTTATCTTCGACCACGACCAAATAAGGAGAGAGAAAGGAAGGAAAAAAAAAAAAACCAAACCACTAAATGACATTTTTCTTCTTCTCTCCCCCCCCCCCCCCCCCCAACAACACCCTTCTCGCTCTCTCTTGCCATAGCTGTACATCCTTCCAGGCGGAGAGCCGGCTCCACATGTGGGAGCTAACTGTAATCTTCATACTCCACTGAGCAAGTTATTGTTAGTCTGGGAGACATGTCGGCCTCTTCGTGACTCACAGGGCTCCAGAGCCACCCTCATCCATCTCTACACGTTCCTCCATCCATTTAACCAAGGTAGGACTGCATTCACAGTTATTACGCTGTGACCAAAATGTTAATCACTCTAAAACCAGTTCGGTTTCCATCCATCATTCCCCCCCCAGTCCCGATGCATGTGCCAAACAATTTTCAGCAAGAGTTTATTTTTCAATCTGTTCAGGTAACATCTGCATACATGTTCCCACAATTACGCTGAACCCTGAGCAGTTGGCATTTGGACAGGTGAATAGGGCAATGATTAATCTCCCCGGCACATATTAATCACCACCTAAAGAGTCATTAGACAAGATTAGGGGAGTAAAAGCTCTGTCCTAGGTCAATGATTAATCATCATTATTGATAAGCATCAAAACACTTCCTCTGTCCCAGCATTCTGAAGGGCCCTCTGATACATCCCAATTAGCTATAAAGTCTGTGTGCAGGAAATGTTCATGGTAATTACCAAAAATGCATTGGGTCTATTCCCTTTACCCCATTTCATTTTTTTCCTCTCTCTCTAACTATCTACGTATAGAACTATGCATCATCCATGATGAAAGTCTTAGCTGTATGGTTTTTGGAAGATTTCACTACTCGGAATGGTGTCTGTTCAAAGTTCCATTGATCAGAATGCTGGTGTGTCACGTTTTGGAGTTATAAAAGCTGTCAGTGGTTATCCTGTCTGAAAGACCTTGGTGTTCATTATTGTAACTGAAGCCTTCAATAAAAACCACGGCGAGAGGTATTGGGACTAACATTACGGCAAGGCAGCTTTTAAATAAACCTGCGCTGTCTAAAAAAAAGTGATTAAGAAGTCGCACAGTTTCTCCACAGGCAAATGCCAATGAAAATTTCAAGAGTCACCAGTATTATCAAAACTTACACATAAGGAGTCAAGAAAGCTTTGTTTGTGCGGCACAGCCCAAAAGATAACGTTTTTCATAGGTTTGTCCTGAAGCTAAGTCCTCATTCCCTCCTCTCCTTCGAGGAAAAACAAAAAACAAAAAAGAGGAAAGTAATGTCAAAGCTGGAAAAATTAGAACCTTATACTGGAATGAACAGTACGCTCAGTGTTACTGTCATCACATCAAGTGAAGTATTTACTACCTTTACCACTATTTTACAGCATCTTCTCCATGAGACGGTGCCACCCTCTTCCAAGTCCCTCCTTTACTGTGCTGCCAGTTAATCAAGTTATGTGAAAGGAATGATGGACACAGTCACTGCCCAATCACATAATGCACTGTAAATGATTAACCACCCAGGTTCTGCCCTGTGAATTATACATGGCAAATCTCTGACCCTCTGTCACCACCACTGTCTGCCCCTCTGTGCAGTAGATTACTGGAGCGCCTGAGGGGACCAGGCGGGGGGGCTCCAACCACAGTGGCCCTCAATCATTAGGCCAGTCTCTCAAGTTCCTGGGCTAGTTTCCATCCACTGCATAAAACATGAGCACAGGAGGGATCTGAGTGGATGTGTCCAGGTAACTTAAGCCAGAGTTTCCCCCCCTCTTCTGTATTGGAACTATTACCCCTTAACCTAAGCTTGAGTTAAATCAAACAGCCATAAACACATCACACATAGCTAATGTCGGGTGTTGGCATCACAGCCTGTATCCATGTATGATCGATCAATCACTCAAACTAACCAGCCAGGCTGTCAGCCAGTAGAATCAATCAATTAGCACATCACTTAGTCTGGAAGTTGCCACTAGTTGCAGTCATGTCACTGTTTGGGTGGGGTTCTCTTGCCACAACTGTTCCCTGTATAGAGACGTAGCGTGCTTTATGCCCATAAGCAGTGAGTACAGAACCAGGCAACAGAGACTATGAGTGTGCCCATGCTGGTCCATGACTGCGGGGACAGAGAGAACAAAAAGGAGAAGAGGAGATCGGATGAATATGAGCTTGGCGACAGAGCAGACGGACAAATGAAACGCGAGGAAGGAGCGCTGATTGGAACGGGCGGACAAGCGTCTCTACGGGAGCGGGGCGGGTCAGGAACAAAGCCCGGTGTCCCACGTTCTCTGAGATTCCGCTTCTCGAGTTGCGGTAACCTGGTCTCTCTCATGACAGCCCTGGACAGAGCCGAGCAGAAACGTTATCCGCGTGGAGAAACTCAAGCTCCACACACTGCCACCTCACTGCCCTGCAGCAGATAAACACAAAGATAATGAGGCTAATGCACTTACAGAAAGGCAGAGATATATATACACACACACACACAAACATGACTCTCCATTCATGTCACATACACATGTCCTAGGGGGTTAAGAGGAACATATACTCTCTTTCATTAGGGTGTAATATCAAGGCCAGACAATCCAGCCTGTTCTCTTAGCCTATCTGCTAAAGAGCTGACAGATGAAGTGAAACATCAGGCTGAAGTGAAACTAACCAGCCACAAAAGCAGCTGGCAGGTGTAATAGGATCTTCAGTGTTTTATGTCGACTGTATCGGAGTTCGAGCTCCTATAAAGCTGCATATGTTCTGCGCTTACTTTATCAGGGCAGGACAAGAGGTAGGAACTGGGTTAAAGAAAAGTGATTTGTTATTCAGAGTGAACAACAAGGTAATAACATTAAACTGAAAATGCATTTAAACGTATAAAAACCATGTTCAGTGTCATGTTCCCTTCGAAAACAAAAAGCAAGAAATCATGCAAATTTATATTTAAATGGATGCATAACCAACACACATGCATAACAATAAGGAGGAAAACGGTGTGCTAAAATATGGATGCCTCGTCTTCTGTTTCCTGATGTGACCACTAGTTGACCAGCTCAAAGACAGGGCTTTGACACTGGAGCATAAATTCAGCCTTGGTAATTGACTGCATATGGGAGTAAGCCCTCAAAAACTATGGGAGCTGACTCTGTGAGACATTCTGGGTAATTCCGTGTGAAAGGAAACCAAACAATTCATGTCAAACTAATACTTTATTTTAATTCACCATGAAGAAGCCTCTTCAGAAACTCTGACAGAGACAGGCTTTCTTAACAACCAATTTGTCACAAATCTTCTCCTATAAGGAATGACCTTTCCATAGGACGAGTTAGAGTGCGCTCAGGATATTGTTGCTAGAAGGAGAAAAAGAAACCTCGCCGCTGTGCCCCACTGCAGACAGAATTGTCCATGATACCCTAAACTGCATACGAAACCCCGTCTTTAATGGGAGCAGGAACTGGCGCAGTGCGAGCCTCAGTGGAATATGCTGGTGTTGGGTGAGGGCGGTCTACCATAGCTGACTGGATCCTCAGGCTGTTTCCACTAGCTGCAGACTGCAGCAGTAGCAGCAGCAGGTGGTGATGTTTGTGTGTGCCATCGTTGTGGGCCAGGACACAGTGTTCCTCCGTCAAACAGGATCTGCTACAATGATTTACTCCAAGGCAAAAGACTGTTCTTTTTTTTAAAGAATCATACACCTCTGGATTGGGAACAGTGTGAAGCTCAACACTGTCATTTGTTCTGTTTTACACAAATGGTTCTTGTCATTTCTGTATCATTATGTTTTTAAAGTGACAGATAAATAAGAAGTCATGCCAGTAAAACAGAAAAAAGAAAACCTTTCCCCGTGCACCCGGGAAAACGCTTTTCCTTCCCGTCGTGCGCACGAGTCTGCATCAGCCGGTCTGCATTAGCCAGTACAAAATAAAGCACAGGAAAGTATTTTTCAAGCCTTAAGTTGGATAAATGCCACTGACGTCAACGGTGAGCTAATCAATAGTGTATGGTACACCATTATGCTGTGTCAGGAAAAGGCTTACATTAATGCATTGACTTCCCACAGAGCCTTTCAGTTAATCTCACCAACACGTTTGCACTCTCCACACTGAGGCCACACTGGCAACAGACACAAGACCCTGTATGTGGGGCTCCATTATAACTTTCTTTTCTGACACTTGGGCACAGAGCCACTAACACTACTGGGCCTCCACAAGCTCAGACACTCTTTCTGTCTCTCTCTGACATTCAAACTTAAGGTCCCAGACCTCTAAATTACCATTAACATTTCAGCTCCTCCAGGATATGACCCTAAAGGTCTAATAGATACCATCAGCAGGTCAGAAAAGTGATCCTCCAAACCTGTCTCACTCTCAGGGCTTCCTTACCCGTCTCACTGCCCTGTTAAGGAAGGGTCACCTACCACAGCTGCACTGGAAAGCTACTGCATGTAATGAGCAATGCAAAAATTACCATAGCCGGTAAAGGTGTAACGGTTCTGAAACCAAGACCAAAACCGCAATACAAACATCTATGGACCCCCCCCACCTCAACCCGCTGCCACTGCTGCAGGTGTAGCCTGTTGAGCTCTCATTACGTTACTATGTAACAAAACTCATTTTTCATTTCACAATTAACACTATAACACATGTAAATCACGAAATTATTATTCTATTTAAAGTTAGGGCAAGCTGAATATTATTAGGGGTACAGGATGTTCGGTTCAGTGCGCATTGTGGTCCGAGTGAATATAGTCCAGCTTTAACCACGCACGTTGCATGCATAACTTTTTTATGCTCTGATGGGCAGTCGACCAAAACATTAGCGAATTAAGAGGTACTTCACAAGATGCAGTGTGCTCTGTCCTACATTTCTGTATGTGGAACTAAAATTGAAAAGTCATTCCATAATGTTAGCAACTAATCCAGTCGCTAACATTCCATAAGTTAGCAACTGGATTAGCACGTTCAATGATGCAACCTTGCAAGTTGGCGACCACAAAGCTAGAGCTTGAGGACCCTTCCGTATCCTTCAGTTCTCCTGTTTGGGAACATTTCAGTTTTCCAGCGAACTACAGTAGCAATGGGCAAAGACAAGTGGATAAGACGAAAGCAGCATCCCAGCATTGTTCAACTGAAATCAGGTACACTGTTGGCAGTGTGTCGAAGATGATTACTCATCATCCAAATGTGAATATCACCGTTACAAGGAAAAAACTGAGTGGAGTGCAAACTGGAAATTATGGCCAGTTTGCCACTGTTTTCAAGTTTGTACAAGTGTATAAGTTTACAAGTAAATTCATAACAAATGAAAAGAACTGTCATGCTTTGCATGTCTCTTTTCACTGTACCGAAACCACACCAAACCAACTGGTTAATATTCTCAAACTTAACACATCCCTGTCCAAATGATGAAAGTTCGGTGTTTGAAGATGATCTAGCAAAGAGTGTCTGGTTGTTGAAGTCCCTCTAAAATGCAAAACAGCTGAATGACAGGACACCTTGTGCCTTGTGAAGTTTCTCAGATGGGGGTGTGATGGGAATAAACTTGAGGGTTGGTTTACACACGCAGAAACAGGTCTACACATACACAAACAGGATGACACATACACAAACATAGCCAGGGACCTGTGGTGTGAAATGGTGGTAAACACACAGACACACAGTCTGTTACTGACACACAGTCTGCTGTAGTCTGGTCTTCGTTTCTTGTTGTTGCACATGTCAAACACCTATTTGTCTTTTTTGAGCAGCCATTAACCCCTCCCACTAAAGTCCTTTCTCTTAGGCCCACTCACATGACTGTGGGAACCTGATGGAACCACAGCACAACGGCTAGTGGAGGGACAACCGGATCTCAGCTGACGTCACCACATTCCTACACAGAGTTATGGTTGTGGGATTTTATATCCTTCAGTGCCAAATAAGTCCAGTTTATTCCCATTGCACAGGATAGAGACTGAGCCTATACAAGGTCCTTTACAATACAACTGTAAACCATGTTTTGTTTGTTCTGCTATACAAATATCAAATCCCCTTTCTGTGTGCACTGCATAGCAAACATAACCTCTGTCTTCGCAGTAAAACAAACAGGAACACTTCCTATAACTCTACTAACCAGGAGCTGGAACTCAAGAGATACCTTGAGCAAACGATGACAGATGTACTTTGATGCTTTCTGTCCATAAAAAAAAGCAGCATCCATTTTAAAAGATAACAGACAGATTTAATAAACAGTTAAGTCCTCAATAAACAAAACGTCATCCAAATCTGTGACTCCCAAGACACAAAGAAACTGGGTTTGATCTGACCATACTTCAGAGACAGAACCATGTCATAATAAATTTATTGCGTCAACTTTGGAGAGTGTTCAAAGAGGCCGTGACTAAGAATATTCAACAAATGTTCAGCTGATGGTTCTCAAATGACTTAATCTGGGAGAAACTAAATGGCAACATGACTTGAGGGGAAACAACAAGGTCTGACTGGAAAGGGAATGGTATATCAACTTTTTTCAAAGAATATAACTGCACTGTAGAACAGTGATTTACAAAAGGGCAAGTCCTGAATTGTGACAATACATTAAGATTTGGGGTGAGCATTTCTTTCCATACCTCAGATTCTTATCTGAATTGGATGGGTACACAGGCTTTCCAGTTTGTGTTGATGCACACATCATGTGCTCCATGTGGCAGGCTCAGTCTTTTCACCAGCTTTATCAGTAAGATCACTGTCACTTAAAGTCTCCATTTAAAGGACACGCAACGTCTTGTTTAACCACATATAAACACACACACACACAGAGTCCTAAGACTTCCCCTGCAGCTCACATTTCACTTGTATGTGCAAATGCGTGTACAAATCCAGCATAGATGTAAATCAGCTGCCATTTAAACTGGTACACAAGAGAAACTCGACAAGCGTTTAAAACAAGTAACGACATTTTAAGCAATGGGACAACATAATTCCCAAATGACTTTAGCATGTTAACGCACAACAAAGCTCAACCTGTCTTGAATAGTCTTCAAATCCTGGTAACTCAAAATTTCATATCATCTTTCACACAGAAGAACACAGGAAATGATCAGTTATGCACTTAAAACTAATATCCAATTGTACAACAAATGGCACCACATCCGCTTGGTGACACAGCGGTTATTAATATGCGTATGGATATCTTTCCAGTACTTGTGCTGTAGAAACATCATACTTCCTGTACAACTCAGGTCTTCAGTTTGTCAAATAGATAGATAGATAGATAGATAGATAGATAGATAGATAGATAGATAGATACTTTGCTGATCCCGAGGGAAATGTAGGCATCTAGTTTATATGACACATACAGAACACCAATACACACAACAATAACAAAAACACAGCAGTGAAGTGATAGTCTAGTAACCAGAAACACTACAGAGAGCTGTCACTATGACAGATTATGTGCCAATTGCAGTAGTGCAAATGCAAGGTGATTAACAGTGCTAGGATAATAATTCCTGTAAATAATATAAAATACAAATTGGAGATAAATATTTAAACATATATCGTGACTGTGACGGATGTGGGTAGGCTGGTTCTGACATAATCAGGACACAACAGTATCTAGTCCAGTATCTTGTTACTGACCTGATCAGCAAACACTTACCTATTACAACCAACAATGCAGTGATGTGGCCATTTTGTGTGTTTTCTATGTACAACCCCCCATTACCAAGCATTTTTCCTCTCTAATCTGGAAACAGTGAGCATACATGTCCCAAAATCAATTCAGCAGGGAGATTTGAAAAAAAAACACGACCACAGGTGTAAGGGCAAGAACTCCTATTGACGATTACCATGGAAAAAATGGGGAGGGTTGGCTGCAAAAGCTGCCCAAAATGGAAATGCAGTAAAGGCATGAGCGTGGAGATGTCTGGCATGGTAACACTCTGATAAACTGAACCACTGCGTTCTTGGGATTGGTCTTGATAACACTGTCAGTAAATTTACTATTCCACTGAATTCAGAGCAGTTCCACCTGTTCCTCCTTCAAGGATTTCGGTAGGAAACAGATTTTCTGGTAGCCTAATCATGACCGAATAACGATCAAATAAAAGCTATTTAATACCCCTCCATTCAAAAATAAAAAAGCTCTGTATTTATACCACTTACCAGAGACTCATATTCAACACCATAAAGTGTGTACAAACTGAGCATTTTTCAAATGGAGGAAATGCAGCTACACATCATAAAACATAAACATTCCCAATAATGGAACTCCCTTAGGGAAAACAAACAACAACAATAACAATATTTCCAGAGCCTTATACACTTTAAAGAACGAGCAAAACCGCTATCACATCTTATCCGATTTTAAATATGTCAAAAACAGACTAGATCGATTAAGAAAAGGAGAGCATACATATAAAATATAATGGATGAAGTATTTTCCATGTAAAGAGGTAAAGAATGGGGAAAAACGGTCATATGTGAGACATGGTGTAAAGCAGCTAAAGGTCAAGTAGGAATTAAACCTGCCTGGCTGTTCTATTGGTGAAAGACTGCATTGCAGTGGGAGCCAGCTGCCCGTGGCAGGCCCTGATAAGAGTTATACCCAGCCTTGTGTTTGGCACTGATACAGCCTTCAACGACACGCTTATGAAACACAGCTCCGCGCTGTCTGTTTCTATACACACACACACACACACACACACACACACACACACACACACTCCAACAAACACAGGAGAGGGTTAGGGACTTGTTATAGTGGATGAGGTAAGAATTCCAAGCTTAAGGCATCGCTCAACCAAAATGAATCACTGATGTAGTAATGAAACTTCTGACATGTTGCCATTTTATAATAAAAAACGGCACTGACGCCCATTTCCCATCACAAACCATTATCTGTCCAGCGGGTAAAGTCATTTTGACTTCTTTTTTCATCCCAGAGAAAAGCAGATCTGCCCAAACTTTTTGACTTAATAACAGGAGTCATGGTGGGTTGTTTTGAAACACGGCCTCAGTCACCCATCAATGTCACTTTGCTGTCCTACAGAGAAGCCCTGTGTGCCGTCTGAGCTACAGAGGTAATGCACTGCTAGGTCAGTAGCAAGACAGCACTTCAGGAAGGGAAAACAAGGCTTCAGGAAGATTTTTTCATCATGGCAACCCAACCACCTTATGGTCAATCCTCCCGACATTAACAATAACAGAGCGTCAAAGTTTATTTTGGGCAACCAAATCTGACAATCCTTCACTGCTGTGTACTAGCAAGGGCTGCCAGTTTCCTTTCAGTGATTATCTAAATGCACAGAAAGGATAGCACCTGGGTAATCTGGAAATACGTCTTTGGAGCTCGAGTTTATTTAACAGAGTCCCTGAGCACCACCATAACATATAATCATTAGTCTGTCTTTGAGAATCCACTGGTACCAAACACTGCAGTTTGGCCCCTTTGGCTGCAGGCTTAATTCTGCATTTTAAAAGACTTCTGTTGAAGGTCTAAAGCTCAAACTGTAAAATGTTTAGTTTATCAAGATGTGTGGGGACCCACGTGTGTATACATGTAAAGAACAAGTAGAGGGAATGGCAGTATCATTTCTGAGGAGAGCACCTGACGTCCAGACTGACAGCAAATGCAGTTCTATCTGATTTGTTTTACGACACAGACGTGCGTGTGGGCCCCTGGCAAACACTTCTCGCAGTGGAAAAAAAACATTGACAAGGTCAGGACACACAGAACAGTCATGTACCATAACTGACAAAAAAGAGCAGAACGCATCGCTAACACCATGCTTAAGCCAGACAACTACATGAGTTTATCAAAATTTTCCTAAATTTAGAAAAGTTAAGATTACAATGTACACAAACACCAGTTTCCATCCACTGCTGTATCTGAGGTTTGCTCTGAGAAGTCTTTGATATTGCAGTTAAAATTCTTATCACAATAACTTACTTTAACTCACCAGTCCATTAAATCAGTGTGACATTTCAGTTTTATTTTGTTTTGTTTTTGTAATTTAAACTCACAATGCAGTGCATTAAATGTAGGTCCCATGTTTATACTGGAACACACAGATAAAAACTGGTTAATGGACTCAAGCCTTCTGAAATTAGACTACCAAGATTATTAAAACAAATGAACAAACAAATAATGGTTGAAAACAATATCGGTGGTGAAATGATGATCAAAGAACACTTCTTTCAATTTTACGTTGGACTAAATCCTGACGGGACGATGCTATTAACCCCAAAAATCATTGAGAACAGCTAGTAGCTTTGCTGCAGATCACATGGAATCCAGAGCAGCAGTGGAACTCACAATGTATGGCTGTCTTTAAGGACCATGTCAGAGGAGCAGAAAAAACTCCCACAAATTTTATGCAAGCATCATCACAGAGGGACCACTGTGGACTGGGTCTGGACGAGCGATTTTCAATTTCTTAATGTCTGTGGACCTCTGACATACCTGTTCTGAGGGGAAAAAATGTTTCCAACTCCAGTGGCCAAAATAGTCTCTCTTGCATCTAACATATCAGCCAGGAACAAAGACACTTCCTTTCATTACAAGAGAGGGATTGGAAGACTGTGTATTGAGGGTGGAAACAGCAGACATATTTTACTGCTGCATGAACTGAACTGAAAGTTGTGAGGCAATATTCACGAATTATTACAGATTTGTATTTATTATAGTTTAAAGCTGAACTGAAGTAAGTTATTTGTTTTGTGACCTTCTCATGACCAGTGGGTATGTTTTTCACATTTCAAGTGTTCAGTCAGCAGCACAAACTGTAACTGTGCTTGCATGCAACATGTTTGAGTGGGCAGAATGAAATACAGTTTTGCTGCGGAAAGCATAATACAAATTAGCAAAATAGCACCTAAGTGGTATAAAAATGTTTGAAAACTCTCCACTACGGTGAAACAGAAGCTTCTTCATGGATGTCTGGACTCATTTGGATGACATCCTTAACTGGCCACCCATATCTTCTCAACAGGAAGCAAGTTATTGTACGTTAACAAGCGAGCTAAAATGCACACAACAAAGCGGCAATGTCATTAGTACTGTTCATTCGAGATGCATCGTCAGCATTTTACGCAATCCGAGAGGGACAAAGATAACAAGCTTCCACTTTTGCACAGAGGACGCAACAATCTACCTCGCTAAGGTAGCTAACCACGTTAGCTAACTGTTAGCATTAGCCGCCGCGCACAGTTTCTGTTTACATTTGTCAATGATTAAATTTACTCACCTGTCCATCATTTGCTGCATTACCACTGCACCCTCCTCTGCCATGCTTTTGCAAATTCTCAATTTTCAAAAGGGAGAGGAAAATAACAAACTAATTCTCTAATTTAAACTCAAAAGTATGATGTTTAACAAATTTGCTAACCAGGCCTATGGGAGGTCGACAACCCTAACTACGGAGAATAACGTTTGCTAAGCAAGGTAACTAGCTGCTACGATGGTCATTAAGAAATCAGAAAAAAACCTCACAATCATGGCACATTTAGTTACTTAGACGCAAAAAAATATTTCGCATACGGTCTCAGGTTGAAATCTTGGTCAAATCTGTAAATAATTTGTTTGTTATTAATATTATCTTGTCGATGTGACCGCTTGACTCCATTGACTGTTCCTCTCTATGATGTGACGTAGCGTGGCCATGGCAATGTGCACTGCGTCACCAATCAGAATTAAAGACCGTGAGAAACGTGTTGAGGACGCGTCGATTGGAACTATGGGACATGTAGTCTGAATCCATGTCTCCCCCTTCATGTAGCCAAAAATATCAAATTAATGTTCTAACTCGAGCGGACGGTCCAAAACCAGGAGGCACTAAGCCTACTTGGGAAGACACGCAACATGAAGATACACATATGGTTACAAAATACTTCATACTGCGGTAAGAAATCAATTTCAGCTGTAAATGAAACAGACATCCACTATACTGTTATGGTGAAGAAAGTGCTTGCTTTATTCAGCTTCTATCGAATTCTTAAAATGAGATGATTCATGACCGGTGAGTCACAATTGCCTGAATTATCATGCCATTGCCTTACTCCGGTGTTGAATGGAAAAACAGATGATTTGCTTAACTACTCAAATTTATAATAAATGGGCTTCGCTTGCAGTTCCAAACGTCTATGCATTCGATACAAACTGATCATTGTTACGTATAAAAGTGATTATTGAGGTGTTCCTGCACAACATGCGTCAGGCAATTTTAAGGCACTGTGTGAATGTTACATTTTTACTAATAAGAAAAGTCAACTGAAGTTACATACACATTGAATTTGATCTTTTATGTGTGTGTGTTTTTAATTATTCGCATTATGGCTAATTGTTTTCGACAGTAACTGTTTATTGACTGAGTAACTCCACTAATTTAAGGAGCATGAAAACTACAATTCCCCTAAGTCTCCTCTACAACATCCATGCGCCGCAGTCAATCAGCTGTTGAGGCAACTGCTGACTCTACCTCGGCAGAAGGGTAGCTCATTTGTCATATCAATACTGAGACGAGGCAAACAGAAATAGCCTAATTTACAGAATCTCAAAAGGTGAACGATAAAGGTAAAGTCTATTTCATGTAGCGTACAACGATGTGAAACAAACATCATGTGCATGTTTTACCTTGTGTTTGTATAAGGATATCGTTACAGTGTTGGATTAGGCAGTGAATACCGATATTTTCTTCTGAACAGCCAAGTATTTGTGTTTTCTTAGAAACATCATGATGTACAAATGTAGACGGTCATTTGAATTTGTAAATGAGTCATTACTGGCCTTAGTCCTCTCGTAGTTTGATTAACTGCCCCTGTATTGAGTACTTTGATGACCTTGAATTGGTAGCAACGCGAAAACAAGGATTAGCTAGCAGTATGAAGAGGAAATGTCGTGTAATATTTTACAGTAGCTATGACAGCAGTTTGATTTGTCGGACAGACTAAGAGACATGAAGTCTCGAATATTCCAGAGAGTAATCACTTAGCCTTTCAGCAGAATATCAAAAACAGTTCAAGCTATGGTGGAGATGTCGCATAGTTACGTGGCCTATACAGTATTTGTAAGAAACTGTTTTAACAATGCCTCATATTCGATTACATAGTCGTTCTTAAACAGGCTATGCATTAGTTAATATTGTCACGTGTTCTGTTTTAAATAGATGCTGCTATAAAAACTGAAGTGATGGTCACTGTCATTAACCGTTTGGTTTACCATTTGCTGCAGTGACACATCAGAATCTAATTTAAGCTCTTTGCTTTTTCTTCCACGCGTCACACTCCTTTAGTGTGTCCTATAATTTGCAAAACAATCGTCGTTGTATAATTAAGACAGACAATTCAGTAGTGTCAGTAGCTTTAATTTTTTTTAATCTCTTAACAGTAAGGGACTGCTTTACTTCTTTTTGTAGACTACAAGACTGTCACGCCAGGGTGTGACACAAGAGCCCGAAACAAATATAACCCAGTTGCTGAGCTATGCAGTATTCGGCTGAAACGTTGACAGATTTTATTATTGATGGAACTAACAGACAGTTTGGCTGTGCAGTGCACTTCTATGTGGTCTCTTTAAATCTAGTTTGTTAATTTCCAGTTTGTAGCGTTGTAGTCTAATGAAGCAGTTTATTGAACCAATCAGTTGTTGGAATATTTTTGGAACTCTTCGCGATAATTATTTAGTCCGTGCGTTTAAGTAGTTATGGAGAATAATAAGAATTTTTTAGAATGTTGCATAGCATATTGCTCTGTACCTTTAAACACGATAATTGCGTCGGGGGAGGGAACTGTGGCGCGTCTCTTTTAACCTTGTTGAAGGACGCAGCTGTATTTATTGACGTATGCAAATTCATTTAGGGGTGGTCCTAGAAAAAAACAGGAACAAGAATCAGTTTCACATTGCAGTCTGGAGTTCCGGTGAGAGGAAAGAGACGTGGCGAAAATTGGTGATTATCGGTGTCCTCCAAGCTTGTCTCCTTTCAAACATATTTTGGAGAACACGATCAAGGGTGGAAGTTTATTAGTAATTTCTTAAGAGAATACAATCAATGTGACAATACCGGCAATTTCTGCTAAATGGGTGATCACGGATTTGCCTTGCAGTCGGCTCACCCCAGCAATAGCGGTAGCAATAATAACCTCCCCCTCCTGGCTTTTTCCTCGTCCAAATACCGTAACAGCCCGACGAGTGTGGTGTATGATATCCTCAATAATAACTCGTCTCTGTTTTTCCCCGTTTCAGCTCAGCAAACCATGCAGGATGATTTACTGATGGACAAAAGCAAAGCTCAGCCTCATCAGCAGCAAGATCCAACTAACATAGACCCTCCTTCTACCCCGACCCCTTCATCGGAACCCCAAATCTCAGAGGAGAGTCCATCGACTGTGACTAACCAAGCACCTTCGATTCAAAACAACAAGGATAAAGTACCGATGGAGTCGCCTATCCTACCGGGGCTGAGCTTTCATCAGGCGCAGGAGACCTGCGGCACCTCCTTGTCACCCTCATTCGGTAGCACTTGGTCCACTGGAACCTCGAACACGGTGGACGATAGCTTTTTTCAAGGAATTCCCTCTGTTAATGGGACGATGCTTTTCCAAAACTTCCCCCACCACGTCAATCCGGTTTTCGGTGGCAATTTCTCACCTCAGATTGGTTTGGCACAGTCTCAACACCAACAGCAGCAAGCACAGCAGCAACAGCAGCCGCAGCAGAGGAGGTCTCCGGTCAGCCCCAACCAAGCTCCTTTCCCTCAGAGAAACGCTTACAGCCACCAAACCGTCATGAACAGCAAAGCTTCTTCGTCTTCTGCCTCTTCGTCCGCTTGGAATAATCACCAAAACGCTGCTTGGAGCACAGCATCGAATCCCTGGAGCGGGCTCCAGGCAGGCAGGGACCCACGGAGACCGGTTGGAGTCGGGGTTGGGGTTGGCGTCGGGGTCCCCTCACCTCTTAATCCTATTTCCCCGATGAAAAAGCCCTATCCAAGTAACGTCATTGCACCCCCAAAATTTCCTAGACCTGGTCCGCTCACCCCGAAACCTTGGATGGAGGACAACGCCTTTAGGACGGACAACAGTAACAGTATGCTACCTTTTCAGGTGAGTTTTACTTCTTGTAAAATATTCGATGTAGATTTATTATCAGGGCGAGCTGTATGATGAAATGATTTAATGCTTCAAATATATATGCAAATAATAAAATAACAAAAAGACCACAGGATAGTCAAATAGCAAGATCCGACCGTCGGAATGTGAGAAACGAGAACAGAGACGTGCCTCTGTCTGAATTGTTAACGGAGGGAGGTTTAAATTCGGAAACATCTGCTACACAGTGTGTCTCGGTGTAAATTTGTGATACATTTCTCAGTAACGTCGGAAAAAAATCAATTTCCTTTTGCCGGAGTGAAATGTCGAATATAGCCCAGGTTTTCAGCACATTTTGTTCAAACCTTTAATCGTCTTAAATTGTCAAAACATTGCAGTTTGTGCTATAAGTGAAATCATTTCACAGAAGGGTTTTGCATAGTTATTTTAATCTGTCATCTGTGTGTTGGTGGAAAAACAGCTGTGATAGGACATGACCTTCAGAACCATTTTTTCCGTAGAGCCTCGGAAGTCCGACAAAAAAAAGACTGCGGACAGCTGTCAAAACTCGCATTAGTAAGCTTGTAGGAAACCTACGATAAATGAAAAATGTATATTGCATATTGATCTTAAATATCCGCGAACGATTTACTTTCAGATTCTGTGATTCTGTGGCACATATTGTCCTGTAGTTTTTTAAAAGTAAAAACGTCCATTTTTGGTCAAGAATAGATGTTTCCAAGCGTTTAATTTCTTTATAATTTTAACTAGCATCAACCTGTATAAAAAAACCCCTTGATTAATATATTTAGCTGTCAAGCAATCCCCTCAAACAACAGTCCCCGTTTTGTTTATGATCTGAGTAAAAAGAAACAAAAACAATTCCTTATTGCAAAATTTGTCAGTGTACTCTAAGGGGTTAATTTTTGTTAGCTTATCAGTATTCTACCAGCTCATGTAGGGGCGTTTAAAGGGATCGCCACCCGTATTTCATTGGTCGATTTGGAGCCAGTGGGCGGTATTTGTACTGCCCAGCCGGGAAATAGCAGGTCTTTTCCCTCCCTGCTGTCATGGACGGAAACATTGTTGTGAACTGGTCTCGATGGTCGTATGTTCGCTGCTGGATCCGTATCTTCACTTGTTTCTCTCTAAACACAAAATACTGCAACAGTCTTGTTCGTTTTGATCGCCAGCTTTAGTTTGAATCCTGGTTGAATATTGTAATATCTAATTTTTTTTGTCCTGGTTTAGTGCAAATGGCTGAATAAACAACCACAGAGAAATCCTAACCCTTTATCACATATAGGACATAACGAATTTGGGAATGCTGTATTGACATGAGTCTTACATTCAGTTTTTCATGTGAAAATTTGATAGTTATGATCATGACTGGGCTGAACATGTACACATCCTTGATAATACCAGTCTGTCCCATTTCTGTTGTATTGCAGATGGGTTTATCTGTGCTTTGGGACTTCCCTGCACACTCTGCTATGTCTGAAAGGTTAGCTCCGCAGTAGAGATGAAAACGATGAGTCATAAATGTTGTTGTCCTGCCACAGGTGCTACTTAAGCACTGCCCTTATCCAGTTTCCACCCAGCTGACCAAGGTGCTCAAGACACTGTACAGTCTTATTTCCTGAATATATTCCCTGCTCCTGCTCCCATTTTAATCCTCTGACATGATGGAAATGAAAAATTCAACTGAAATCCGAAATGGAGGGGGCTGCGGTTATAACAGCAGATAGCGCGTGTTTGTGTCAGTCTCTTGACGAATCTAAATTAGATGTCAGATATCCACATTTAAATAGGGAACAGCATATATTTTAGTTTCTGATGTTTGATTTCTTTATTTGGCACTCCCTGGCTGTTTGATATGGGGGTGTTGTCTCTCTGAAGGAGGATTTTTTCAATCACGAAGGAGGGAGAGGATATTTAGAGTTAAATGACACTGCACAGCTGATGCAAAATAGGTCAGGACAGTAATCAAGATCGCCAGATTGCAGCTTAGATCATCCATGCATGTTTGTGTGTGTGTGTGTTTGAAAAACAAGACACAGTAAATGTCAAAACCTGACAATACCTCTTTTCATCTCTTATTGCGAAAAAAAAGCTGGAATGAATTTATTTTAACTGTTTGGATTCCTTGTCAGATGATCTTTATCTGTGCTTTGGAAACTGATAAACAACCTCACTTTCTTAGTTGTACTGAGGAGTGGTTATATTATCACAAGGGTAGGAGATTGCATGCAAGGCTGCAGTTTAAATTTTAGGCTGACCTGGCCTTCAAGGTGCCTAGATACAGTATTAAGCTTATGGAATTTAGAATTCCAGGAGAACCATTTATTAAACAGTGGAATCTGGTACCATACTTTCCACAGTCTGAACTGGTTTACTCAGATAAAAGGGTGGGCCTGAAAGTACGAGTCAAATAAGGCAACTGACATGAAAGCTTTCAGGGTTTTGCTTTTGTTAGGTAACCTTGTCTTGTAAATTCTAAACAAATTATGCGGGAATCTGTAAAAATACCTGCCTGCTTAACAAGAGCAAGAGAAGCTCTACGGGAATTGTACCCTGTGTTTGTGCGTTGCCGTCGTGTGAACTTACCTCTACAGATCATACATCTGCACTGGGTTGGGAACAGTAATATGAGGCTTCATTGATTTCCACAATCACAAAAGCCCTACAGTGTGTGCACCAGCTCGGGCTGTGCAGTGGGAGCTGCAGTAAGGACAGCATGTACCAACTCCTGGACTGGTACCGGCTCAGCTGAGACCTGGCTGAAGACTGCGGGCCTTTGTTTCACAGACCACTCTTCCTTGTCTTTTCCCTCTAGCTTTAACCATAACATCTGTCTGTCTGCTAATTGAGTTCTGCTCTGCATTGCTGTCTTTCTCAGTTTTGCGTTTTGCAAGAGCTCTGTGATAGAGATCACAAGGACACAAGGACAGACCGGCCAAGTGTTACCTTGTACGGAGAAGTGCAGTCAGGTCGAAGGGTAGGGTCACCTTGCCCTGTACTATTTATGAGGACGCCCCCCCACGGAGGAGCAGCAGTTCCGCAAGACAAAGTTTAAAATCAGCATGACCTCAGTGCCCTTGAATGTGTTAGATATGTTTTGGTATTAGTAGGAAGGTAAAGGATTGTGACGTTCAGCCTAGCACGATGTGGCTAAGCTGAGAGGGCTATTTTCCCTGAGTCAGTGTCTTAGAGGACATTACATTTAGCTTCAAGGATTTCCCCCTCCACCCTCAATTCAGCCTGAGAATTTTCATTCTGGCCGCTTGTCTGATGTCCTTCAGTCAAAGCAGCCAGGATGCTTATGTTAATTAGCATGGATTACCAGTGACTAGTCCTTGGTTTGATATGCAAATTAAGGAAGTATTTGAATACACTGGGTCTTTTTTCAAGATTGGGGTGCGAGTTTTAGTAGCCTTTCGTGTGAAACGGTGTTGTCATTTAACATACACTTCCCCTCTCACTATATTAGAGTGTTAATTTTACTATTATTCAAGCCACTACCCAGTCTGCAAGTAGTAAAAAAGTGTATTTTATCAGTATAAGGCTACGTGTTCAGTTTTGAAAAAGAATAAAGGCATACACAAAAAATAGGTTGCAAACACCTTAGTGTTACAGAGATAGACAGGCAACATTTCAATTTGTCCCAGAACCTGACAGATGAGATGTAAGAATATATATTCAGTTTCTTCTTTCTTTTTTTCTAAATATCAACCATCACAGAAATTGAAAATATATTAAAAGCTGCTTCACGCCGTTGGAAGACAGAGTGTTCAGACGTGCAGAGTGGGGCAGGATTGGAATGGGGAGCTCAGCGTTTTGAGTGTTCCTGGTTTGTACAATGTGGGCAGATTTTTATCTGAGCCCAGAGACGGGGAAATAACGCTTTTTGAATGCTCAGCCAATTGTGTGACAATAGCTCTGGCGTTCAAACAATGTGTCTTTCCTCTTGTTACCGGGCAGAAGAGGTCGCATCCCATTCCACTCACTCGTGTGCTCCTTTGTACTCGTTCCCCTGTTCACTTGCTCACTTGTCCACCCATACTTGCTGAATTACAGCAGATATGCACCTTTGCCCCACTTGAGTGCCGTCCTTTGGGCTAACCATACCTGGAACCAAGCCTACATCTGGATATAGTTCATTTCTAGGTCCAGATAAAAAAAAAAAAAAGAAATTAAAAAAAAAACTTTTTTTTTTCATTCATATCATATAAGTCCACAAGGCCTAGTATACTGGCCCTGACCTCAAAGGTACAGCTACAGGAGGACAGGAGTAGGTTTTATAGGAATAGCACCATATGGAAAGTTTCACTGTGATCTTTGATCAGGCTGGGATGTAGACTAGGTAATAATATGGGGTATATTTAATACTTCATGGTGGATGGCGTTTTTCTAGCACATTGTTGATATGTGAGGCTTGACCTCAGATGGTTGTAAAGTTGGGAACAAGATACAGGCAGCTCAGCAGGTTGCCCTGTTCAAAGGGCTTGTGCCTGGGCACATGGCTGTTGAATGGTCCATTTGGACACTCAGCTCTTAGTTGAGTGCAGTGTTTCCCATCAAATCTTTCATCAAATATTCCCAGATGTCTCACATATAAACCTAAAGCAGCACCTCTGATTAACCTTTACAAAGTTGTGATGATTCATTGACTGTGTGTGGATCAGGTGCGCTAGTGTGTAAACAGGTCAAACCCGTGAAAAGTCTAGAGGTTGCTCTGGAGAAGTTTGCGAAACACTCCTCTAGTGAACTCATCCAATTAACATTTTTTGCACAGCACTTAGAAACATGCTCATTGATTTTTCTCTTTTCTTCCTTTTTTTTGATAACAGCAAAAAAGCTGATGTTTACTCTGGGGGTAATTTGCCCACCCGATATTGTCTTAGTAACTGTGTATTTGGACATTGTTTTTGCTAGCTCATCAGTTTTGGAAGCTTATAAAAAGCCTAACCCAAACTCGTTTACATTAGTGAGATTATATTTTAGGGAGAGATTGATCCTATTTAGATAATTAAATCTCTTAGCCTGTAAATTCCAGGAACCTATATGCAGAGCTGACTTGATAAAACAGGTTTGTTCCTCTCTCTATCTCCAGGGGATTAAGTTTTTCCAGCAAGCACCTGTGCGATTAGTAATTAATAATTAATCCCAGTGGATATTGAGTAATTATTTTCCATTTTTAATGCGGGTTTTTTTTTGTTCATTATAACTTTCTCTACACTCTGTTCTCTTTTTGTTATGGCAGAAAAAGGAGACATAGTATTGTGGGGAAGAGCACAAAGTTGTTACATATAGGTCTTACTTTTGGCATAGTTACAGTTGTAGCCTTCAGCCATACAGTGATGAATTGATCTGTTGCTGAATAGTGGGTGGGAAGCAGGGGGGTCCCATCAGCCATCACCTCTTGCCTCTTGTCCTATGAGTTCATGGCAGTGTAAGTGAATTCACCAGTCATCATCCAACCTTGTCTGTTTTTTTTTTTTTCTTTTCGTTTCAGATTTCCTCAACCCTTACCTAAGTCTTACCAATTACACCCAATGCTCTGTGTGTGTGTACAAAATGGATTTGGCTTGAGATCTGTTGTGTGGCTGGCTGTCACCTAAACCTGTATGTCTAACTTTGGACCCATGCTTTCTTTTTCAGGACCGGAATCGGCCCTTTGACCCATTTAGCTTGCAAACTTTGGAGAATTCCTTAATGGATATGATTAGGACTGATCACGACAAAGGTAAACCACACCCAGCCGGTGGCCCTCCAATGACTATCGCTGATATTATATGGAGGAATCATTTTGCAGGTTAGGAATATTCACACATCCACGCTTATTTGGTTTTTTGGCTTCATTAAAAAAAAAATCATCTCTGATTGACTTTTTTTTTTTTTTTTTTTTTTTTTAAACGTTTGCTCTATATTTACCTCTTCTACCAACACAGTATGATTTATTTTCTATTCGCAGTTTTCAGCCATTGTGAATTAACTGCTGCCTTACCTGCAAAATCTTACATATATGTGTGTATATATGTTTTAGTGTGTGTGTGTGCCTGTGTGTAGTGGTACATGTTTTTTTTTTTTTTGCTAGCAATTCTTTTCTTTGTCATGTTCCAGTTTTCTCCAGTTTTCCCATGTTGGTTTTTTTTTTTTGCTTCTATTGCTGAAAAAAACGTAGATGTCTTAAGTGTTACCTTCTCTCCTGAGTATGTTCAGGTAAATGTTCAGTCTCAAAGTCTGTGACTGACTAAAAAAAAATCTGAGGTTTCCATTTATTTGTATAGGTGCCTGTGGTGAAGTATGTAGACTGCAGTTGACATCATTTTCTCTACAGCTGTGTTGTAGAATCTCTTTACGTTACCATTACATGAATCCCTTTTGGAGAGAGAGAGAAAAAAAGACAGAGACAGGGAGAGATATTTAATAGAGTAAGTTGTGCAAGCCAAGAAAAGAAAAAGAAGAAGAAAGAAATTACATTAGACTATCAATATTGTCACGTGTAAGGGATAATTCTCTAAATCTCATCAGCCAAACGCTATCATTCTAAAAAAGATCATCTCCAGGGTCTAAAGACTGGGTGAACTTATTTACTGCCGGTAATTAAATTCACCTCTCAAGGACTCCATCTGCCTGTTTAAGATAAAAAGAAACGCAAATATCAAAGAGTTTACCCTTACTCGAAATCCAGAAAATGCAACCCGTATTTAGTTCAAGGGAACAAGTGACATCTTTCAAAACCAGGCTAACATTCAGAAATCAGTAGTTTGAGAGTAAGACTCAGGAACACTTTGCATTGTCAGAGTCTGTCTGATCTATTGTTCAAAAACCTCCATCAACAAGTCCTTAAATCAATTTACACCAGCTGAATAAGTTAGGTCAGGTCTGTTGTTTTAGCTCTCTAAAGACAATGGAAACATGTAAGTGTGTGTCCGCATGTGTGCGTGCGTGCATGTTTGTATGTGAGGAAATGTTTGAGCGTGAGTGTGTGTTTGTGAGGAAACGTGTGAATGTGCGTATGCATATGTGTGTCTTGGGTGGAGTGTTGCAAGCTGGGCCTGGTGCTCTCTCACGCGTGAGCTGTTTTTTTTTTTTTTTTTTTTTGGGTGGGGTGGGGGGGTGTTTGAGGCCTTGATTTGGAAAAGGTTGTTTTTGCCACAGAACTTACCCAGTCCAGTGGAGAGGGGGCTGGGGGATAGCTTTTAGGCGAAAAAAAGGAGACTCAAAGAAACTGAATTCTCCAGCCAGTGCTCAGAGTCTGATTGTAAATCAGCTGGATGACAGAGAAGGCTGGTTCAGTGCCATCTAAATTCCTGTCCTGCGGTGCCGTGTACTCACCATCCAAGTAAACAATAACGGCTTGAGAGAGAGCATTTGTGAGATCTTTGCCACCAGCCCACATGCTTTAAGCCTAATGCCTGTATTCTTTATTATGCTTGCTTTTGAGGATTTTTGGTTTGTACTGAAGAATGATGATTGCTTTCAGTGTTCCACTTCAGAATAATACTGCAAGAGGAGTATGGGGGTTTTAATAAGTGCCCTGGGTTCCTTCTCCCTCACGCATCTTGAGAAATGTTCAAGTTTGGGCTTCACAGGCGCTTGTCATTCGCCTTCCATAATGAACAGATTGTTTGTTTGTTTTTTTAGGGAGCTAGAACAACTGCGAAAGAGAGAGCGAGAGAGAGGAAGGGAGAGATGTGGAGCGGGGTGACCTCTGGCCTAGGGGAGCATGTGTTAGAGAACGAGGGAGGACTACAGAGAGAGAGAGAGAGGGAGAGAGAGAGAGGCGTAGGTCGGGGTGACCCGTGGCCCGGGGAGCATGTGAGAGTGTGGGGATGAGGGGGTGGGGACGAAAGCCTCTTGTCAGAAGAGGATTCGGCTCTCTCCAATTCTTGTGATCTGAAAGCCTATTAATCCTGTTGGAATGGAATGTGTGGGGAATTTACGTTTGGTTTTGAAGGACGTAGGAGCAGGGGAGGGGTGCAGAGTCTTTCTGAATAAACATAGCCCCCCTTTTTTTTTTGTTGGTTTTTTTTTTCCTCCACGGGACGGAGGGAGCTCCTGAGTGAGGTCAACTCCACTCACGTGTGTAGAGTTGGGCTTAAGCTTTCGCTTGACCTCCTCCCACCTTCCGTACCCCCTTCTTATTTTCGCCTCTCAACACAGAGACACAGGCAATCGCGCACAGTCCCTCCGTTATGAACACAATGAGGCCTTGTGTAGAGGGTTCCTGCTGTTATGCATGCAGGGCCCCGTGTGCGTACACAAACACAAACACACACTGACACAAACAAATCTGGTACTCAGTAGGTCTAGTTCACATGATCCAACTTATGCCTCTGGTACCCACTACAGCTGATGGTCTCTACTCAACTTAAGCTTTAGAAAATTAGACGTGTTTGTGCATGTGTGTGTCAGAGAGAGAAAGTGTGCATGAACAGTATATATCTTTTTTTGCGGGTGGGGGGGGGCAAAGCAGTGATCGTATTGAGTGTATTTGTGTGTGTTAGAAGATGAGTAAGAGTGTATGTATGTTTCTGAGAGACTAGAGGTATTTGCATGTGTGTGAGTGAGTGTGTGTGTGTGTGTGTGTGTGAGAAAGAAAGAATGGGTGTGGTATCTTTTATCAGCAGCACATCTTGCCTTATGTGTTGTGCTTCAGAAGGTCTGTGTTTGTCTAGTTTTTTCACAGAGGAGACATGGCTCTCAGAGTCCAGGACAACTCAGTCCAGTAGCTGAAAGGCTGAACAAACAGCAGCCAGTAGAAGAGGACAGCTGAACACAAAACTAGCAGATCCAGCTAGTTTAATGGCAGAGCTTGAAATACAGATGCAGTGTTAGTGGAAAACCAGTGCGTGCAGAACATTTGGGCCAGTTAGGGACATGGTTAGGACTCTGATCAATATAGTGATCCAGCTTCCCATCTGTGTCCCCAGAGAGAGAGAAAGGGAGAGATATGAATAGCAGGGATGGTAAAAGCACATATTTCTGTGTTCTGATGTTGTCAGGCACAATGGAGATGTCAGTTATAACTGTGAATGGGTATCAAGGTATTTATCAGATCTGGACTACTTTGACTGTCACCTTTGACCTTGATAAGTGTGTTCTATGTCCTTGGGATAGCTGCCTCTGTCCTTCAGTGAAGGCCACAAGTCACACGTGTACGCACATGTATGTGTGTGTGTGAGCATGTGTGTTTGTGTGGATAGGGGAAAGTGCTCTGCTAAAATTTCTAGTTTCATAAGGAGCAACATTGCCTCCTATTACCCCACCTTTTACAGCTATGCGTACAAACAATGCAAGACACTGCCTGCTTTCTTGCTGAAGGCAGTTTTGGTTTCAGTGTAGTCCATATATTTTATGTCAGAGGGGCTGACGAGCTTATTTGTGCTATGGTTGTCCCTTGTTAGATCAGAGTAGACTTAGTGTGAGAAATAATGTGTGTTTTCATACACTGCATAGACAATACTTCAATTTGTCTTGAACATTGATGTCTCAAATTTGGTCTCTTTTCTTTGCGTAGAGGTTGTTTTGGATTCCATGTCACAATCCTAAATTTGGATTTCATTTGACATTCATTTCCAGCAGCCAACTGACAGTATTTGTCTTTGCCAAAGAATCATGAGGACTGTTTTTCCTTTTTATATCACAACCAGCATGCATACTGAGTCAAGCCTGTACTTCCTGAGTAGCAGTAAGATCTGAAACAGATAAACGAGGGTATCCCCACCACTGGAAATGAACGAGGGTGTTAATGTGATGGAAGCACCCCAGGGGCTATGTGCAGGAGAACACCGTTAATGACCACCGCTTCCTCCACTCCAGGCTTCTGGAAGTTTCTTTCCTTGTCAGGAAAAAAAGGGGTGGGGTGGGGGGATGGGGGTGAAATATATTTTCACCCCTCCACCCTCCTCTTGGCATGACTGCCCTCTCCTTAAGTGCTACTTAGAGCTTCCTCTAAAGCCAGTTATTGGAGCTTTAATTCACAGCTTAGTGTAGAGTTGTGGGTGGAATCGTGGTCAGAGCTGAAGCATCGAGTAAAATGCACTGTCTTTACAGGTACAGTATGTCATTTCAATGTGGCAGCTCCACCGCACTTTATATCATGATTGGAATTGGCTGCTGACTGGTAGAAAAAATTTTGCCTTTTAATGGTCATGCTAAAAACAGCAAAGTGACACTCAAGAGTTAAGCCTAACATGCATACTTTGACTTGAACAGGTTCTAGCAGTGGTGTGGCTTAGACAGTTCAACCATTTGACTCATCCTTAGTCTATGAGCACTCTCTTGCTGAGCCAAGTTGATTTAAATTTGTAACATTTAACCAGGTATTTAATGTCATATAGGTACCTTAACTATGGTTTGGATTAGCACCAAACAGACAACTCTTAATATATGTGGCTGGAAAAAGTCTTAACTTGGACATTACTGCTTGCCTGAGATACCATTATTGGAACTGTGCTGTCAAGGAGGACGAAAGGCTCTGGCTTCAAAATCCGTCCCCAAGGTTACAAACCAAGGTTACGAAATCCATCTCCAAGGTTACAAACCAAGGTCACTCAAGGTTATGTCTGCAAGACTGGGAGCCTTTACAAACCTCTCAGTTATTCACTGATCATGGCTTTCCAATAAAGTGAAAAAACTTTTAAGCCACTAGTTGTTTTTAACACTTCAGTTTAGAGGTGAGATGCAACGAAAATCTGTACACTTGCTGGTCCTACAGAACCGACTTTGTCCACTGTTGCTTTAGGCTAACGGTAACTACTTGTAACCGACTGTAGAGAGAAACAATTAAAAAGGAGTGTTTATGGTCAGCCTCCTCATTAAGGACCCGTGGAATGACCTTCCCTCATTCTATAGAAAATGGATGCCATGTTTCCGATGCTGAGACATTTACCAGATGATTAGACATGGAGACAGAAATCTCAGTTATCCCATAGCAGCACAGACTGGCATCTGAAAACCACACTGCTATTTCGTGGTTTCTTGATAGTTTTGAGCTGGGATTGGGGGGTAGGAGCTTGCTCCCTTGTTACCAAGAATTTCCGGATTGAGGTGCTGACGGACGGGGAGCATGGTTTCCTAAAAGAGTCAGAACTCGGCCATCTTTCCTCTCCTCTTTCCTGCCAGTGCGGGAAAGCTGGCCAGGAGAAACACTCTGCTTTGGCAGTCTAGCTGAATCACTTCCAATGTCATTAGTACAGGATCACTGGCCACTTAGCCCATGTTTGTTATGGAAGTTTCCAGAATGGTTGTTTCACGTCAGTGCTGGAATTCTTCAAAGCTTTGCTTGCCTCATGACGATACTAAAAGCAGTCAAGCAAACTGCAGGTTGTGTGTAGAAGATAGTTCAAGGATAAGAGATAAATGCAGACTTTATCAAGATATTGCTGTTCCTAAAGTCAGTTTGCAGCAACTGTTCAAATAATGATTGTTCAGTTTTAAGAGGCGCGTTTGTGCATTCTGCATTTGTCTTAACCCATTTTTGAAACAGCATACTGCAAATGTCCAGTTAATAATTTGTACCAAAGATGGTACATCTCCCAGAGTAGACGACAGTAAACCCTTGAACAACGAAATAAATGAATCTCAGGAATGAATGAGTTGCATCATACCAGGATTCACACCCAGATTCATTTATAAGCCTTCAACTGCACATAGACTATGTGGAACGCATTACACTCATTGGGAGTGGCAAACAGTGTATTCCAGTACACTCATCACTCATCAGCCAACGCGTAGAAAGGTACAGGATTAATTGGCGTCTTTAATGACTGGCACTGGTTTTCAGGTAAAGGTTCTATCATATTTATTGAACCCCATCAGCAGTTACAAAAGGCCAGCGTTCCTTCCTGCACAACAGTTTGACCTTAGTCACACTATCATCCATAAATGTTGAATGTTTCAGATTGTTTGTTTAATGGCCTTACAAACTTGTCACGAGTGGCATTCAGCGTAAAATGTGCAAACAAAAGACTTAATTTAGATAAGTATATTCTGGATGCTACTTCTCAGTGACCTCCCTGGAGCCAGCAGACAGAGAGGGTGGGAGTCATCCTGTCCATTATGTCATTGCTGGGTTGAATTAGAGAAAGCGGAAACTCAGCGGCAGAACACATTTACACAGAGATGTGCTGGAAATTGGCTGGTCTCGCCGATTACACCACAAGTTGGATAACATAAATCGTTGACATAATGTACCTGTTACTCACCCAAATGTTGAGCTTTTCTTTTGTCTATGGGATTATATAGGGGTCACCTCACAGTGTGCAAGAAACTTTATTTGAGGGGAATTAAGTTTTTACTCATTTGTTTGGCTACAGGTGTCCAGTGATGAATGTTTGAGTTGTAAATTGAGCCCTTCAGGGGTTGAGTCCCTCAAAATGGAAAACCATGTACACTCATTGTTTTCCATGCTCTCTGTAACCTGAACACGGGCAGGTGATGGACAGGAGAAAAATAGGTGTGCTCAGAGCCGTCCATCAGTAGGCTAAGGATCACTCTTTCCAATCCAGACACGGACATTTGGCTTTCGGTCCACTGACCAAAGCTCAGTGATACTGAAGGGAATGTTCTGAAATGCTGAATGTGAATGTAATGTTCCTCCGGTCGACCAGCATGAGAACATACGTGGGGAAAGTCATTTCACCAGTTCATATTTCAAAACCAGGTTGTTGGAGATGCATAAATAGATGGACAGAAATAGAGAGAGAGAGAAAGAGAGAAAGAAAGGGAAAGAAAGATAGGTTTCATGGCTTGCTGTGTAACTATATTTTTGTAGCACTGGACAAAAAAAAACACACACCTCTCATTTCTCACATCAAATGGTGAGTCATTTTGAAAATGATTGAAGTCGCACCTGTTGATTCGTGTTGAGGTTCTTTCTGTTTTGTTTTTTGTTTTTTTCTTCACACCAAATTTCAGCCCCATGCCCGAGACTGAAAGCCCAATCTGTCGTCTGTGAGTCTGTTGACTGAGTTCCCAGCTTGTGACACTTACCCTTGTTTGCACTGCACAGTCTTACAACACAGCTGCCCTGTCTCTCATCGGGGGAGGTTAAATATAGTTGGCTGTATGGAAGTTGGAAACCAGCATGTTTGCTCTGTCTGTAGCTCCGTTCGTATTGCAGTTAGACAGTGTGAGGGATACCATAGACTTTTGAAACGGCAGAGTTGCGCAAACGCATGTGTGATAAGCAGAAGTCGTTGTCATCGGTCCGAGTGAAGTTAACACGTGTATCTGAAGACTCATCGTTTGCAGTCAGCCCATTTGCAAGTTCTCCCAGCTCACTGTATGGCTGTGATACAGCGTTTGCATAAAATCTGGTTCAGGCTTGTTTAAAGTAAGGAACATCTTGTGGGAATCCCAGGACAGCAGGAGGGGGGATGTGATCGTAGCCGTCAGTCACTCACAACAAAAAGAATTTGGTTAAACTCAATCATTCAACAACAGTTTTCATGTACAAATTGCATTAATCCAATTGGTAACTTAAACAACTCTGTGTGTGTGCTTCAGAGAGCAAGAGAGAGAGACAGAGAGAGAGAGAGACAGAGACAGAGAGAGAGAGAAGATGAGACAATGCTGGCACTATCTGAGTTCCCTCTGTGGAGCAGTTTTTCTCTTTTTTTTTTGTTGTAAATTTATTTGTTTTGATGTTTGCACAGATGGGATATTGTGAGGCTTTCATGTGACACCATTACAGAATGCATTCTCTGTCAAATTCCCAGCATTCTTCTCTCCATCATGTGATCTATGAAAACTTCTCCAGCTTGTAATGTTACTGATGTCTTATGTGTCTAGGAGTGGAATTTGTACCGCACTCCAACATAGATAAACTATTCTTTGGTCCATAAATGAATAAATGAGTTCCTTTGCTATGTGTGAAAACAATCATATGGTTGTACAGTCTCGTCTTTAGAACTACCAGTGTCCTAGTCCTGACTAAATAAACTTTAAGGCATATTGGTAAGTATTGGACTTAGGATCCTGGTAAGTAAGTTTGAAATAGGTATAAAAAAGGAGAGAGAGAATGATTTAAATGCCTTTCTTTAAATAGTTTGGAGTGACTGCTTTTTAAAACTCACCTTACTTCGCCTTTTCTTTTCTGTGTGTGTGTCTCTGCAGGAAGAATGGGTCTCAATTTCCACCATCCTGCCGCTGATCATATAATGCCGCTGAACAGTGAGTACTGCTTTCTTACAGTTTAATGTAATATACACTTGGTCCTCTCATCTGTTAATAAACCTAATGAATTTTTGATGCAATTTTGTTGTTGGTTTTTAATATTGTTTGGGTTTTAATGGGGTTTATGGTTATAGAGATGTTAGTTTGATCAACACTTGAAACATCTTGAAAAACGTCTTAAAAGCCCTTGAAAAAGTTGCACTGTTGAGTTGATGTTGTCTCTTCAACAGCACCATTTTACACTTGGCATTTTGGCCATACATCCTTCTAAGTGTCCAATCACAGAGCACCGTGATCCCCTTATCCCAGGATGCAGAGTGTTGACTGATTGTTGCCTCAGTCAGTGAACGCTGCCACTAAAAATAGACAACCACGTAAGACTATATATTCATGGTGTTCTCCCAAACAGGTGGCCCAAAGCCACAGAGAACAAACAAGTCACACAACCTGTCACTAGCATCTGTGTGGGGCTCACAGAAAAACGTAACTCTCGCTCTCCTTCAGGTCCTGCTCAGAAAACCCTGCCGGTCTATGCATCTGAGTCGTGTCTGGCTTCTTTACTCAAGGCCACTCTTTCGGTTTTGTCTCTCTCCAAAAGTAAAAAAAAAATTAAATGATCCGATCTCAAGTTACCAGTAGCGCTGAAAATTTGTGTTGTTTGGCCTAGCCAAATTGTTGTTTATTCATGTCTTTTGAGGACAATGAAGAAAGGGCGTAATAAAGAAAAGGCAAATTTAGTAACGGCATTTTCTCCCCCAAACATTTCATTTACACGGCCGTTTCTGTGCAGAGAACAGAGTTATATTTGTCTAGTGTAAATACTTGTCTGGTCTAAATACTAGAGAGCGACCTATGCAGAATGACAATTTGTGTAAATGTTTTTACCCTCCCAATACGGACACGCTGTTTTTTCATGCATTTGGAGGATGATTTTCAGACCTCAAAGGAAGTATTTTTTTTTCAGTTCAGTTCCCCCTGTTTGATGACTTTTGAAAAGAAAGTGACACAGTCATGCTTATTCGGGGTTTTTTTTTTTTAAGTTTTAACTGTTCTGGAATGCCATGCCTTCTAGAACATGAACGTCAGTTGTCACTGTTATGAAATGTGTGACTCAGCTGAAGGTCTTCTTGTTCTTTACTAGTTCTTTGTTCGCCATGCTGCCTCTCCAAATGAGGCTGCAGTTGCGGTTTTGTTTGGAGAAGTTTCCAGAAAGTTGTGGTGTTGGCGGCGGACAAACCTCCTGTCGTCCCTCTATGTAAATTCCTCCCTCTGAAACACTCAAACTTTGGACTAAATGCTCTTCCTCCCTCCACCCTCACCAGGGAAACTGACGGACTGACATGGTTTCACAGGACACATCGCCACTTTTACTCCTCTCCGAGTTGCTAGGCGCTTTTGTACCGTGTGAACCCCCTCCGGGCAGACGTCTCCCTGTCTGTGTGAGAGGAGTTAGACACACACAGACCGTTTTAATGAAAACTGTGACACAATCAGGCCCAGAGACATTACGTCCCAAGAGAAGAGAAAATGCCACACAACTGGACTGGACTCTTTCTTTTTCTCTCTCTCTCTCTCTCTCTCTCTCTCTCTCTCTCCCTCTCCCTCTCCCCACTCCACACCCAATTATATGTCCCATTACATTACCCAACATTACCCAACTCCCTCTTACATTGTCTCTCCCTCTACCCCCACCACCCACTCTCTGTATCTCTCTCTGTCTCCTTCTCTCTCTCTCTCTCTCAACTCCATATACCATTACCTAACACCCTCAGTCTCTGTACCCCTCTCTCTACCCATATACCTCTGCCCCCTCCCCTCCTTCTCTTTCTCTCTCACTGCCTCAGTGGCATCCGTGGCTCAGTTGAGTCAGTCTCTCCTGGGCTCGGCATGGGTAACATTCAGCCTATCCGCACTCCCTGTGCCATTCTTATTGGACAATAAGACACATGCTGCTACTGAAAACTGATCTGCTTCCCAGAGCAGGCTTGTGTGTTGACTGTGATTAAATAAAGCTTGTAGAGTTGCGGAGGGATAGGGAGTTGTAGAGTACTCACAAACAGACTTGGCAAATAGAGCGTCTTTGTGATCTTTCATTTTGAGCCCAGTAGCTCGTATTGTGATAAGAGGAACACACTGTGTGTGTATATATGTGCGTCTGTGTGTGTGTTTTCAGCTGAATCAGAATGCCTAAGCAGGTTTTGGCTTTTGACCTGTGAGAGTGGAGCTGGTGCTTATCTGCTCAGATATACCTTTGGACTCAACATCAGAGCAGGAACGTGCCAAATGCAGCCACCCAGCCGTGCTTCACTCCCACAGGTCAAACCGCCAATGCAACACAGGCACTCCTGGGAATAGGAAAAAGGCTGAATAAACCACTGGAATGAGTCATTTATATTAATCTTTGAACAAATCCTTTAGCCGACGTCATGTCTACTCAAACAAGCTTCTTTTGCTTCTGGCCTTTCATGTCTCTTGCCAAACACTGGCAGTTTGAACAGAAGGGCTACATATTTGAATACTGGCTGGAAAACCTGTCTTGTGTATAAACAAAGCAGGACCAAAACCAGGGATGCTGGGTTACGACATCTGCAAACAGCTGCCGGAACGGCTTTGTCCTTCACTCCTAATGCTATAAAAAGTGTCCGCATCATTTTGAGTGCAGTGGAACCTTCTATGGAAGCCAAAAGAGTCATCACGTTCACTGTTAATGACGCCTTTACTCTCAACGCTTTTGAGAATCATAGGTTGTTCTCTCCCTCAATGGTAGTGGCTCTACCTGACCTGTTAGTAAATTGTTGCAGGTACCTCTAAGACCGGGCTATACTTCTCTGTGCAACCAGTTAGGTGTGGTCAGTTGTGCTCGCACTGTTGCCTTGGTTACTGTGTTCGTTGTCTGCCCACAAAACCCACGTCTGTGTCTCTCTCCCCCTCTCTCTTTCTCTCTCTCCCTGCATCTCTCTTTCTCTCTCTCTCTCTCTCTCTCTCTCTCTCTCTCACTCTCCCTCTGTCTCTCTCTCTCTCTCTCTCTCTCTCTCTCTCTCTATCTATCTTCATCCCTCTCTTCCTCCGTGCGCACGAGCAGCCAGGAGCTTTGGTCGCAGAAGAGGTAAAATGTCGCCTTCTCTCTGTTTGTGCTTGCTTTGAATGATGGCACTCAAAGCTAAATGACCTACTATCTATAAGGGTGTTTCTGGAAAAAATGGGGTGGGGGGGTGCAGCGTGACATCATAATGAAGTCTGCTGTCATCTGTGCTGTGATTGGATAAAATTTTTAATTATTTGTACCTCTGTCTCCTTCCTTTTTGGGTTTTGTGTTTCATCAGTGTACACGTAATCAAGTCGTGTGAAGGACGATGTTTCTACCATCTGTTCCTTAACACATAGTTAGAGTTTCTGTTTGTTTATTGTTTTTTCTTTTTTTTTTGCTTTTTTGAGCGAAAAATGAATCTCTTTGCAACCCCTATCTTAATCTTTTCCAAGCCTCTGAGTCATTGTGCCATTGTTTAAACAGGATGTTTTCCATCTTCAGATTATTGTAACAAATGCATCATGCAGTTATTAAAATGACAATGATGATACAGCGGCATTTCAAAGGCCTGCCTGGTTTTCCTGAAGCAGAATGGGAGATTGAAATGCTCTGAGCGCCGAATTTCATTATTTGGCCCGAACAGAAACCTCCAACGAGATGCTTTTAGCCAACGGCCATCAAATCAGAACAAACGGCCATGAGATGAGAAGCAGCCAAAAATTAAATTGTTTCTGTTCTGCAGTCAAAGTGCACTTTAGTTAAACACGTACATCACAAACTCTGCTTCACCCATTATCCTTCAGGTATCATTGCCGGCTGACATCTCTCAGACAGCTCTCCCTTTGTCTTTTCCTTTAATGTGGCCCCCCCACTGCAGAGAACTGATGATGGAAACAGAGTGACTCAGATCTCTCCTCTAAATGTTTGAAATGGATGACTTGGTCATGCGCTGGTCTGATCTTGAAGTGTTGCACTAATTTCTGGATGATTCTCGGGGGTTCCTTCCACCAATATAATCATTGGAAACATTGTTTTCGGTGTGTTTCTTTTTTTTTTTTTTTTTTTTTTTTTTTTTTGAACAGTGGCTTTCTCATCGTCACTCCTCCCGTGGTGCGGTGAGATCGTGATTGTTCAGATGAACATAATTACCATATTTGGAAAACAATGTACTTTTCTGATAAGGCTATTAAGTTCAAGAGCTCTTTTTTCTGCCTTGTGTGATTTCTCTTCTGGAGTGGTCAAATTCAAGAATTCAAAGTTTTCAAAGAATGTCTTTTCTCTCTCTCTCTGTGTACTTCTAATACATGTTTTTTTTTTTTTTTTTTTTTTATATATTTTTCTTTTCCCACAATACAGATTAGATAAATTCATAACACACTTTTAAATCCCAGTGTTGAATTCAATCCACTCCATTTGGTAAACCCACTTTGTAGATTACTGTGTCTATTTCATTTTAGAGATCGTAAAGCCATGCTCTTTTGATTTGCGCTATAAATCCCGGAGAGATTGCTGCTCTGAGCCTGTTTTTGCTTTTCATATGCAGTCAAGAGTAGAAGCATCCAATTCAATAAAGAAATTGAAGCATCCGTCAGTGTGCCCAGCAGTCCAGAGGAAATGAGTCGTAACAGTAGAATCTGGTCCAGCTGCACTAGATGTATATGTGTAATGCAGACATTTGCATCTATCGGGCTTTGTGGTCTCCCGTATGCTGGAGAGTTGGGCTGGCGGATCTGTTTAGTGCTTCAGATGATGGACTGCATTAGTCGATATAAGAGACGTATTTCGGAGCATGCGGCCACACTTTTCATATGAATAGACCACATAAGAACCCCCTAGAAGAGGGCCAATTAGACTCATTTTTCCTTTTCTCATTGTTTTTGTGCTCGCCATGCATACGTTCATTTCTCTCTCTCTCTTTCTCTTTCTCTGTCTTTCTCTCGCTGGCTCACTTCTCTTCTTTCCTCTCCTCTCCTCTCATCCCTTGGGTCTCACTTTTCATGCTTTTATCCCCCTATCCCATGCTTTCTTTTCTGTATCTCCCTTTATCTGTCTCTCTCACTCTCTCGCTCTCTTTTTCTCTCTGTCTCTCTCGCTGTCTCGGGTTTTCCACTCAGGTCGCTCGTCACTCTTTCCGTTTGAGGACGGTTTTCTTGATGATGGCCACGGCGATCAGTCCCTGACCCCAGGCTTGAGTTCACCGACGCGCTGTCAGAACGGGGAGAGGATGGAGCGTTACTCCAGAAAGGTGTTTGTGGGTGGACTCCCCCCGGATATAGACGAAGGTACATGGGCAGAAAACCAGACCAACAACAAAATGAAAGAACCCTCTCATTTTTACAAGGCTACTGTGGGACTGATTTTCTCTTTACATAAAAATATACTTTAAATTAGAGCGCTTAAGAAGACATTTTACAGCGTGTGCTTGTGTCGGTACTGTACCATTGCTCTAATTTTAAAGCTGAAGGTTTGAACAGGTGTCTGTTAACTGATGATGTTGTACTTTTGGTATCATAATGATCAAAACCAACTGCCTTGTTAATATCATATTACACCATTGCATATTACTGCAGTGTCCTAAATGGTATCTAAATGAAATGATATCAGGGTTTAGCAGGGGGTCTTTTTTTGTTTGTTTTTTGGGGTTTTTGTTTGCTGGTGCTGGATGGGTGTAAAATCTGGCCTGTGTGGCAGCGAACAGACGCAGGCTGCCTAAGATCATCTGTGATAGTTTTCTCCCAGAGCGCGCGAAGAGTGCCAAAGGGAAAAGAATCATGAGAAATCTGGAAATATGGCTTTTGAAACACACACACACACGCGCACACACCCACCCACACACACGCACACACACACAAACAAAACCCTGTTTTCATCATGGATAATGAGCTCACGGCACAACGTGAAGAGTAATAAGAGAAGGAGCAACGTTGAGCTCCAGATGTGGTAGTACACGCCCCAGTACGCCCATTCAAAATCAGAACAGATCCTTCCTCCTGGATATGGGACAAAACAGGAGTCACAGTAACGATGGCTGATGTAACAGTCTTTTTTGTCTGGATTCCACATTTGTCACAATACCTCACAATACTTTCTTTCTTTTTTTTTTTTTTTTTGGCTTTCTGTTATAGATGAGATCACCAACAGTTTCCGTCGCTATGGACACCTGGTGGTGGACTGGCCTCATAAAGCTGAAAGCAAGTCCTACTTTCCTCCAAAAGGTAATTAGACCATAAAAATAACACGCAGCTAAGCCCTGCTTTCCACCACAGTACCAACCCTCAACCATATACGGCTCTCAGAGAAAGGCCAAATCCTCCCTTAATGGTTTTATGTCCGTTATTGTGGACATTGTCAAGAGGTTAAACACAAAGTGTGCTGAACTTTAAAAGAACTTGCATTGTGCCGCTTGGCTATGTATATATTTTTTAGATTGTTCTACGACTTATTGTATTTGACTTGTACTTGGTATTTCCTTACGTTAGTAATCTCAGTGTAACCAAATTGTATGGCACATTTCTTCTCCCAGTATGGATAAAAAACCTGTTTGTTAAAAGGATGTAATTGATTAGGTGTGAAGTGGGGCTTAGCCAAAAATGTCTTTGTCAATACAAACCCCCCCCTGCAGCGATCACATGGTGAAGACATGCACAGACTCATACAGACTTACTCTCTCAGACTAACATTCATATGCTTAAAGACATTATGTCTCTCTATGTATTTTACACTCTCTTTCTTTTTCTCTCTCTCCCTTTCCTATACATAGACACTCACACACAAACACACTTCTCACTTTCTCACTCAACTCTCTTTCCTTATGTCTCTCTCAGTCTTACACACACATTCACACACACTCGCATACATACTTACCAAGAGCTTTTCCTGCTGGAAGACTGGAGTGTTTGTGTGAATACCTGGAAAGTCTGAGAGTATCTTTGGCTCTGTCTGCTGTTTGAGTTGAATTTGGACAGGCAATCAGAGCGGGCAGGCTCTCGTGCAGGCCTTGTCTTTCTGCTGCTGGACTGTGAATGGCTGGAGCATGTGTCATATTAGGGAAGCTATGAAAACCAGGCTGGAAATAGCAAGCATTCCTCAGACAGATGGTAATATTCTGCATCTGGTAAGGCTGAGAAAACCCTGCCAGGTCCACATTTTGTCTGTTCTCTCTTCTTTTGCAGAATTAAAGAACACGGCGCTAAAATAAATGCCTTTCTCTCTCTCTCTCTCTCTCTCTCTCTCTCTCAGACTAAAGAGTGTAGCATCCATTTAGGGCAATGGCTGGTTCTGGCTTATTCTGACAGATGGATGAGACTGGTTGAATGTTTGCATTGTCTGTATACAGAGATGCCTGTCATATGGTCTTAGTATGAGTATATGAATATAAATATACATTCATTAACATATGAATATGTTAATAGTAAAATAATCGCAGGTATACAGTGTTTCTGAAATGCTGAAATTCTCTGCGTAGTTTTCTGTGTGCAGGCATAATTACACAAACAAAGCTATCCTGTTTATATCTTTTCTCTGTCCATCTGCATACATGTGGCATGTGTGCTTCTGCGTTTGTGTGTGAGAGTGTGTGTGTGTGTGTGTGTGTGTGCACGTGCACGTGCACACGCTCCCACATTCCCTTTCTCTTTTCCTCGGTCTGTAACTGGTGCTCCGCAGGTGTGGAATTCCTGTCAAGTGCTCATCAATCTCTCCTCGTATTTAAAAGTGTCTCCAGGCTGAGGGAATGGAAGATGGTGGTCACTCTCTCTCAGTACACAGGAGTGTAAAGGGAACAGTTGTGTGTCTCTGAGCGTTAATGAAACCCTGCCTGTCCACTGACTCATACTGGGCCTCCAACCCACCGTTCGGTTACATGTGTTCAGCTTACGAGTCCAATTTTAAGCAGTATGTGCCCTGGTCAGAGGTACAGTGTTAAGCAACATATGTCAGGATTGGAAGTATAGCGTTAAGCTGTCTGTGTTAGGTTTAAGAGATGGAAATGCTGCAAAGTGTCACATGTGTTTCAGTTGGCCGTTAACATGTGCTTGGAGCACAATGTTCAGGCCGATGTGTTTGGCCTAGGCCTCAGTGCTCAGTGACATTCTTAAGGAGAGAATATTATGTCAAATTACTTGTGTTGGAGTTGGACTTTAAATACTAGATTTGGACTATAGTATTAGGTATTTGAGTAATTTTTTTTTTTTTTGGCCAGTGTCACGTTTCACTGTGTCACGTTTCTTTATAACCTCTGAAGAGCCTAGCCCATCATTATTTATCTGTGATCAGCCCAGGTCATAGTCTTCTGTGTAATTCTATGGGCCATCCTCTCTTAGATGCAGAAAGACCACAGATCAAGACTCTCTTATTTATGCATTCATTTTTTTTTTTTACATGCTTTAACATATGACTTTAATCAGTTTTGCTGATTTGGTGCTCATGTCCAGAAATCTCTTGGTTATTTTGCAGGAGTTAGAGATATTGACTGTGTCAGTGGCTGTGCTGTTGATGGGATCTGTCTCAATCGTTACCACCTTGTTTTCGCTGTTTTACTGCCAGTTGCTTCAAATTGCTGTGTCAGCTGTATGGACTGCTTGTCTTGTTTTGCCATTACGCCGTGTTACCTAGACGTTTGCTTGATTGACAGGAACTCCCCACCCCTGAAGTTCTGAACAGGGTGTATGTACTGTGAATAACTAACATGCAAAGTTTGAATGGAACGTTTGTGGGCTTCTCTGTGGATTGCGGCTAACAGTTTGTTTTAGCTTCCAGGTTTTGCTGGCTCAGCTCTTGATACATAAACACTGTAATGATTTAGGCTGGGATGTTTGTTTCTATGTATCTCTCTTCCTCTCATCGTTGTTGTCACTGTCAGTGGTACATTTATTTACTCTTTGTGGTCGAGAGCCTTGTGGGTGGATGGGATGACTCTCTCTCTCTCCCTCTCTCTGTCTCCCTTCTCCACCATCCTCTCTCTTCCGCTATACCTCCTCTCTCACTTGCCACTCCCTCCCTCCCTCCTTCCCCTCCCAACTCCCTCTCCATCCAACTCTCCGGGACGGATTTAGCGAGACTGAGATGACAGTTGTTCTGGTCCAGTGAAGACAGGGCCCAGATTGGGAAAAGACTGATGTTAGCATTAGAGAAAATGGCTTAACAGAGATATGGGTCTGGTTCTTCTCCTTTTCCACCCGACTCCTACGCTCTCAGAGGGCCCGCGCCTTTGATTTATACCTCTCTAAGACTCAAGAGATGATCCCGGTCTCTGTGGTTGATTTCCACTTCCACACAGACACCTATAAATCCAAACAGACAGAGTGTGACACTGCAGAGAAGGGAGGAGTTCATCTCCTTCCCGATAGCATCGCTTGGATTCAACACAAACCTAACACTCTGGCTCTTTCACTGAAGGATGTGGAATGTCAGAGAGTGCAGGGTTTAGACACCATATCTTGTCTCCTCATACACTTGTTTCTTTTTAAATATCAGATAACTGTTTTGAAAGAGTTACACCCCCCCTCCCCTTCCTCCTTTTGTAGATAGGAGTGTCAGTTCTTAAGAATGGTATTCATACATCATTTTCCCTTTAATGCGAACGTTTTTCATTTTTATGTGTCTGCGTGTGTGTGCGCGCAGGTGCCTGCACGCTTGCGTGAGTCTCTGTGTATGATTGCTTCCTCCCTGGGTGCAGTTTGGAGCTCAGCGGTGCCCCTATAAATCTCCAGCACGAGCCACTGCAGTCCGTGGCGTAAAGCCGGCGGAGCCGTCAGCTATGTGCTAACGCAAAATCAATTTAGCCCTCAGGTCCACTTAGCCTAAAGCCAAATTAATCCTGAGGTCTATGTTAGGGTAAAGCTAAAATGCCATAACCCTCAGTTTTGCGCTTATGTAAAGTGTTACTTTACCACACCCCTCAGCGCTGTGTGAAGTTGCAAGCTGTTGCAGTTCCCCATCTCGTTGGATTGCAGCACAGAACCTCGCCACAGTAGCGCATGGCACTTGTTAGCACTGCTTAAGACGGGTGTACAGCTAAAGCCTTGCTCTTAGACTGCCTGGGGACTCTTTAGACTGACAGGCCACAGTAGGACGTGGTTTTACTGCCAGCTTGTGCCAAACCCTCACAGAAAAGGGAAAAAAAAAAAAAAAAAGAAACGAAATAAAGAAAGAGAAAACTACTTGAGCACTGAGATTTTATAGCTCTTACATAATAATGTGAGCATGTTTTAATTAGAAGAGTATGTATAAGTGTGAATATGATTTTTATTAAACACAGCATGGTGTGTAGAGTGTAAGCGGAGCTTTGATCCGAAGAGGGAACACGATGTTCCAAATATGAGCCAAACATTGACTGTTATCCCATCCACCCTCCTCTGTCTGTATATCTCCCAACTCTCTCTTCTCTTTTTCCTTGTTATTTTTTCCTACACAGATTTAAGACACTGTCCACTTTTTTCTGCTTTGTCCTTAATGTGTATCCCTTAATCCTCTCTGTCCCTAAAACTCTGTCTCCTTTTCCCCCCTCTCACTATCATTTTCCCCTTTCCCTACCCTCGGCCAGTCCCTCTCAGGACTGGGATAGAACACGGCGTTCCCCTCTTCCTTCCTGTGTGCCTCCACACTTACTGGCTCATCTCCCTGAGCTCTCGCACTGCAGACGCTCTCTCTCTCTCTCTCTCTCTCTCTCTCTCTCTCCCTCTCTCTCCCTCTCTCTCTCTCTCTCTCTCTCTCTCTCTCTCTCTCTCTCTCCCTCTCTCTCTCACTCCCTCTTTCTCCCTCTCTCTCTCTCTCTCTCTCCCTCTTTCTCCCTCTCTCTCTCTCTCTCTCTCTCTCTCTCTCCCTCTTTCTCCCTCTCTCTCTCTCTCTCTCTCTCTCTCTCCCTCCCTCTTTCTCTCAGCACTACCATAGCTTTTTCTCTCTCTCTCTCTCTCCCTGAGGCTGTAAAATGATAAAGCACATGATTTGTACACAGGCACCAGTTGTCCTTCATGCTAACAACAGTAAAGTGAAAGAACTTTGAGACCTGTGAGTTACCCAGTTTCAGGGCACTGAACACTGGTCCATCTCTGTCTGATAGGCTGTGTGTATCTGCACTGTGTGGTGTACTGTATGGCAGTCTCTGAGGGGTTGGGTGATGAAAGCTGGTAGATAGCGGGAGATTTCCTGCCCTTAGCTTAGACATCAGTATCAGTGATACAGTGTGTGGACTGTGTCCAGGCTGTGCCTCTCTTTGAATGGCCGTACTGTGGATTTGTGGTGAATGTGCCTGTTCTTTATCTGTATACGAGTTAAGGTAAAGTGACTGAGGAAACTTCTCATCTCTCTTTCTGTCTCTCTCTCTCTCTCTCTCTCTCTCTCTCTCTCTCTCTCTCTCTCTCTGTCTGTCAGTGTGTGTGTTTCTGTTTTGTTTGCTCTCTTTGCTTGGTGACCTTCAAGCAGCCCAGGGAAATGTAACGTCATCAGTTAAACATCATACTAGCCATTGTCCTCTGTGTTTCACCACGCTTCATCTGTCGGGTCATGCTCTCTGGATTTAGGGCTCGATGACCCCAGCAGAGCCTCTCTCTCTCTCTCTCTCTCTCGCCCCCTCCGTGCTCATAAGTGTTCGCTCAGCTCAGAGCATCCAAAACATGTGCTTGTGTGTGGACTGCAGTAGCAGTAGGGTGTGTGTGTGTGTGTTTTGTTGGGGCATGGAGTTTGAAGATGGAAGAGTACAGGATGTGAACCGGAGAAGAGCTCAGAGAGGCATGCTCAAGTGCTCTGTGTGACGTCTCTCACATACGCGTGTGTGCATGTTTGAGAGGATAAGGGTCCGACACTAATGTCCCCAGCACTTGAAGAGTTGTTATGATTGGAACAGCTTGAGTAAGAGCTTTTTTCCCCTGACATCTCCTGCTGGGTTAGACTGACCTGTTGGCTTACTCATTTACACACACTTTCACTCCTATTCTTTCTCACATAGCATCGTCCAACTTGACCCCCCCCCCCCCCCCCCCCCCCCCGCGCCCCCACTGTCAGCAGTGGTTCTACCCAGGAATGCTGAAAGTAAAGCATGACAGTTGCACATTCCAGAGCTTTCCATCTCCCCTGTGTGTGTCCCACAGCAGAATTCTCTGGGCTAAAACCGGCCGTCTCTTTAGTCAGCTGACACGCACACGCAGTCTCTCCTGTCACCGTCTAGCCCGGACCCGATCCCATATGCCTCGTTAGCACGTGGCCACATGCTCCAGCTGGGCTCGGGACTGGGAGCTCTCCCTGCAAACCCAGTCCTGCATTTGCCATATGCCAGAGACGGTGCTTTATGGACTCACTGGAATGCTGTAATAGCACTGTAGGGATTTTTAATCAAAACTATGGCAAAGGACTCACTGTTGTTGAAATATTCTGTTTCTGTACAGAGGGCTTCAGTATTGTTTTTAATGAGCACATTCAAGCGTTTGTTGGATGCTGCTCTTGGTTTTTTTGTAGTTTTATTTGTAAATATATGGCAGGAGATGAGTCTGCTATGACTGCACTGTAGTCCTGCTGTCTTAAACTGAACTGACAGAAAATGCCCCAGTCTTCTCAATTCAAACACAGATCGCCCTGTTAAGAATGCTTTCAAAAATATCAGTAGTTCTTTATGTAAAAGGGACTGTCTTTTCTTTTCTGACATTTCTCTCTCTCTCTCTCCTTTCCCTCCCAGGCTATGCCTTCCTGCTCTTCCAGGAGGAGAGCTCTGTGCAGGCCCTCATTGATGCCTGCATTGAAGAGGATGGCAAACTCTACCTATGTGTCTCCAGTCCCACCATCAAAGATAAACCAGTGAGTTTAACTTCAGCAGTCTCAAGCCTGTCTGCAGAGCCCACGACCACCATAGCCACAAAAACTTGGTTTCTACTAGAATTACTTGACTCTAAGAGTCGATTAAACTTCACCAGACCATTCAGTCTATTCGACCAAACAGTCTTAACTATCATGGTTTTTAAAAAATGAAAGAGAGTAGCTGATAAATTTGACAACATGTTTAACAATCACTCTTGTCCAGGTCCAAATCCGCCCCTGGAATTTGAGTGACAGTGACTTTGTGATGGATGGCTCTCAACCGTTGGATCCCAGAAAGACCATTTTTGTCGGGGGAGTTCCACGACCCCTTCGTGCAGGTAGAGGCATTTATGAACGTTAGTTTTCTCTTCTCTCTTTTTCCTTTGTGAGAGAGGTGATAAATTTCATAAGCCCGTCAGTTCGACCTGCACCTATGACTAACTCACCAAGCAGACCAAAAACCTTGTCAGATTAAACTGAAACATTTTCTGCTCGCAGCATATTACGGCATTCTTTTACCACCATTATTTCTCCATGCAAAAATCAACAACGTTATTTGGATATGCAAAAAATGATAACATTGAAGACTGGCACCTTCCAAATATCTTGAACAATCACTGACCAGTTTATACATAAGCTTCTTAATATTGCACATGAAAGTTTTAGTACGTTTGCCTTGTAGTTGTCGAACAGTCATTGGGGTAATTGCTGATAATCTCTTTGTCTGTTAACAGTGGAGTTGGCTATGATAATGGACCGACTGTATGGGGGCGTGTGCTACGCTGGCATTGACACTGATCCGGAGCTCAAATACCCGAAGGGGGCGGGTCGTGTAGCTTTCTCCAATCAGCAGAGCTACATCGCTGCCATCAGCGCACGATTCGTCCAGTTGCAGCACAATGACATTGACAAACGGGTGAGTACAGCCGATGGAACAGAGGCAGTGTATCATAAGTATTAAATATTGTATATTATATATTTACCTGCATAGGAATATCCAGTCCAGTCGAGGTTGCAGAGATAGACAAGATAGATATAGCCGTATTTCAAAAAGACCTTTTCCTAGCTCTGGAAAATGCTGTGTATTTTTTTTAGAGAATCATACATTTTGAAAAATACCACTTCAATGATCGGTAGGACAATACAACCAGAACAGAACTTGAATTTAAGCGAGTTTCACCACATCTTTATGGTAATATGGAATTAGTCATCAAACGTGTACTCTTCTGGCTCACAGCTGAGTGGCGCATTACATAGAACAGATCCAAAACCCGTACATGAAAGACTCCCATTGATCTTTTCATACCAGAGAGAATTTGTTTTAGAGAGGATAAAGTCGTACTGAGTGAGTTGTACTTTAAAGCTAGACTCTCTACACCCTGGAAACCACTATATACTGGTTTCTGGCAGTCTACTGGAAGAGGCGAAGAGCACACACACGGAAAGCCCATCAGAAGCCGTGTAATCATCGTGACCGTTGGCCTCTGGATGACTGACAGCCATTTGATGTCTCAGACACTGGCTAGCTAATTATGGGTCTTTACTCCCCTCTGCATACACGTCTTCTACTGCTACACTGCTATTTTTGGCATGTTAGCCCGTAGAGTCACGGCCGTTTGTGACCAACCCCAAGACTGGATGTCTGCCATGGGAGGGAAGACAGAGGTCGTGGCTAAGCGTGCATGCCTTTGCCAGGGTTGTCATCAGAACTATATGGCTTTTCTGTTTCTTTATTCAATGTCAATGGTTCTTAGATCCGGTCACAGGGAACCTCTGGACAGTATGTAATTGTCCTAGCCGTTCAGCAGGCATGTCTGAGTCCTTTAATCCTAAAGTCCCATTGGCTCAATGCAGTGTGTTAAAGAATAATGGTGTATGAGGGAAGAGGAAGAGTCATTTGTCTGGTGGATGCTGGAATATAGAAACACTGAACTGAAATGCCACTGATGATCTCCCGGGTTGAATTTTATCCGTCAAATTGTTTTTGATTTGTGGAACTTGAGGATGTCTGCTCTGTGGCTGACTGGAATGGAGAAAGGGATGTATAATGGATTTTTTTTTTTTTTTACCTCAAGCTCACCATTTCTTGACAGATTTCATGCGTGAGTCACTTGAGACGAACCAAAAAAGCGGTTGTTTGAGTCTGTCTGTAAGCCTTATGACAGGAAAAGATTTCTTTTCACTTTCAATGCACAATTACTCCAGTCTGTGTCTTACTCCCTCTGGTTCCTGAAGCAGTACATAACTCCATATTTTGATTGTTAGCTGTGTCTGTCAGAAGCATATTTTCTAGCTCACTCTGTCTCTTTTTTTTTTTTTCCAGTTGGATGGTTTTGTGATCCGTTCTCAGCCTTGATTTGGTCTTTTTGAAGTGTGATATTTATGAGAAAGCGAGAGTGTAATTACCTTTTAGCACCTGGACGACATTTAGCCACAAAGGTGACTGTGACATTTCACACAGCTGTGTAATTGGGCCGTGAAGCCACTCCATGTGAAGACTGAGCCTCTGCGCCCAGTAAGAAAACCTGACAGCGGCTGAGAGATGGCCACAGGCACACAAAACCATATGAAATGAAATGTCCAATCATTTTGCAGTGAGCATTTATGCCTTGCAGTCAGCGTAAAACAGAACAGAGTGTGTCTGTCTGTGTCTGTGTGTGTGTGTGTGTGTGTGTGTGTGTGTGTGTGTGTGTGTGTGTGTGTTTGTGTGTATGTAGAATGTGGAGTTTTGATCAATATGTGTGGTTATTTTCTCTGAAGCAAAGCAGTGATCACACGGAAACCTGCGTTGCTATTCTATTCTATTTAGAGAGAGTCTCATATCTCTCTCCCTCTCTCTCTCACTCACACACACGCACACACACACACACACACACACACACACATCCCTTCATCCAACAGGTCTCTCAGGTGGCGTATCTCTGGAAGAAAGGTACAGTTGGCAGAGAGAGACTGCTCTGTGTTTCTCCGTGGGTGGACGGGGTGGACGGATATGTAGCCAGTAATCAGTGTGTCAGGATGTGGTGCTGATCTGTTTGTTCACTGGGCCGGTTCACCCAAGCCACTCCAATTGTCTCTATGGAGACACAAGAGTCCCACTCTTTGCCTCTTTTTTTGTGCTGGTGCTAGATTGTTAAAGTGCAAGACTCCCTTCTGTTCTCTATGGAGCAGTGGTGTAAGTCGCCTCGTGTATAATTTGACCGACAAACCACATGTACACTTAGAAATAGCAATATTGGTGTTTGTTAAAATGCTAGGTTTGATTTCCTTGCATACTATAGGGTATTGTCGGAGTGTAGTCTATATATGTCAACAAGTCAAGCACACACTCATAAACACACACACAACCGGAGTGAAGATTATGAAACATTGAAACGAGACACAGGGACAAGGAACCCAGTGAACCTTGTCTTGCATTTGCTTATGAAAATACGCATGTATATCCAGTCCTGTTCCTATTTTACATACACACACACACACACACACACACACACACTCAGAAAGGCAGTGCTGATGTGTGACTGGCTCTTTCCTTCTCACAGGTGGAGGTGAAGCCGTATGTGTTGGATGACCAGATGTGTGATGAATGCCAGGGGGCGCGCTGTGGGGGCAAATTTGCCCCGTTCTTCTGTGCCAACGTCACCTGTCTGCAGTACTACTGCGAGTACTGCTGGGCCAGCATCCACTCCCGTGCCGGCAGAGAGTTCCACAAACCACTGGTTAAAGAGGGGGGCGACCGCCCCCGCCACGTCTCCTTCCGCTGGAGCTGATGGAAGGGAAGTTTTGTGGGCTGCCCTTCCTCCCCTCCCCCACACCCCAAATGGAGATATCACCCAACAGGAGACAGCCCCCGCTCCTCCTCCCTCCCCCTCCCCAACCAACACCACCTCCACCGCCACCACCACCATACTCCTTCACCATGACTACCAGAACGACGACAACTACATATACATGGGTCTTTTTTTTTTTTTTCTTTTCATAACAAAAAGAAAAAAAAAAATTCACAGCTCTAAAGTCTTTGAGTATATTCTCTGCAAGTCAACATTTAAAAACAGAAACAAAGTCTGTCTGCTCTGAAATTGCACTTTGGAACAGGAGTTTATACAGACCACGCTCATTATGTTAGCTCTGTTGTGAAAATGAAAGATTTTTATGAGGTTAGTTTTATTTTCCTTTATTTCTTCATTGATTTTGGTGGGTCAGTGTTCCTTTCTGGGCACCATTAGGTTAATACAGGAGTGAAACTATACGTCTATATTTAAACAAAGTATATATTTTTGTTTAATATCTATCTATCCATACATAGATAATTAATTTTTTGTGAAAGAAGCATGCACTTATTTTCAGCAATGGTAGGAGATTGCCCCTAGTTAAAAAAAAATTACCAAAGGTAAAATAAAACAATTACATTAATAAAAACAACTGTAGGCGGCATAAACTGTAGCAAAATTGAATAACTCTCCATTATAATATAGTTCAAAGAGAGACAGAGAACACCCAAAATTAGAATAACCATACCTATATTTGCTCTCCATTTTTGAAAATATTAATACCTCATGAACGCAATCAGATTTTTTTTTCCTTTTGCTTTTAATACATTTTTTAGGCTTTTATTTTTTTAATAATATTATTTTTTTAGTGTTATGTAAATGTAATGCTGCAATAGCTTCTGCTGCTAAATCCATGGTATGAACTGATACCATAGTACTTTATTCAGGCTAGGGTGTGTATGGAATATGGTGGGGGAACCTGATTTTAAAGATGACAGGCTGGCTTGGGGAGGGGAGGGGGCAGTCTCTGTGTGACTCTCTGTATTGGTGGGGTTATTAATTTTTTTTTTTTCTTTTTAAGGGGATGGGTGGGTAATTGCCCCTTATCTGCATGTCTGTCTCAATCAGGTTGCTGCATGCAATAGAATTTCAGTATCATGTCTGCTAGTCAACTCGACCCACTTTGTTTTTGCACAATGTGATAGATAAATGCCGTTAGAGCAGGACAGTGGGCATGACAGGGGAAGTTGGGGGAAAAAACTAAACCATGAGAAGAAAAAAAAAAAATAAAATGCTATCTAACTAGCCCTCCAGTAAAACCCGTGCTTAGTGGCTCGCTGATATCACAGTAGCGAGCTTTTACCAGAAGTCAAAAACTTGCGTAATCATGAGCAAATTTAGATGTAGGATATCCTTCAAACAAACTGTCTATAATAGTTGAAGTACTTTTGCAGTGATTGTTAATATAATTGTGCAATTTTTTATACAATGCGTAGTTAGGTTTGAGTATGCCTAGAACTGTGATTCGCTTTAACTGTTATTGATGTCTGACATAGAAGTCCTGTGAAACTTCATAACCAGTGTATGTAGACATATTTACATGCAAGTGCACACACACACACACACACACAAACTCACACTTCATTCATGCACACAGTCTCTCCCCAGATCATTTTCCCTCTGTCTCTTATATTTAGACAAGCATTCATGATTTTGGACATACAACCTCACGCTAACGCATACACATTTCAGAAAGTTCTCAAACACGTACACAAAGCACGGATCATAGGAGGTGAGCTTGACTCTCTAACTTTTTACCAATCATATTGTCACATCCCCCCCAAAAACCAAAGAGCTTTCATGTTCGATACTTAATCCGCCAAAACACTACCATAACGACAGCCATGTTCCCCACTGGCCCGACTAACTAGGTAGAGTATTTTTGGGAGAGTAAAAAAAAAAAAACAGAAGGAAAGAGAGAAAAGAGAACACTGGCGCTAATACAAACTGTCTGCAATGGAAACGTGCGGTACTTAGGTAAGGAGCCCCCGCTTGGTTCCGCAGTTAACGTTTCAAAAACTCGGCTAGAACGTTGGAATAACATTGCCAGAACATTGTGTGCTAGCTATGTTTATATCCAGATTTTTTCCTGCAAAGCTTGAAGTAGAAATAATGACCTGCTAAAATGGTGGACAGTTTGTTTTTTTTGTAACAAAAACCTGAGAAGCTATAGTATAGCATAATTGGGGTGGGCGAGGGTTTTTGGGTTTGAGAAGGTGGCACAGTTTAAAAAAAAAAAAAAAAAGATGCAATGTAGAGAAGCCATGTTTTGGCTGTGGAACCTTGGGTTGATTTGAGTGTGATCTGAGCTTGGGGCTTAGCTACACTGGTTTTTGGCAGTACTAGGGACAAATCCACGTGGATCCTCCCCAAAACTGCAAGTACATACGTGTCCTGTCCCCTTTCTCTGTTTGTTGCGATTGTCTTGTGCTGGTAACAACCCCCCCTGCAGTCCATCTTTCTTGGTTTTTAGTCACAAACTGTCAGCTTTAGGATGGAAAGTTGTGTTTGTTTCTGAAAAAAAAGGAAACTGATGTAATTAACTACTTTTTTTTTTTTTTTTTTTTTTTTACTGTTGGGGAAAAATAAACTAAAACAAATGAATAATGAGGCAAATTGTGAGTAATAATACTGATCCCTATGAAAGTGAATTCTGGGTGTCTTTTGTGAGATTTCTTTACCCACCCAGATGCGTTTTCTATGTTCGTTCCTTCTCTACGATAGACATTTGTTATGCACTACTCTTTGTATCTGGACAGTTTTTTCCACAGTCTGCTATTTTTTTGTTAAGAGAGAAAAATGAAAATGCGTGCTTTCTGACTGACATGATCTTTTGCAATACCTCAATTTTGAAATATAATAGGAGAAAAAAAATGGATATTTTCTAAGTAAGTTTATTCAAATAAAAAATATATATTAATTTAATTCTGCAAGAAAAAAATGATTTAACAGATGGTTAATTTTATTTTTGTCATGCTTAGTTGCTTTTACTTTTCATTTTATTTTTGGTAAAAACATAAAGAATTGAAGGAACCAGAGCTTTATAACTAATATAATGACATAGTTAGCGCAAGTACAGAGTCTACCTTATTACATAGCAAACGGAGTACAGAGTTTCCCCAAGGGTTCCATGTGTGATCACAGTGTCTCAAGGAAAACATTAGTTGTAAACATCAAAAAAAAAAAAAAAGAGAACAGAATAGTAATGGCAGTTCATCAGGTGCTGAGAAAGTCAACTGAAGATAACTTCCCTTGTTTTGTATATTTATAATCAGTCATTTACTATGCTGACCAGAATTGTGAAAGAGATCTTCTGTTATTCGTGTTATTTTTTTAAAAAAAAGAGAACTTTTTTATGTTTCCTAAAAGTATGTGCACCCTTTTCTTTTTGTAAAAATCAACACCCCCTAATTTGTTAACCCTAACATTATTTGAAGAAAAAAAAAAAAAAAGACTTTTTTGAGGGTCCTTGAAAGGGTTGAGATGGACAAAGAAAAACAGAATGTTATTTTTAAAAACAGAAAACATACAAAGTGTTTCAACTGTTAACTTGATCGAAAGCCCCCAAGGTGCATCAGTGGAGTGGTGGCCTTCTATTCACGCAAGACTTGAATTAGTCCCTTTTTTTTTTTTTTAGGCTAAGAACCTCGATTCTTTGTTGTAATGTGCAATACTGTTTGTACTGTTTGTAAAAAAGAAGAAAAAAAAAAAGATAAGAAAAAGAGGCATAAAATCTTTATTGCAGATTTATTTTCATTGCAAGCATTGTGATTCACGAAAGTCATTTTCTACTGTGTATTTACCTTCTCTACATGCTCGTACCTTCCAGTAGTAATGTAGCCTTTGTACTGAGAAATTTTTCATTATTTTTAGAGATTTTTGCAAAAAAGAAAACAATTAAAACATATTTACATATTTTTCATTTTTATTTCGTATTTTTTCTTTACAGACTTATTTCTCAACCATTAATATAGCTATTTCTGGGGGAGACTTTCATATCTGGTCAATGTCATTAATATTATTTTGTATTTTTACTTGGAATAAATTAATTTTATGATGCTAATTCTGAAAAAAAAAAACTTTATTTTTTTCTTTTTTGTTCATTTTATTTTATTTTTTGAAGCTGAAAACCTTTGTAATATTGTTACTAAAGTGTCTAGATTTTTGAAATGCAAAGCTTTATGTGGTAACTCGCCGATGTTGCTTCACATTAGTGTGATGTTGATCTAAAGTATGGAAAAAAAAAAATCCCCAAAAAAAAACAAAACAAAAAAGAACACAATGATGGTTGGTAATGTGGAGTGATTGACAATGTAACGAATGAACGAATGGGCAATAAAAATGGCAGAACAGAGAGGATCTGCGGTTATGTTGTGATGTTGTGAAAGTCGGACAACACTCTTTCCCCTCCCCCCTGTCCACTGCGAGCACTGTTTCTACTGGTACTAGTTCTACTACTCTGACTTTGTACCACCCCTACACTGGTCCGTATCTAGCCAAAGGAGATGTCACAAGAACCTTCTGGAAACGTTGCACTTTCCCCTAATATCCACATTAGCATTCACCGTAGATGTACCCTTGTCTTTAAACAGCCAAACGCTGGCAGAACACCAGCATGGGCCATTTGGACCAGTTTGATTGTATCTTAGCATGAATGTACTTGTTAAGTTGTTGCGTGATCAGCCACAGAAAAACCACCTTGTTGAGCATGCATGCATCGCATGTGGCTACTTTTGGTAGCACATGTGTTAATTATATCTTGGTGATTGAAGTATCGAACAGTTCACGGTCAAATTTATATTTGTGGGTCTCTTTTTTTTTTTCTTTCTTTTTTTTTTGTGGAGGTCCTCATCTCTTTCCTGTCGTTCGGTCTACAGGGGGAGTATTGACTTTGTGACATCTCCTTATGCTAATCTCAAAACTAGTATCTGAGAATGTTCTTTCTAGCATGCCTTTTGTACCCATTTTTACAGATGGTCTTTTACTGTTCCTCACAATGTTACCTGCTGGCTTTATTCCTACCTTAGACCAGCCTTTAACTAACACCGTCTAGTATTCTTTCTTATTCTTTTTATTCTTTTGCACACCAGCTGATTTTTTCCCTTACATTGAAACAACTGTAAAACTGAAAGGGTCATTTTGAAAGTTGGTGGGGGGAGGGGGGAGGGGCAAAACAAACAAACAAAAACTCTAATGAGAAACCCTAAATGCCATTTTTTTAGTGAGGGTGACCATTTCATATATCTCCCTCTCTCTCTCTCTCTCTCTCTCTCTCTCTAAATGTCTATATATTTCATGTAACACTAGATTTGGGTAGTATTTATTCACTTATACTCCATGGACTCTTTCTCTGTAGCCCTCTCAATCATGTTGTGAACTCCGATGAAAAAAAAAAATCTAATATATAAAGCAATGAAATCCTGCTACTCATTAGTTGTGTTCTCAGATTAACCACTACTTCTAAATGTACTTTTATTTTCTTGAAATGACTGGTTTTTGTTTTTCTAATTTATCTTTTGAAGTTTCTTTACTGGTTCTATCTTGAAAAAGGCTTCTGAGATTGTTGACTTGAACCTGTGCTTGTCTGAAGTTGCAGTAAAACTGTGATTTAAAAAAAGAAAAGAAAAAAAAAAAAACATGGAGCGTGTTGCTGCTAACGCTAACCACTTGCTTCGTTTGTAGATCCCACCTCCATAATTTTCCCCTTTTCTGTACTAATGGGCAAATCTTATTAAACGTAGTTGTATGACGCTGTGAAACACTGTCTTCTTTTGCACGGCTACCTCCTTTTGCTCTAACTCTAATGCTTTATTAATCTCAGTTACTAGGACTGATGACTCTGTCTTGCTCTAACACACTCAGTCAAGCTAATCAAAGCTTTCATGATTGGAAGGGAAATTGAAACAGGAATGTTTGTTCTTGGTAAGAGCAGTAATGTGCTGTCATGTTGATCCCAAAGACTGGAGGGAAAAAAAACACAAAAACCATCAGATACAGTTGTAGTCAACGCTTCTGGATGATGCTACAATCTTTATTTAGGAACTAAATGGAAGTTGAGTTGTATTTGAATGTTATAATCAGGCAGGTCAGTTTAGGGTTGGCACAAAATACCCCAAAAGAAGGGTAGTTTGCCCTGATGCCTGTAACCAGTGCCATATGTTTGTTGAATTATGACAAAGCTTACCATGAATTTGAGAAAACATAATTCCTTTTGTCAGTTGGTTGTCAGACATATCCAAAGATGGAGATATGGGATGAGCTCCATATGGGAAAAGCTTAAGTCCTATTGCTAATTTCCCCAGCCTTTTAATTCGAGTCTGATTTCTGCCTGTGGACCAAATCAGAAACTGTAATGTGGTATATTTCAAGTCAGCAAATACACTGGATAGTATGATCTAATAAAAAACGGTCACATTTTAAGCTTCTAACCCTTCATCCACACATATTACTTCTAATGGTCTTATCTTTGAAAGAAAACAAACTTTCCTGGCCTCTCGGCATTTCAGTCTGGAATGAGAAATGAAATTTTAATTTACTGGCTATGTGTGAGGGGCCTCTGTGTGTTTTTGAAGCCTCTCCTTGGGAAACCAATAACCCATGTTACATAAACCATCCACCATCAGACCAGCTTTAACTAGTTAGCTTTCTTGGCTAAATAAGTGCTGTGCCTTTAGGATTACAGCTAATGCGTGATGTTTGATTGTGCCTGCAGAGTATGATCGGATACACAGTATGTATACTTCAGTGCGTAAAAGGTTTCCAGAGACGTAATATTTTTAACAACTGGTGGCACTGCACCACTTGCATCCAGGAGCCAAGCGTAAGAAGCTTAATTGCTATAGGGACGTTAACAGGTCTTCAGCGGTAGTCTACACAGACTCCTCAGAAACATTACAGACCACCTACAATACTGAGTAGTGCTCCTAACAGCATATGTAGGTTTCCGTTTGAGACAAACAATGTCTGATACAGTTCAGTCAAGTTCCTCATGAGGAACCAACAAGGAAAATCAAGTGGTGTTACACATTTGCATTCTCTGTTTGAAACACACACGGACACACACAACAAAATTCACTGAAAGCTCATTAGAATTTATTAAAATTCTATCAGCTTAACCAAAGAAGGCAAATTACAGAAATATGTACAAGTCCATGTTCTCCTCTTGTTAAAACTCTATGAACACTCATGGGAAGTCTTAGGGCCAGTCCTCAGTTTGAACCTATAACTCACAGTTCAGCTCCTAACCAATGGGATGGGTGAAGTCCCAACCAGTCTCATACTCCTACTGTGGTCAAACGGGTGAAGGTGGGGGCAAAAAAAAAAAAGAAGGAAAAAATAGATTCCATACTGTTCTTCAGATAGCAGGTTGCCCCCTGGTGGACAGGAGGACTCACAAACTGTTCTAAAATACATATTTATTCAGTTCCACCAAGATTTTTGGCCATCTTCTGTGATGTCTATGTATCTACAAGGCTTTAGAAGCCTAATTTTTTATACATCACTTCGTGCTCTACGTTCTCTTTATTAGGCAGACTTCAGTCTGACTTGTTAAACTCAGAGAAGTGTGCTGTAAGACTATAGAAAAGGTAAAGCAAGGACAGGAAAGACGATGAATACTTAAACAATCCTTCCCTAAGGCAAGGATTCATTCTCTGGTGTGTTTCGTGTGCAGACCAACTCTGATACCAAACTCCAACACCTGCGTCAGCTAAATTTAATCTGCCCGTCTCTGCCTGGGGGTGCTGGAGATGTCATTTCCAGGGCAGATTGACTACTGGTCAGCTGGAGAGGTTTGGGAAGTGGAGTGTGTAAAGTATTGACCAATGCTTGTGAAATTGAAAAGGGTATATGACACTGTTCCAGTCACTGTGGGCTGTGGTTTTGATGGCGATCCAGAATCCTGAGGGTCCGGTAAAGTCCCTCAGAGGGCTGAATTGAGAGCGTGAGGCGTCTGAAGATGAGAGTCTTATTGTAGAGAGTGGATGAAGCTGTCAAGGTTGTATTCGTTTTCATACTGCTGCTGGTCCCACAGCTCACCCAGGCCGTCCAACACTGACTTCATTGACGCTTTCCCTGAGGAAGAGGAAGGCTCGCTCTTCTCCGACTTCTCATCCTTAAAAAAAAAAAATACAAAACAGTATAAGGTTGTGTGCGGTCGTGTGTCCAAATAGCTTAGTTACCGGCTCTGGCCTGCCTTTGGTCAAGACAATAATATTACAATTATGAAACAATGCACATACGTGTGTGTATATACTTTCATAGTGGAGGAATAAGTTTGAGACACTAACAATATTTATTGGGGAGAGGGTGACTGAAACAAACATCGGCTTGTGTGAAGAGTCTGTGTGTTCACGTGTGTGTGTGTGTATACATGTGTGTGGAGGTGAATGGTTAAATGACTCAGACATTGTCTTGTGGGAAAAGGCTGTGGGTGTTTATAAGCATCTGTGCCAGTGGATGAGTGGGTGAATTTTCTCTCAGTGTTTGTGTGCGTCTGTGTGCATGCGCGTGCACAGGTGTGGGTGAATGAATCAAACATTGAGTTGCGAGATGAGATCAGGGTGTGTTTATGTATGGATATACTGACGGTTATGTGGGAGGCAAAAGCGGAGTGTTCATCATGGGTGTAAGCTTTAAAAGATTTAGTGCGTGTTTCTGACTTGATATAACGTGAATAAGTTCCGTTCAGTGTGAGTCTGACCTTATCCAGGGTGAACAGGTTGAGTAGCTGGTCCGTTCCCATGCTCTGTAGGCTGGCATTCTCTTGGCTGATGACTGTGTTGGCGATGCTCATTTTAAACTTCTGCAAACCCATAATCTTCTCCTCCAGAGTGCCCCGGGTTATCAGACGATACACATTCACCACGCGTTTCTGGAAGGCACACCTCACAATTAACCTCTCCGCCTATGGGGTTAGTGCATTTCTTTCTTTCTCTCTTTTTCCTTCCGCTCTCTCTGTCTCTCTAACTCACACACACGCGCGCGCGCGCACACACAGTGGACAGACCAAAAACTTTATATACCTGGCCTATCCTGTGGGCTCTGTCCATGGCTTGTAGGTCTCTCATTGGGTTCCAGTCATGCTCCACAAACACCACTGTATCTGCCCCAGTCAGATTCAAACCCAAGCCTCCCACATGAGTGGTCAACAGCAACACATCTATGGAAGGGTCATTATTAAACCTGTAGGGGGTTTATATGAGAGAGAGACAGAGAGAGTAAGAGAGAGAGAGAGAAAATTTGTCATCCAAGTTCTGTGAGTAAATGACTCATCACAGGAATGTACAGGCCTGGAAAACCTAAAGGTTAAGATCACTCTTTCATTACACTAGTCAGTTCATCTTCAGAGAGAGAGAGAAAGAAAACACACTGTTCTTTCTAGCCATGATCCACTCAATGTTCCTCCTCCAATAAAAAAGAAGTGATAACACTCATAAACTCAAGTCTCTGGGATGATAACATGTTCCTTAAAAACTTTCTGCTTCACAAATCCAGATAAAAAGTTAACTGTGTAGAGCAAAATTCATCAGGAGGGCAGAGAGCTGTTACTGCTTTATCCTCTTTTATTCTCATAGTACAGTCATGTCTCGCTTAACGTTCACTCTTAATCCCATAGTACAGTCATGTCTCACTTAACATTCACTCTTATTCCCATAGTACAGTCATGTCTCACTTAACGTTCACTCTTATTCCCATAGTACAGTCATGTCTCACTTAACGTTCACTCTTAATCCAAGAGTACAGTCATGTCTCGCTTAACGTTCACTCTTAATCCCATAGTACAGTCATGTCTCGCTTAACGTCCACTCTTATCCCAATACTGCAGCCATGCCTCGCTTAATGTTCATGATGCGTTCTGTGAAATAGGACATTGTGTGATTTCGATGTGCGCGTATACCATATTATATACTTAGTAAAGCTATATGGGATACTGTAGTGTACCTAAACTTTTTAGTTTTAAGTAGGGAAAGTTCACATTACAATAATGAGTGTAATACAGTACATACGTGAGCCAGTGCCATGGGCGTTTATTATGATTATCAAGACTATTTGTTGTAGGTCATATATGTATTGTACCTATGTGTTTGCTACGCCTCGTTCTCCGATGGGGATTTCTGAACTCTATTATAACCTTATGGGACCACGGACGTATATGCCGTCAGATGTTGCCTGAGCGACGTTATGTGGCGTGTGATCGTATATAGAACAAATACGTATGTGTGTGTGTGCGTGTGCACCTGGAGACGATGGAATGGCGCAGGCCGGCCTGAACGCTGCCATCCAGTCTGAGGTAGGTGACAGTGGGCAGCTGTGGTTTCAGCAGATCCTGCTCAACAATGTCCAACATGCTCTTCAGCTGACAGAAGATGAGCACACGATGCTGGGCCACCACTGCCTCTGTTCCTCCGTCCACAGAGCCTGAGGAACCCAAACCGCAGTCCAACAGCAACTGAACGAAAGAGAGAGTGAGAGAGAGAGAGAGAGAGAGAGAGAGAGAGAGAGAGAGAGAGAGACAGAGACAGAGACAGAGAGAGAGAGATGGATCATTCTACATTCTTTTTGTGAAGACTAACAACACAGAGATCCTAAAAGGTGACAGGTTTAGAGGAACTGACGGTGTGTGTGCCATATGGCTTGGTTTGGCTTCACTCCTCAGATTAGTTTTCACAGCAGGAGGAAATGATCAGAGTCTGTTTTTTCCTGACAATTTTTTGTAGGCTGTGTGTGTGTGTGTTAAGTTGAGCGTGTACCTGTTTGAGAGCGGAGAGTTTGGGTGTGTGTTGGATATCTCTGAGGCTGTGGGTATGTGTGTGTGTGTTAAGTTGAGCGTGTACCTGTTTGAGAGCGGAGAGTTTGGGTGTGTGTTGGATATCTCTGAGGCTGTGGGTGTGTGTGTGTGTTAAGTTGAGCGTATACCTGTTTGAGAGCGGAGAGTTTGGGTGCGTGTTGGATATCTCTGAGGCTCGAGTGTTGAGAGGTGAGCTGTTCAGTTATGCGTTTGTATTCTGGATGCTGAGGGGTCAGGACCAGGGCAGGGTGGTTACACAGCTTCCTAAGGTACTGCAGTGCCTACACACACACACACACACACACACACACAGTTTCACATAGTTAAAGTACACAAAGCCAATGTACACAAATAAAGCCAAAGCGTTGTTGGTACTTGTTTGTACCAGCTCCGTAATGTAACTTGATTAAGGAATGTAAAACCCAGGAGGAATTCCATGGCAGAAATAAGAACCCAGTTTCACAATGAGAGGGTGAGAGGTCAGCTGGACTTTGGTCTTCACAGCCCCCCTGGCACAGACCCCGACGTTAACTCCCGAGTTGTGGACACCGACCTGGAAGACATGTCCCGTAGCCTTCAGTTTGGGCTTCTCCTCTTCATCCGGCACAGCTGCTGTGGAGATGGTGTCATCGATGCTCATCTTTGCCCGAGACTTGGCAAAGTCCTCATACAGCTGAACCTACAAACACAGAGCCAAATGCTCAGCTAGGAATGAAAGGAACACAGCACTGTCTCTCAGCTGTTCAATTACAGCGGAAACCGCATCTGATTTCAGATCACAGCTGAGCAGCATTCATCAGCAAAAATCACCCGATTCAGGTGTCCTGCCCGTAACAGAATACAACCTGTACATGCAAATGGACAGCAGCAGACGAGTGGACTGATTTGAAAACTGGAGCCACAAAATAACGCTTCATTTCCATGTCATGTTTTGGGTATACTTTTTCAGAGGCTATTTCTACATGTCATATATACACACACATACACACACACATATATTTAGCGGATGGTCTGGTCTTTGAAATCCATTTTAAACGTGTGTGAGAACTGGTCAGCCGGGCACTGTGGTTGGCATGTTGTCCTGTTTACCTGTAGGGGGCTGAGGGTACAATAGTAATCCTGGATGATTTTGGGTGGAAGATCCTGAAGTACATCCTCCTTCATCCTCCTCAGGAGGAAGGGTAGCACCTGCCGATGTAGAGCTTCCATGGCCAGAACACCTGAGGGACAGGTCATACATTCAGTCAGAACCAGTGGACACAGAACCTGCTATGGCACGGTCCTCACCTAACAGGGCAAGCTATTCCCCCATGATTAACTCTTAACTATCTGCACAGGTCTGAGCTTTGAGTTACTTCTTCTCATTCACCGGTCAACTTTACAAAATTATTTATGTATTGGCCTCAGCCCTGACATTTGTGCCCATGTGCAAGAAGCCGTCTGCTACTGAAATGGGAGAGATGGGAATAAAAGACCTAAGCGTACAACACTAAGCCATCATATTTCCTTCTGATAAGCTCCTACTTCCAGTGGATGGCTCAATATGAATTATGTTCTGAGAACCATTGAGAACTACAATGGAGATGTCAAAACGTCTACCTGCTTCCTGCTCACGGGATGAACTCTTGGCATCTCGACTAGCGAGGATGGGCTTCCCGTAGCGTGCGGCGAACTGTCGCTCTGTACCTAAAAACCCTGGCATGAGGAAGTCAAAGAGCGACCACAGCTCCAGAACGTTATTCTACAGAGAGCGGGAGAAAGAGAGAGGGATGTGTAGGAGACAGAGTGTGAGCAGGGGCAAGAGAGAGAGAGAAAATGCGATCGGGGAGAGAAAACAGTTGATTAAACCAACATTATCTAATGAAATTTTTTGCCCATATTTGAGTTTCTAATTAAAAAACTTAAAGCTGCAGAAAAAATGTCCAAACTTCCCACAGTGCACCCATTACTCTGATTCTCAGATGTTGACTCACCTGGATGGGAGTTCCTGACAAGATGACTCGGTAGTTTGCTGCCAGCTGTTTGATGGCTTTCGACAGCTTGGTCTTGCCATTTTTAATCACATGACCCTCATCAAGGATACAGTAATTAAATTTAATATTCCTGTGGGACAGAGACAGGGCTTTAGATGCGGACAGGGTTTTCAAAGACAGACGACTTCAAAAGTGGAGATGAAAGATAGTTACCTAAAAAAGTCAATGTCGTTCCTAACGACATCATAAGAGGCTACCACAAGGTTATGCTTCTTCACTTGGTGCTGTAAACTGGCAGAAAAATGGGGAAACACACACAGTTAATCAACCAACATTATTTTCTTTTAAAAAAGACTACATCCATTGAATCACAGCGAATCCTCTGATGCTCTCCTGTAAATACTTCTAAGACCAACACACTGGTGACATCTTCTGAAAATACATGCCTTCGCCCTTCCCGAGTGTCTATGAAAACCCCAAAAGCTTACCCCAATGTGGCAAAGCACTTTCACTCCATCTAAACTGGTTAACCGAGAAAAAGCTGCCTGTTCTAATGGAAATCAGAGAGTCATTTGTGCATGGTTGGTGTGTAGTGTCATGGCTTACCGGGCTCTCTCTGTGGGGGGGCCAGTATAGTGCAGGGGGTTGAGGTATTCCTTGTTGCAGAACTTGCCCACCTCGTCCACCCAGTGACCGGTCAGAGTCGGCGGACAGACCACCAGTGACGGGAGAGGACAGCAGTCGGCAGCTTTAGTCCTGGCATACTCCTGGGCCCTGGAAGGACACACAAACACAGATACATGCAGACGTATTGATATGTGTGCCCAAACCACAAGCACACACATACGCACAGCAAAAGGAGCACATTCACAGAAATTCGTATACTGAACTCGTGGTTATCAGCCTGCCCGTAAATAACCACAGTTCAGCCTCTAATGCTCTTAATGCCTATTTTTCTCAAGCGTAAACAGCCTTGCCAATACACCTTCAGGACAAAATCAGACCGCAGATTTCAGCCCTGGCCCAATACTGCCAGACCTTATTCAACTCCTCGAGAATCTGATGGTTAGCAGCTGAATCGGTTGCGTAAAACACAATTTTCCAGTCCTGTGGGTTTTCGCAGATTAGAATTGGCAAATCCTAATCTAGGTTGTGTGACTGCGGGGCAGTTGAGGATTAGAGACAGTATCAGTGGAAACATGAGGCATACCTGAGGTAGTGATCTCCAGCAAGCAGGCAGATGGACTGCAGGGTTTTTCCCAGCCCCATGTCATCACACAGGATCCCATGGAGCTTGTACTTATTCAGGAACGCCAGCCAGTTCACTCCATCCTGTTTGCACATGAGCGCACACGCACACACACACACACACACTTACCAAGTCATTTAATGCTGCTAAAATAACAATTAAAGACCTAAACACTGTGCCTAAATGACTTGAGAGTGTTCAGTACAATTAAACAATGAGAATGTTGTTACGTTGGGTCCATTGAGCAGCAGTAATCAACTGTATTCTCAGATTAAACAGTCAAATGAATAAAATTCAATTTTCGAGGCTTAGTTGAGTCAGTGTAACCTAAACTCCTATATTTATTAAACACTTGGAGAAAGTCAGTGTTGTAAAGGAACTTTGTTCAGTTTATTAGCGGTGGACACTTCTTTTATGCAGTGACACACACACACACACACAGTCTCAACCCCTCCACAATCCTGCAGCTCTTATTTCCCCCAGCTTCTACAGAAATGCACAACTTCTTTAACTTAAGTTTTCAGCCTGTGTGTGCAGTTACCCATAAAATCCATTTGACTGGCATTTCCCCTGAACCTGTGGCAGTTTGCAAGGTTTAACAGATTACACTCTTCCAATTCATTACAGGAATGCATCTCTGTCTCTTTCTCTCCGGGTACAACCCAAGGCCAACTAAAAAGGGAGGCGCAATTGCTTTTACAACTTTAAATTTGTACCGTCGAAAAGCCATCTGCTGTCAGCACAGCCTTCCCCTCCTCTCTTCCTAGTTCAAAAGTAAAAAGCTATTTGCAAGTTTGGCAGAAAAACAGGGGGAGTAAGGACAGTGTGTGGAGAAAGAGCTGAGAGGGCCAAGAGGGTAATTTAAATGCTGTGGGTGAAAATGGTCTACACTTCAGCCGGCCAATAGGAAAGAGGGGCAGACATGCTATCTAAAAGTGTATGACTACATATTTCCTAAACACAATTTGTATGGAGACAAGAGAACAAAGAGGGAATGTTACAATTCACGCATGCTTCATCATTTATGGCACATGTACAGGGAAACAGTCGGTTGGTCAACAAACTCAGTGAAGGGAAACGTTACTTTCTGAGGAAAAAAAAAAAAAAAAAAAGAGTGCACATGGATATAGGACTAAGAGCAGTGTATATTTTGGGTTTGAATTTCACCGATATTCACACAAACCTGCTGGTATTTTCTGAGCTCAGCTTTGATAGGCACAGGTATCTTGTAATTCTCCAGCTTCCTGCCGTCCAATAGCTGCTCCAGAAAATGACGCTCTCTCGCTTTCTGACGAATCAGATCGTCTGACATGGTGGGTGGGTCAGGGATACCAGCCTGTGCGTTTCAACATGCGCACGCAAGCAGAGATAAGAATTTATCAGCAAAAACATTTGTGAACGAAAGCACTTTTGACTGACAGCCTGATTTTGTCTGGCAGATAAGATGCCACAAACAGACAGAATGGCTGACAAATGGCGGTGTTTACATCCTCAGAGGAGAAGACAAATGGGGGGGGGCATCCAGAAAACACAGGTCTAACGATCAGTTTCCTGGTGACATCTAAGACAATCTAAGCTATTAATAAGGTTGTGATATGGGAGCATACTTGAGGTCAATTAGCAATTTACACTGAGATAGTCTGCCCTCTAGTGGCCACTGTACTGAGGTGTTCAAGTCTACTTGCACAAAACAGCCATCAAAAATAATAAATCAAAATAAATAAATCAAACTTCATATCAATCATAAAAATCTCTTAATCAAAAGGTGTGCTTAAGGCCACAGAAAAAATACTCAACCCTGACATACTGTTGGCTGAGCATGAAACATGATGCAACAGTCCACACTACTAATACATTTAAGCTTTACATCTAAAACTCTTCGTAAATGTCGCTTGTCCAGCACAGCACTGGTATAACTATACAGCTTACTGAGTCCTCCATACCTCCAGGGGCAGCAGACGAATGAGTGTGGCAAAACACTGAGTGGCCATAAATCGGACACTGTCGCTTGGATCACTCATCCTACCCAGCACTGGAACTACCAGTAAAACTATGTAGGGCACTATGTCCACATCCAACTGCTCCATCACACCTGAGACTGGGGTTAAGGAATAAAACACATAATACACACATTCACAGCTGGCTGACAACTTTCCACTGACTCGTGTCTTTCTGTGATCAAAGACTGAGAAGCCTGACCAGCACTCGCCGCATTTCCAAGGTACTTCCATGTATTCCCATCTTTGTGATGACACTTAGGAATCACATGTGTACTACTACGTATGCAGACACATACACAGTGTAATCTATCTATGCTACCTCAGCTAAACTGGAGTTCACCCGTTAACACACATGCACACAATCATTTAAGCCCGTACTCACAGAGACTCCCTGTCACACACACAAATATCTCATCTCATTTTTCACACCTCTCTTCCTGCTCAACTCTAAACTGGGGATCCTGTGATAACCCTGGCCTGCTATAGGCTCCGTCTATGGAAAGGATACAAGCTAAGGCTTCGATTGCTCCTTCCTGTTTCGTGCTGTCGTCAATAGCTCCCAGCCACGGCAGCACACGCTCCAGGAAAACGTTCATGGTCTCCATGGTAGCGATTTTACTGAGTACGCCCACACACCGGGCAGCCATGTGACGCACAGCAGTGTAAGGGTGCTGCAAACAGGTACACAGGAGAGTGAGCTGCTCCAACAACTGTGAGGGAGAGAGAGAGAGAGAGAGAGAGAGAGAGAGAGAGAGAGAGAGAGAGAGAGAGAGAGAGTTTTAAAAGCCTGTAGATTGAAAAATTTAGTATTTTTTCATCAAAAAAACAAAACAAACTTAAAAAAATTTAAGGCCGTGAGCGCTGATAAAATACACAAGGTGAATTTAGCCATCTGTCAAGGAACAAAAGAACTACAGGTCTTCTAAGTTCAGTTATCTGCCTTCCACAAAAGAACAAAAGGTGCTCTTAGTTTTACCAGAGGGCTTCAACAAAAGAACTACAGGTGTACTAAGTGTGTATAGTTTTACCAGAGGGCTGAATACACAAAAGAACTACAGGAGTGTGCTAAGTGTGTATAGTTTTACCAGAGGGATGAGCTGAGCAGCCATAGCTCCTGCTGTGACCTCCAGCACCTGAAGAGAATTCACCAGCTCCTGAGCTACTGAATCCCCCTTCTCTAACAATATGCCTGCATCTAATACAGACACAGAGAGAGAGAGAGAGAGACAGACAACAATTCAACAGTTATTATGTGAGAAAGTCTGACTCCACACACACACACACACATACACACTACACCACAAACTCACACTTACAATAAACCCACGTACTTCATACTCAAAACTCTACAATCTCAGAGACTGGTATTCTGTGCACTCCAATGAGTATACACAGACACACACACACAGACAGACAGTAGAAGCAGTGGGTGGCGCATGAAAGCATAACAATGTTAAGCAGTATAATGTGTGGTTAATATGCATACCAAAACCCTGATCGTTGAGCACGGCCTTCAGTGGTCCAGTCATAGACTCCCACAGATACGGCAATGCTGTGGTCAGCTCTGTCCCAAAGTGCTTGGCTATTGTGGTCAGAGAGAACTCCGCCCCTCTCCTCTGAATGAGGCAAGGCTTCTTATTCTGGAAAAGATACATTTAGTAAATCTAAGCCTGTCAGTTAACCAAACTATAAAGAAATATACAAATACATATAAACATAAATGACATCACAGGATAGGCACTGTCTTTGTGTTGCTATTATCTACATATTACGTATAATGAACATCTTTAGTATGAAGAAAACTGCTGAGATATTACATAATGACTTGTAAATGATTTCTGATGCCCTTATACCACACATATTTTCCCAAGCTCCACTTCATTTCGTTATTATCTTTTTTAAATGTCTCTGAAATTAGCATTGTTGATGAACACTGCTATGACAATCTATAATACGTAATATATACATGGGACAGACAAACACTATTCTTGCAGCTGTCAGAGATTCCAGGACACTCAGGTGGCCACGTTTATGCTTTACCTCGTCTGTTTCCGTGCTGAGGGCGGAGCTTCCTGGGGGCAGATCATTGGTCAGTGTTTTGGCTGTTTTGGGGGTGGGGCCTCTCTTGCTGGTGATGGCAAAAGCTGCTTTCTGATGACGATACAGGGTGATGATGCCTTTGGTTTTACTGACTGTGTGATGTGGGCTGTCCTTCTCGGATCCTGCGGCTGCTTTTCAAAACACAGAAAACCAAAAAGACCAGGCACAAGTTCAGTTGCATACTGTGTAAAATTTCACCTGAAATTTACACAAGAATAAGAGAGTGTGAATGAATCACTGCATTTGCTGCTTGATTAATGTGAAGTGTCATCTATTCAGTCCATCTTAGCAGAAAGATATTAACAGTGCTTTTAAGAGGAATTAGAAACTCCTATCAGGTGATCCCCAAATCTGGTCCTGGAGAGTCAAAAACCTTCTTCTTTGGTCTTACCTGATAATTCAAAAGTGTTTCTTCCCTACACTCTCCAGTCAAATCAGAGACAAGAACAGCACGACTCTCCTGAATCATTTCTAGCTATATATAGTACTACAATGGAAATCGCTTAAAGTGATCACGTCTGTCTGGGGGACACTGATCACTATAAGCGGACGATCACTAACCGATTTTTTTTTCTTTATCTCTCATGCAGATCACCATCTAATTGACATTTGTGTATTTATTACATGAATATAAAGTAATGAAACGGACAGCATCACGATGGACTCTTTCAAGTAGGCCTACAGCTGTTTCAAACGCTTTTCAAATTATAGTACTGTACAAATTAACTTACTGAACTGTGTATAATTCAAATACACTATAATACAGTAAAGCACTGTATATAAAATATAGCTTATTGTTGTTCAAATTATAATTAGGCTATAGCCTAAAACGTAAAAGTATTGTGCGGTTTACAAAATACAGTTAACGTCAGTAGTGCAAATACAGTCCCAGGCTTTTTGAACCATATAAGCGGCTGATCACTATAACTGTGATCACTAAAAGCGGTTTCCACTGTATTTTATTGGGAAAGAAAGGCTGTGTTTGTGTGTGTCCCTACATGACTCATTGCTGACCTTTGCCACTCTCCTGTGTGGCGGGGGTTGGGGGCACGGGGCAGGCAGCAGTGGGGGTGAGCAGGGGGTCCACACACACAGAGGTACAGAGGTTCTTCACTATTTTGGGGTTGGGACAAGGCAATCTTCCCGCGCACAGCTGGAGCAGTCGGGCGATGTTTGAAGCAGCGTAGCCTTGAACCAGCGTGTTCTCTTCTTTCCGAACCGCCTCCATCAGAGGTCGCACCACCGGGTTGAGCTTGTCGGGCAGGGCTGCCAACCCCACCACCGCGCAGGCGGTGAAGGTGTGGACGCGGAGATGGAGCTGCTGCCACTCGATACTGGTCTCAGAGACGGTCGACTGGGCCTGCTGACGCTTACTGTCCAGAGCCTGGAACTGCTTGGACTTCATGTTGAACGCCGCAGTGGACTCAGAAAAGACCGTGGTCACCTAGAGAGAGAGAGAAAGGTAGGAGGGGGGGTAGGAATGGGGAGGCATTAGATTCACCACAAATGAGAATGTAAGAGCAAAACCTGACACACACACACACACACACACAAAGAGCGGGAGAGAGAGAGGGAGACACTTTAAAATGCACTTAAACCCATACCATCAGGCCACCCATAGAGAGAGACACAGGCACCATACAGCCTACATTACTGTAAATATATTTTACAACACACAGAGCAAGTGGGGCCGTACCCTGAAGAGATCAATATATTTCACGCAGTAGGTGAGGATGAGGTAAGTGTTTAGCTTGTCCTCATTTTTACCTCAGTGAAAAAAGTAACAGCATACTTAGTGCATCCATAAGCCACGCTTATTTTTGTGGTTATTTACAAATAAGTCATTTAAGATCTCATTTTAACCTCACACAGCCTCTAAATGGGACTCACTCTTTATAGTAGAGAAAAATAAAGCTCCCTCTCTCTGAGGCACCTGATACAGGCTATGGCTCTGCAGTGCCCTGGTTAATGTCACTCACAGTTTAATACACAGGCTTTTTCTTTCTCTCTCTCTCTCTCTCCTCATCTTCCTCTCTCACAAACACAGATGATGTATCTGTACTGAATTAACTTCCACTGAGCTTGTGTTTCCAAACAGAGCTACTGTTTTGCCACCTGCTGTGACAGGAACTCGTCTATTTGAGCAAACGGATCCATTTCACAGGGTAATACAGAGCAATTCTGTACCTGTCTGCTTCTTTCACAGACTAATGGTCTCGTGCAGGATCACTGGAAAGGCAACAAGAGACCTGGGTTGAAACAGTGCCTCCTATGGGTAAAGTCAGTCGCAAAATAGCTTCTCCTCTCACGTCCTGCTTTTATAAAAGACGTTTTTTTGCCAAGAGATACTCATATTTTGACTGGTGTATATATAAAAACATATTTAAGGTATGGAGATAGTATCAGCAGCCACAGCAGGGAATCCTGTTATGACAGAGCTGGTATTTCAATGGATGTTGGGTTTGGGTAACATTTAATCTGTCAAACAGTCACTCTTTCTCATATCAGTCAACATCATCTACCAACACCTTATATCAGCACCCCGCCCTCATGCATGCACAAACAACACACCGCATATCAGTTGTCACAGAAACGGAGGCCGCGATTTTAATCATGTCTCTATAGGGCAGGAGGACTAACATAAAAAAACTTCAACTTCAATGCACAAAGTCTGAGCCTGAGCTTAACACCATAGAATAGTAAAACTCCCAACAATGATTTCACAGCCTGGCCAAACTGCCTAAGAAACAAAACTCTAACTCTCCTGTCAAACTTGTAGGCCCTCTACCCAATCCATAAATCAAGCTGATTTCCATCTCAACGAGTCATTGGATATTCCATACAAACTGGAGTGTACACATTGTCTAGAACAATGTCTGGGTGGAGCTTGCGAGTCCTGAAGCGCACTGACCAGTTCCGTGGCCTGATCGATAGTGAACACGCTGCAGTTGACGCGATCTCGCATGTCGACGTGGGCGTCAGCCAGCAGGGCGATGAGCTGTTTGCACTCGTTTTGCATGCGGGTGAAGGGAATGGCGATCTCGTCGTAGTACAGCTGTTCCGACAGGATCGCCAACAGTCGCGGCTGCACCACACTGGACACCACCTCACACTCCTGAGAGAGAGGAAGGGAGAGAGAGCAAAAAGGAGATGGAAAGATGGACGGAAGTGTCAGCGGAGGAAAACAGGTGCAGACAAAATGTGTGTGTGTGTGTGTGGGGGGTGATATTTTCCGTAGCTGTCATATTTATACTCGTTGAAATGAAAATTTCCATCAGCGCTCCGTTAGCCTTGGAGGGCAGGGCAATTGAGCGACTGAGGAGACAGCTTTACTCCTCTCTCAGCACACCTCACCTTCTGTACCGCCGCCCACTCACACAGCACCATGGCCACGGCGATGCGCTGCAGGGCCGACTTGGAGTTGAGGTGAAAGAGCAGCAGCTGAGCGAGGGACTCGGCGGGCCGGATCTCCTGAGTGGAGCTGTTGAGCTGTGGATCACAGATGCAGCTACACAGTGCCCCCAACAGCCTAGCACGACAACGACAGTGCACTGCATCACACAAAGTCCAACGCTTAGAGCCATTAGTCATCCTTAAACAACTTTTTTTCTCTTTTTCCGTCTGTTTCCCCATATTTAATCACATTACTCAAAGTGAAAGAGAAATGTGTGTGTGTGTGTGTGTGTGTGTATGTATACATACATAAACATTTTTTTTATTTTTCAGTCTGTTTCCCCATATTTAATCATGTTGCTCTAAGAGAAAGAGGAAGAGTGATGGACACTATGTGCATAAATATATGAGAGAGAGAGTGAGAGTGTCAGTGAGAGTCAGTGTGAAAATGAGGGACTGGGTGCCAGAGTGAGTGTGTATGAGCGTGTCACAGCAGAAACAGAGAGAGAGAGAGAGAGAGAGAGAGAGAGAGAGAGAGAGAGAGAGAGAGAGAGAGAGAGAGAGAGAGAGAGAGAGAGAGAGAGAGAGAGAGAGAGAGAGAGAGAGAAACGTTCAGACCACAGAGCAAACTCACTTGGCAGCCATGAGACGAGCTCGCGTCACCACGTAGTCTCGTGTGGCGGGGTCTTCAGTCACGGTTTCCGCTCCTGCTATGTACTCCTGTACAGTCTCCTTTACCTGAGAGACGCCCTGTCGAGCTTTCCCCCCAGCCTTCTCCTGCAATGTATTACAGTTACACCTCCCCTCCACCTCAGAAAACACAACACCCCTCAGAGTAAATACAGGCAAGGTCGCCTAAAACCAGCCATGCTGAGGACCGTCAGAGAAACCACTGAGTCATCATGTGATCTCAAAATTACACACACCCTTTTCAAATCTTTCATAATGTGCAGATCGGGAAAATTACACGTCTCTGCAAACCACTCCAAAATGAATAAAAGGACAAACATTTAAATCAAAGTGAATTCATTTTTTTCAACGTAGGAGTTTCACCAATTTACAAATCACATTTTCAATGTGAAAGGTTAATCATAATTGCCCTATAAGCAATTAAAAACACACACATACACACTGTATGTGTTCAGAATTTTAATTGCACTTGAACACACTAAACACTGAGTATCTGACAGTCATATGACTTAGGGACATAGCCTATAGCCTTTGACCTCACCTTACTTCGTGCTTTGACCTCCAAAAGCATGTTGAGGTCTATAGGGATGTGTGATGCCTGCATCATCAAACAGAGCCAGGCGCCCATCCACGGACAGCTGGCCGCTACTACGTACTGCTGAGGGGCCTGACGCAACAGCTCCCCCCAAACCTGGAGGGAAAAAAAACAAGAGTATGTATGCATCAATAACACACATTTATCAGACGTAGACCTACACGTTCTCTAGGCAGGTAACACGCGAATGATGATGTACAACATGAATAGCATACAGATGTAGGTGCGTTTGCATGTGTGCGTGTGTACATGTGTGCGCGTGTCAAACCTTGTGTATGAGGTCGAGAATCTCCTGATTGCTCTCCAGTATACAGGACTGAAAGATGTGTCTGAGCATGTCCTGGAGAATGGGGATTAGCCACACGGCACAGCCCTTGGGTCCAACAAACACACTTCAATTCAATATGAAATGACACAATACTTTACAGTATATATAAGCAGTGTTAACATAAGGCCTGTGCTCCTTACACATTGAAAAACACTACACTCTGATGGAGGAAGATTCATTTCTAAGATCTCACACCCATATAACTGCATGTAGTCAATGGCACAGGTTTCTCTCACATGCAGCACCGACACTGCCATTAACTAGTCCGTTTACTAAATTACCCAGCATGCCCTTTCTAAACAAACATTTACTGGTTACTCATTTGTTGTTTGTCTGGTATACTCATGTCAGGGCCACAGTGTTTCCTGTGTGTCTGAGTCCATGTTGATGTGACAGCCTGACTGTATACTTGTGTGCCTCATGTGCTGTGTGCAGGAATGAAAACAGAAAGGGCGGTTTTCTTAGCCAAACTAAATAAAGACCGCTATTGGTCAGTGCTCTGAATTCTAGCCAAATGGAGAGAGGACAGCTGTGCTAGATCTACCATGTGTTAGGGCAACTATTGTTGTTCATGTAAACAGTCATTCCTGCTGCCCAACCAGTCTTTTTTACCATCTCTCCTGGGATTTTTACTCAATTTTATTTCCAATCTAACGCGTCTAAATCCCACGTCAGGGTCTCCACCGTCGCATGATCCCCAGCACCAGTCTGGGAGCGTGAGAATTTGTACGTGTTCTGATACATGAGGGTTCCACATGCCAATAGAAAAGAAGCTCCATGGTAATACAGCATGTGAGGATGCCTATGCTATTTCCATTGATTCACCTGACTCAGTAATGCTGAGTCAAACATGGGAGCTCCATACTGGGGTGCAGTGTAACTTACTGTTATACCTCCCACACAGTTTTAAACAGTACACTTCTCACACTGCTATATTAAGGCTGACATATGAAGATAATGTGGATATTGTCCAGGGCTTTTATAAGATTACAAGAGACCCTGATGCACTTGCACTGATTTCAGTACATGCATGCTCCCAAGGTTCATTAACAGAAAATCATTTGGTGGAAGATTAAAAAAAGTTAATGTTTTGGACAGATTTTTTTTCCATTTCCTCAAATGAAATACAATATGCAGATCATTTATGACGACACACTTGCAATTATTTTGAGGGTTATTTTGGGAATTAAATTCATATTCATATAAACCTGTGCTCGGACAGACACACACAGACACACCTGGTCTGCTTTGGATAGCAGTGTGAAAAGTGTCTCCAGGGCAGCGCGGCGGACAGAGGCGATGGTGTGTCGCAGAAACGGCCACACGCGAGGAACCAGCACTGTGAGAGACTGTTGCATGCTGGGAAAGGAAATGAGAAAAAAAAATATATAATTTTTCATCTCTGCATACCCTGATGAGTAATGCACTCAAAAGGCCTGGTGGTATTGTCATTACAACTCACAGAAACTTCTTACTAGGGTCAATATCTGATTTTTATTTGTACATCTGTATGAAGAAAAAACTGAGCAATTTAACCTGATAATGTAATAATGCTCAATCTGTTCAGTCAGTCAGTTCAGAGAGGAACTGTGAGCCAGCGAAGGGAAGGTCAAAGGTCAGCTTACCTGCACTGGCGCACTTGGGGGTAGGTGAGCAGAGAGGACAGCAGGGTCATGATACTGTTTGTGGACGCCGTGAGGTCATCCAGCTCCAGAAGAGCGTCCCAGAGTGTGTTCACGATGAAGGGAACCTAACACACACACACACACACACACACAGTTCAATACAGTACAGACAAAACTCTACTGACCAAACGCAGCCAGGGGTCTACTTTAAAGATGCTGGAATCAAGCCTTGCTATGCACCTCACATCTGTGGCTTTCAAATTATGGACCAAATCAGTATGTCAATGTCAAAGCACGGGTCAGAAAAACTATTTGTAAAGATCCTTCAAGACGGGGGCCAACTATACTGAGGATACTGAAAAATATAGCTTAAAATATTAAAGAAAAAAAAATGAATATGAATGTGTCACACAGGAACACACCCACACACATAAAAAGGAAGAGAAAGCAAGGATTGTGGTTGAGTGCTGTAGAGCGCTGGGAAGGAAGTTGTCTCACTCTGTCACCCACAGCTGACCTAAAATCAGTAATGATAGTTCACTTGAGAAAACCCTTGCTCAGCTGTTGGCACTGACTGCAAATGGTGTGTGTAAATGCTAGTCTGAGCGGGCTAAAGGATGACCTCCTGACCTTTTCTGGCTGCAGCTGCACGAGTCCCTCCACCACAGGGATGAGGGCGGCGGCCGCCACGGCCCGCACATCATCGTCCAGGTCCTGTAGGCCTTCTGTGATGGCAGGGAGCACTCGAGGCAGCAACACTGAGATCAGATCCTACACACACACACACACACACACAAAAAGGAAAAGTTCCAGGTGGTGACAAATAACCATTCAAATGCATTACACATAAGGAACATTTTATAAGAACAACTTCCAGGGAAGAAAGAATTTCAGTTTCAGAGCCATATCTTAAAATACTTTGTGGCTGAGTCAGCAGTTCCAAAACTTTCTTTAAAGGGAAAGCGTACAATAAAAATAAAGAGCTAATAGAGAACCAAGAGAAGACTGCTAATAAACCTTCAGAGCGCTATGCCGTTACAACTGAAGGGTAAATAAAAAACATCCACTGATAACAGAGGATTCTCACATCCTCACAGCAGATGAACAAAAACCCAAATAAAGGCATCTCTTCCAAACGCCATCTAGGAGAAAGCTGAGCCTGTGTAAGACGGGTATCTGTGAGGTGTAGCTGTGTAGCGGTGTTAAGGTGGAGCAGTCTACCTGTCTGACAGCCAGAGCGTATTTAATGCCAAGCAGACCCCCGTGTCGGACCTCCCACTGATCCTCCATCAACAGCTTCAGCAGAATGTCCACTGTCATGGTAACACCGCCGTCAGTCATGTGCCTGAGGGCCACGCCCAGAGTCTGAGCACATGTTTCTCTGACTGGAGCCACCACCTAGAGAGAAAGGAAAACCACAGGGTCAGTGCCTTAGACGTAGAAATCACAATTACATTAACCATCAGTCCCATACGCCTCAGTGATGATGAAAATCCCCCAAAACACGCTAGGCTGTACTGTACATCACAAAATTCTCTCTTGGGATTTCATTGAAGACACTGCTTCCCAGAAAACATATGGTTTTTGTTGAGTTGTGAGTCATCTCCAACATATGACACACAGAAATAATTCCACTCACTTTCCAGATGTTTGATCGAGCAAAATGGAAACCATGATGTTTTGAATACCAGTGCTGTTCAAATCTGTTTTTCAAATGTCAGTCATATGCATGTGTGTATATGTATAAATATAAGGAATATTCAAAGTATGTGGGTGTGTGCCCGCGTCTCTCCGGGCACTGTGCATTTATTCAAATAGGCGTGGGAGAGTAAAAATTCACCTCATCGGATACGAAGTCTCCAAATCGGTCAAGAGCAAAGACACACAGAAGTCTGATGACCAAATCTTCCAACCACTCCTGATGCTGCCGTGCCATCTGGGTACAGAAGAGTTAGGGCCAAGTTCAATAACCAAACATCTCTGGCATTTAATCAACCCTATTGTCACATACATATAACTGCTAAACAAAAAGCTGGCATGAATAAAGAGGGCAAGAGACTGCTTTGCAGCAAGTATTCATGCATCAAGCTTCAAGTCGCAGAGCCTGAGTTTCTTTCCACTACAGAAGAGGGACTGTCATAGAACCCATTCTCACAGACTAGTAAAGAAGAAAAACCCATTAGAATATCCTCTCATTCCTTACTATGGGTGAATGTAGAAGACTTGGGGATGGTAGAGTTTGACAATACCAGAGTAAACCAGTGTACCTGTTCTGCAGTACTGCCAGCCAGTTTTCCCCCGCCTGCTCCATGATACTTCAGAACCTCCCTTAGGCCTGTGCCGGCACCATGGCGAATCTATACAACACACGCAGAAAATTAACTGCTGACACTACACAATAGCACAAATCACTGAGTTTCCGATCAATGACTCCGTTGCTGCATTTTAATAATCATGACATTCCTTTGTAAGAGAGAAGGCTTTAGGAAATCAATGTGTCATTGCACAGAGACTAAACTGGGCCACCAGTATTAAGGGAAAAGTTGAATCCATACCTCCCATGAAGGATTGAAGAGGTCGTTACAAAGTTCATCACAGAAACTCTCCAATGGCCACTCTTGAGTCTGTGAGCCAAGCAGATGTCAGTTACAAGAGAAAGATCACACAAAATGTCTACATGTTTCACACAGTTCTTGTTAAATTCATGTGTACATTTCTTGAGAACTAGATATCAAAAGATTAAGTGTGCTTGAGCAGCATAAAACAAAGCAGGCAGCTCTCTGCACCAACCTCATCAAACAGGCTGGAGTTATCTGGAACGTTATCGATTAAGACTTTGTGCTCTGTGGCAGGTTGGTCTATGACGATGTTTGTGGTTTTCCTCCGTTTCTCCTCTGGCTCTCCATCAAAGCTGTCATTGCTGATGTAGAAGGGAGACTACAATAAATTCTCAAGAAAGATAATTTTACACCACATGTCCGATACTACATTCACCTCCACTGTATGTACACAAGCCATCGTTTTGGATAAACAAAGTTTTGAACTGGTATGATGTGATACACACCAATGCTGCATGAATTGCCTGCTTTTCTGTACATTTTACTGTTTCTGATCAGTGTCTCTCTCACGTATTCTCTGATAGGCTTCATGCAAAGCGTTTCAAATGAACTGCAAACAGCAAATATCTGATAAGCCCCTTTCACACATAATACCTGGAACATTGCTTTAAACATTTTCCGGTAAAGCCAGCAGATACCCCCTTTCACACATGTACACCTTTCCCACAAAACGTCCAGGGCAAATGTGTTCACACCTGACACGACATTTCCAAAAGTAGGATGTGAAATCTTATTCAAGTAGAGACAGACTTTGTTTTGAACAAAACAGAGGTGAAACAGATTTTATCGAGTCTCGATTTGCTGGCAAAATTATTCATTTATAATATGTTGTTGCTAAACACAGTACTGGGCTCATTTGTTTGCTAGCTTTTGTTTAACTGATTTAAGTCCCCCAGCTTAAAAAGGTCATCGTCTTACCCAGCAATGTTAGAGCTTTGTTCATACTTGAGTTTATCTGGAATTTTTCCAGAAAAGTTACAAGGTCTTGTTCTGGAAAATTGCCGCATCAACTTTGTGAATTTCAACCCTGGTTCACATTCACATATGACTCTGTTCTGGAAAATCATGGGACATTTTCAGATAAAGCTGCATGTGTGAAAGGGGTTTTGCAAATGGCCCACACCAAAAATAACATGGAGTACCTTTTATCATTAGGATCCACGTCTCTGGATCTCTGCTTTGCTACCAATTTTGCCATCCTCTTGGCTTTATTCTTCTGTCGATTGCTCATGCCTGGTCGGAACTCTGAGTCAATCAACTCGGCAGCCTGCATAGGCTATAAGATGGGGAGAAGTTTCATTAGAAAAATAAATCATTGTCACCTGAGTCACATAAGGTGAACTGTTAGAGTAAATACATAACAACAAAGAACCTTGAAGCTTTTGGTTGCGATTCTGTCTAAAATTCCTATCTACATAACGCGTGCAGAGTTTTGTAGCTCCAACATTAGCAAAAGTCCTTGACCTGAGAAAAGCAGGTAGTGAACTATAAGAGCAGGAATGAACAATGAAGAGTCTTAAGGTTATATCTGGATATTCTGTCTGCTGGGTATGGAGCTGCCTATGCAACCATGCACATCCCTCTTTTTCATGAATCACATTTCCAAGAAATCTACTATTGTTTTCAAATGTCAACAAGCCACATCCTCAAGCAGTATGTTTTCAGCTGCTGTAAGTCAGAACAAACCACAAAGACAACAGCCAAAAATCACCCATGACATATTTAATAAGAGCTAGCATTAAAGTGCAATCAGTAAAACTAGTAATGCTCTGGCTTATTTCTAATGAGATGTTTTTTAATTCAAATTCTTCTCAAATGGTTTAAATCTGAACAATAAAGGGAGCAGACAGTCTCACTCCTGTCATCTTAATTGTAGTTCACAATCTTCCGTGACTTAATTTGCCTTAAAAAGAAAAAGAAAAGGGTTATATTTCTGGTCTGACTAGAATTTACGGCGTCCTATTCACTCAAGTTGCTGCAAAACGTTCAAGGCAAATTATTCGAGAAATGAAACCAAACACCTCCATTTGCAGGCACGTATTATGCGAAAAGTAACAACTGACTAGAGACCCCACCTTGTCTGAGACACACTGATAAGGCCATGGGCAAGACATCACCATCTTGGTTCTCCATCTAGACTATTAGATAATGACGGGAAGACTCAAAAATAGCCCCCTCTTGGCCCACAACACAACGTCCCTGCCTGCTGATAATTCCAACCAAGAACAGAACTACTACATACAGATGAAATGGAGACAACTCTACAGTCCTTTCCTCAGCTAATGACACATCGCCAAGGTAAAAAGAAAAAGAATTGAAGGTTCTTTTCCTTCACACACTGAGGGTTTAAATGTGCTGGCACAGATCCAGCTCTAGTCAAGCATGAGACAATTTACACAAGACAAGACCTCATTTACCTGAAGTGTTTATAGACACTTACAACAGTGGGACAGAAAATACATAGCACAGACATTTCTCACAGTCCTAAACTTCGTTTTAGTAATGGTCAAAGTTTAGACGTCCACTTTAGTTGAGCTAGCATTAGGCTACTTTATTGAGCATTATTTAACCTCTTAATGAGAAAAGCAGGCAGTAGCAGGCAATCAGAAAGAATGCCTTGTTTGATATTTGATTTAGCCTTAACCGTTGGCTTCTAGAGCATTACACAAAACAGTTAACATTCCATTTAAGGTCCCAACACACAGAGTATAGGTGAAACTACAATGCAGTCAGAAAATGCACTGCCTGAAAACTATTTTGTTGCAACCACAACCCAACCTCTTAAGTGAGCAAGATACTGATCTTTTTTTTTTTTTTTTTTTGACACCAAAGGAAATTCCCACTTTCATCTACTGTGAGCATGTAGCCGACCCTCAATCTCTTTCTTAAAACACACAAAAAGGAGAAGCTGAATATTGCAGAAAAATACCCACCTAAAGGCAGAGTATAACATGATGGCTTTATTGACTGATACAATTAGCTAATTTCACCGTGTTAACAGTGGTCCACAATCACAATTGTGTGAGTAAGGCCCTTTTCACCACAGGAACTTTTTATGGAACTCTGGAACTTTATCCTCTTTTCAACTGGAAGATTCCTGGGCTGATTTTGGTTCTTAGACCATAGTTGTGATATCTCTTTTTGGTTCCTACACCAGAATAAGCATTTTTCAACAACCCCAGAACTATTTGGATTGAGCTTGCATTACTGAATGTCTCTGGTCAAACGCAAGCTTCACAAACACTAGGAAATAACGAGCACAGTAACCGAATCGTAGCAAAGGAACTAAAATGAAAAACAAGAAAACAACTAAAGTGGAGGAAAAATGGAACAAAGAAGTGCAAGCCTTACTTTGAACGTATTCAGAGGATGAAATTTGCAGAGAGTAACCGTCACATTTTTGCATCATTTACTCCCAATTTACATGATCTTCATGACTCTTGTGGAGCAGTAGGAACGAAAAAAACGAATGCATTCAGGAACTTTGCAAGTTTCCACTTTGGATAGTTCTGGACATCTTTGGTTCCTCAAAAAGTTCCTGAACCTCAGTGAAAAAGGGACTGGAGAGCAATACAGTATGGGTTTTTCAGCAAGACAGTTTTATGTCTAAACTCACCACATGGTTGCTGGCACTGGAGCAACCAGGGCTCTTAGTGCCCTGTACTCTGTTTGCAGTGGAAGTACAGGTGTAATCCAGATCTTCATCATTAAAGAGCTCCTCTGTATCCATGCCAATGGCAGCGCCCATGTCCAAACCGAGCTTCCTCTGCAGTAGCTTCCTCTGACGAGCCAGACGCTCCTTAGAATCTGTCTCTCCTGGTCAGGCAGGACGACAGGGAGAACAACAGGGACAGGGGCAAAGAGAAGACATGTTCAGTGAAAGGAGATTTCAGGGAAATTAAGAACAGACCTGGGACCTCCATGCACCACTCTTGAGAATATAAAATTAAAAGGTACAGAGTCCAAGCTGTACACTTGCTAAAATTTGTTTAAGTGCCAGAACAGGACCTTCAAAACTCTGACCACTGATCTTAAACGCCATAAAATCACTCCTCTGCTAGTAATTTATCCGAGCAATCTGACTGAACCTGGCTTCACGCAACACACACAGTTACAAGTATACACCAAAGCCACTTCATACAACTGGTAGATCAAGATCCAAAATTGGTACATTTGGTTTATATCAGTGCTAGGATAAGAATGAAGGACCATCAGAATATCATTTTCTCTAATGGGTCACACTTAGTTAAAAACCTTGGCCAAATGTGTTGTTACTGCCACTTCAAGGGGGGGATCTGAGACCAGTCATATAGCTATGTTAAACTCAGCCCAGCATGAAGAAAGGCAGGGGGCAAACTGGTTTAACAGCACTGAGAAATGACAGATCAGAAGGAGACGACTAAGAGCTGTGAGGACAGTTAAAATGTGATGAATGCAATATCAAAATGCAAGAGGCAAACATTTGATGGTAAACATTTTTGTGTTAAGACAGCTTTCTGAAACTATAAGGTCAAAGAAACATATGGAAGGCAGGAAAAACTAGAGTGGTCTCGTTCATTCAAATAAGACCACATTTAGACACGGAGATGCAAATGTAAGACAAGTGTATGAAGAGCCAATGTGTTTCCCCATCAGCAGTTAAAGGAGACAAAGATACAAAACAGAAAAGACTGACTGGAGCTTATGTATCCTGGTCAATAGAGAGGCAAAAGGAAAGAACATTAAAAGTTCCAAATTTCCCTGTCAGGGTAAGAATGACTTTTTGTATAAAAGGCAAACCGAGACTTCTGATCCATTTAGAAATGCAGTAAACTTCATCAATGCAAATGAACGCCTCCTAACTGTAAACTGCATTAGTAAAGTTAGGTTACGATTTGCTGTTTGCTAGTCATTAACACAATTAATTATTGTGAATTTAACCCTTTGACCACATTACAACTACGATGAAATATCTTTAAAAAAAAAAAAAGCAACTGAGTAAATAAGTAAAACAAATAAATGTGCATACCAGACTTGTCTTCCTGGACTTCAAACTCTGCACCAGCTGAGCCGAGGAGCGAGGCGCCATGTTTGAGCAGACGTGAAATGTCAAAACGATAAAAACTCAACCGATCAGATGCTCCATCCTCAGGCGACATGTCCTCCCCGCCGCATTCTGGAGAGGACAAAGAAAAGACCCATCAGCAAAATGTCCACATCAACCACAAAGAATATATTGGATTATTAAAATCCATCAGTTTGGCATTCTATATCTGGTCAGGTGAGCATGAAACGGGATTGTGTTGAGTATGTTAGCTTTTATTGAACTACACTCATTGGAAATGACATAAAACAAACACACATGCTACCTGCCACTTGGAAGCAGTTGGAAAATTTTGCTGGTGTCCTGCAGAAGTAGCTATGATTTGAGACATAGTCTCTTGCTGTTATTCATTAGTAAATTAGGTTTAACAGTCAAGAAAATTGGGAGGTGGGAGGGCAAGAACAACTAACATTGAAAAAAAACCACACTTCTCTGACAAACACCTTTAGAGTGTTAGATTTGTAAGCCCACATTTAGCAACCTATTAGTTTTAGCCTGCAGAGTCTTGGATCACCTTCTTTAGGTTTGGGAGGTGGATTCCATTCTGGAATATTCTTCACTATGGCCTCAACTGCCTGTCCAGCAGCAATTCGTGTGTCCCAGTTTGGACTCCTCAAGTATATCAAAACCTTGAGAGTGCAGAGAGAGGAAGAAAGGAACAAAAAAACACACACAATACAAGCAGGTGCTTAAATTCAGGGCACAGCTCAGTCTATTCAAATAAGCAGGATGGAGGGAACATTTGCGCTTTATATAGATCATGGACAATCATCTACTTCACATGCCCATAGGGCACCAAGACAATAGCCCATTCAAACATCAGTAACCTTTAGATTAGAAAGTGCTTGCTTTATTTTTCCATTGTCAAGTGGGTGGCTCTACTCGAGCAGAGAGTGAAGGGTTTAGGCAAGTGGGCAGAGTGGGTAGTACAGCGTGCCCACAATGTACATGAGCAATGTGTCACTAAGAGCACGAAATGAAGGAAGAGGGGAAAGGACAATGATGTTACAAATGAAGCAATGCTGACAAATTTGGAAACCACTGAACTATTAAGATCTTTAGTTACAGTGAAAGCAATGGAATTCCTGCATTGAGAATGTCCTGTCCTTTGGCTGTTATGTCCCTGCATGCGCTACATACACAGAAGCCAATTTTGTTTGACTCACCTTCGATAAAAGATTATTGAGTTCATGTGGGTGGAGTTTGACCACATCACCTAGCTGCTGAGCTGCAGCTTTCCTGGTCACAGGAGTCGTGCCAGTATCCAGCAAGATGAACAGACGCTCAAGCCTAGAGAGAGAGAGAGAGATTTTAGTAAAACAGCACTGGTAAAATAAAACAGCAGAGACATGGTCAAATTTTTGAGGAAAAGAAGTTAAAATTATGAAGAAATAAAAGTGGTTAAAAGGTTATTTAAATAACACAAACAGGTAAATTTCCCTTGAGAATGGGCTTGGGGCTTGGCAACTGTGGCAAACTGGGTTTTATACACTACAATATGTTTGCAGTACAAGAAAACACTTTAATAGACAATATATATGGCTTGAGATTTTAACAGCTGATGTTGCTATAAGTAAATAGTAGGAAAAGCAAGACACCGTCATTGCATGATTGGCCAGGATAGATTCTTAGATCACTTGGACTAATGAAATGTTTGCACACATAAATGAGGCAAACACCTTCAATCTGACTGCATACTATAATCCTGATGTTTGTATGGCGCTTTGGTCCCTCACACAAGGTAACTTAAGTAGCTGTGCCCAGAGCCATAAAAGCTAGTACAGGTCACAAATATTGGTCTATATTGCAAAACTAGATGCTAACAGTTGAAACAAGGGTTTAACAGCTATAAGTGTTGTTTTTTACTGACGTCCACCATCTAGGACATAACACAACCATACTGATCCACTCTAAAGTGACTCCCCAAAACAGATGGCTGCACACAGGGGCTGTTCCAAAGAAACGTGGTGAAAAGCAGTAGTCAGATATTCCCGAGGGCTGAGGAAACAGAAGTGAAAGTACTGAACACAGAGGGGTCTAATCAGGGCTCTCCAAAAGGCATACAATGACGCATTTGGCGGAGGTTTCTCCTCATCACCAGTGATCAACACGTTATGACGTCTCAATCGGTGAACAGCTAAGCAAACTTAAAAGAAGATATATTGGTTTATCCCAGTTGTTGATCTATTTCTTGCGTTAAGATTTACCCAAATCCATACATTAGCTAAAAGGGTCATTATGAGTACAAACAGTGAACGTTACATCCTGACGAGAGTATACAGTTCCCTAAAACTGAAGTCATACTATTTGCGTCCATTTCACGAAGATACATTTGTACGTTTAACCAAGCATGAGGTGAACACCCAATGGCAAAATTAGCAGAAGGATAGCTCGCTAATCCCGTATTATCTTCGGATGAAGCGTGGGTAACCTAATCTGCAAAATAACACCGTGTATGAGACAATCAGCATGAAAGAGAGGGGGTCCGAAGCATTGTGTTCCAACACACCAAAACTGACGCATGTGTTACTTCCTGACCATAACTAGGTGTCTGAAAGAGCCCAAAAAAGGCAGTGAACATCATGATCGTGACACACTGGTTAATGTGGCCATGTAAAGCTTAAAATGTGTTTTAGGGAGAGTCACAAAGTTCTCAATAAGTCATCAAAGGAGTTTACTTGGGAAAGCAGCTCAAGAGCCGTCAGTACCTAACAACGGCGTTATTTTTAACTATAAACATTCGTCGGGCAACAATGCAACCATCAACACTTGACAGAATAGTACGATCACTGAGAGGGTTGTTTTTTTTAGACTGACCAAAAATGTTATTCCGTATACAGAGAGATCTGGAGAGCGTGGCCTAGAGTCATGTAGCGGATTAACACATTACTACAAATGCAGTCCAAGACAACTATGGCTAAAAACCAAGCATTTTAATGCAAACGTCTCACCTTGATACCGCCATTACGCTGAGCCAAGTTAATTAAGTATGTTATGTGAATTAGATCTTTGCCGATCCGTGGATGTGTAGTCAGGCACCATGAATTTCTAAAGGTTTTAGAAGCGCTGATCCAAAGGAGAGGCCCTGGTGTGCCTTGTACCATCCGATACAAGACAGTCGACAGTCACAATTCACAGTCTCAAAAATAGGCGCCTTACTTCTCCCTTTGGTATCTTCCACATACAAACTCTTGGAATTACGTTAAGATCACCTTACAGCCGAGTCTAAATGTTTCGCACCTCTTCCCAATATGTATTTTAATCGAAATCGTGTAGAAAAGTAATTTTGTTGATCACAAAAGAGAAGCCAGGCGGCTGGTTTTATATGAGGAGCCATCTTGCATTTATTCCTTCCTCCATGGTAGCCCACGGCTGATTGGTTACATGGCCTTTCCGTGACCAATCAGAAAACACTTTTCAAGAGGAAGCGTGCAGCAATGAAAAAATCCTGGCAGGAAACAGGATTCTTTTCAATGAGACCAAAACCCGCCTACACAACTGTCAATCAAATTATTACCAAAAGTTGCCAGAACGACACGGCCAACGCTGACACGAGATGTACTTCTAAGGAGTTATATTTTTGGCAAATATTACGTAAACGTACTTTTACCAAGTTTTTGCATTTTGAGGAACTTAAGATAAGTTTGGGAATCACAATAAATACAAATCCTTAGCTTGTTCCTCAGGTTTAAGTAATATTGAAGAGATCACTTATGACACTAATATGACGGTTAATGTAACTGATCAATCCGAAAATACAGTAACAACACGGTACAAACAGGTGAAGAAGTAGTGCATTTCCCCTTGTACACTGGCAGAATTTAACCTAGACCATTATATGTAACCGTTTAAAATTAAACGAGAAATGACTGCAGAACAGCTCAAATCTTTCAACGGAAAATAGTATGTTGTCGTGATATTTATTTGAAAAAGAGGAAGGAAATGAAATAAAAAACACTACACGGAATGTGAAATAAAATGTAATCGTAAACTCTACTTTCCCCCACATGTTACGCTGTAAAAGTGCTACAATAGTGATGTGTCGGTCGCGAACTTGTCGGCTCTATGAGCCGGCTCCTTTGGATGAACAATTGGAGCCGGCTTCCGTCTTTCTGGTTTTTTTCTTTCTTTTTTTTTCTTCAGTTAATTAATACAAGAGAGAATAATAGGATGATCTTTTCGCCACACTGTTCGGCCATGGGCACCCCATGCACTGACTAAATGTTGTGTTGATGTGCGTGTCTTGCGGCGGAATGGTTTGTGGTTTGGATAGTTTATCATATATATTATATTACTATAGTTTATTGTTTTAATTTATTTGATATGGACGTCACAGTAGAATTGGAATTGCAACATACATTTATGCACAAGTACCAGATGCATTTTGTTTAGTGTTTGTAGCGAAACGCTAATTTACAACGTTCAATATAAATAAAACGTTCAATGCACATGTATAATAGTGTTTGATGTTTTTGATGGTGGTATACCAAATATAATGCAAAATAATGGTATTCGGGAAATTATAAGGTTTAGTATAATTACATTTAATAAGTGATATACGGGCACACATAAGGCAAAACATTGCTAAAGTCGGCTGAATTATAAAATCCAGAAGTTGTACAAAATGAAGGGAGCCGAAAGAGCCGGGCTGAGCTGAGCTGAGCTGAGCTGAGCTGAGCCAAATGATCCGGCTCACTAAAAAGAGCCGGAATAACCATCACTAACGATTCCCCCCGCTTTGTCCGTTAATTTCTCATCTCGTGCACGGCTGATAACTGACAGACCATTTGTGGCCATTTTTCACAGAGAAATTTTATTATTTTTGTCTCACATTGACTCCTAAGTCAGTATTACTACCAATGCTCGGTTCATTGCCTCATGGTGTGTTATGCTTGCACACATACCACTTAGCAGCCAGTTACTTGCACGATTTATTAACGTTATGTAGCTAAGTGGCTAGCTAACACGAACTAGTAAAAAGAATGCCGTCCTAATAACACAGCTGAATTATCTTATTCTACAATTCGCGATGTGTGCACACAGAAATTTCTGCTGAACTTGAACTGAACTGGCAAATACACAGACAAGTTCATCAGTAATCTGAGGTAAGTAGGGTTAGTGTGGAAGTAAATTACATCCACACCTGCAGCTGCAACCCATTGCAGAGGTGCTATGGGGGCAGATGCAGATCCAGTCTCATCCTGCTACCACCACGGCCACCACACAGCACACCGGTGTCTGAAAAATTAAGGTCAAGGCCACTGAGCCGTTAAAATAAGAGAGAACAGCACAAATTTCCCTTGCATTTAGGATAATTATTCTTCTTAATGGCATTTCCAATTTTCAGTGTGTTACTTAATCAGTCTCAGCAAGAACAATCCAGTCAACAAAACAGCTGTCTGAAAAATTAAGGTTAACGTCTCTGCGCTCTTCTCTTAATGGCCTTAAATACTTTTGATGTATTACTAACAGTCATTTTTTAATTTATTCTGCTTTGCTAGTATATGTCTGCACATCTCTGCGAATGGCAACAGTATCAAGGGGGAAAGGTTTGATAATGGATGTGAAAGAATACAAGGTGAGATACTGCACATCTGAGACATTTCCACCTCACACTATTGCTCTGTTGTCTGACATTGTCAAAGGCCTGGCAGGTCTGCGGCAGAGCTGCACGAGTAAGGGTTCAGGAATCTCAGAAAGCCTGTGGCAAAGTATGAAATGGATTATGTGAATTGTTCATTATTTTACTGAATTAATTAGACTTTATATGGTATTTGATAGAGGGCCAAAAGTATCATTTGTTATCTCCCAGCATCTTCCCTCTAATGACAAAAGTCTGACAGTGTTTCCAGTAGAGATATATAATGTTATAAAAATAAGTGTGTGGCACAAGTTTTCTCTCTGTGTGTTTTTTTTTAGTCTTTTGAGGAGAGGGAGTGGATCTGTGAAATTGTGTAGTCTTTCCTGAATTCTAGTTTTGGTTCATGTTGAATAATTTTTAAGTTTTCTTTGTGTGCTTCTGCTTTCTTGCTGTTTTTGTAAACTATTAGCAGTGCCCAGTGGAGGAAACTATTCAGTTCTTCTGTGGTACATTTGATGAACCATACATAAATGCCCTGCCATCTGATGTACCTCCACAGGTAACAATTGTCGCAGAGAAGACAGCAGAATAGCTGGACTCGTGACTCAAGTGTCAATCATGCTTATTGTATTACTTATCAAAATAATTGTGCGTTTATGGTTTTACTTTCATAATGACGGCACTTGTTCTGTTAATGTTTAGGGAAGGGTCGATACAGCGGTCATCATTGAAGATTTGGTGGAAAATCACAGTCCTCTGGTCTGTTGTGATCTGTTGCACCAAAATGTGAATAACGCCTTGTTGTCTGTGCCTGACAATACTCCTGGTAATATATTATCTGAACCTTACAGCATCTATGTTAAATCTCTCTTACCTTTGAAAGCTGAATATGTTATGTACCAGAATATATTGTCAAGATTCTTCTCTGTTAATTTATAAAGGCTAAGAGTTTTTATTCTCACAGTGCCTGTAGAGCTTATAATGCCCAGAAATCTTAAGCCCCGCTTTGTCGAAGATGAGGGACTATATGTCTATGCAAGACCGGAAGTATCACAAAAAAACCACCATAAAATGGCTAATCGACTGTGTATGGAAGGGAAGGTAGTGTTCAAATATATATATGAACAAGCTACACACACATACACACACATCACTATTTTGGAAAGTTGTAGCTTTGCCAATGTTTGAAATTTTTCACACATTTACTGGAGATGAAAAGCTGTGTGTGTGTTTTGGGCATGTGGCAGTACGAGATGACACCAACTGACACCTTGCTCTCAATAACTGTTAGGGGCATCTTTGGTTTGGGGAGGATGGCTGTATTCTTGCGCTCCCTGACCCCATAGAGAAGTCTTGGAGAGCCAGAGCTGATTCTCCATTTCCAGCCACGTCCCCTAGTCTAACCACTGAATATATGAAAGTAAGTCAACATGATAAAAGAAAGAATAACATTTTGTTGATTTTCTTCCTGTAAAAGGCTATCATTTTAATTAAAAGCGAGAGATGTGTTTCTCTCTAGTCAGAGTTGTTTTGGTTGTGCCTGAAGCCATACTGAAGACACAAACTCTACTCTTGATAGCTGATATTTCTAAAGTGTCCAGTACAGTATCACTGCCACATGTATGTCTGCTAATTTAAGTTTGACTGATAATTTGAAGTAAGCTTATGTGATTTTTAAATGACCTATTATTTAATCCTTGAAGTCTTTCATTCAGTTAAACATTGAATGAATGCTCCTATTCAGAATAAATTTTCTTTTCTGACCCACTGATACAGTCTAAGCACACTCTCTCTAAACTAATTCTCCTGTAATTGAGAGTACTGTGAACACTGACCCCCTTTTAGTGTAATCTCATAAGCCATTCACTGCATTAACCACCAGTCTTTCCATGCTAAACTTAGCTCATGTCTTTTGTAGCCTGTCCCAACCAGTGATGTAGGCAACAACACAAAGGCCTGGCAGCTGGATCTTAACCTGACTGAGATAGCCTTTACCCATCATCCCCTGTTCAGCCGGGAGCACGTATTAGCCCAGAGGTTGCGGGAGTTGTACGAGCAGTATCAATCACGAGACAGAAAAGGGACAGTGCACTCACTACAGCACAAGGTCCTTTTAGAATAATCATACAGACATTTCTTTAAAAATATATTTGCAGTGATTTTTGAGATGTAGAGCAGTGTTTTATATGTGTCTTTACTGTAAAATCCCTCTTGTGCTTTAAAATTACAGCTTAGGGCACTAAACTCAGAGACAAATATGATTGCTTCTGGACAAAATGCTGATGCTGTCTCAAAATTAAAGATTTTAAGACAAAACCAAATGTAAGGAGAATTTTACATCACATATACAACATTTGTATATTTGAAGGACTTTCCTTAAATAGCTATGTCTTTTTCAGACAAACACAGAAGAAGCTGGATGAGGAGATCAGAGTTGATAAGACTCTGGTTAAAAGCATTGTGGCCACATGGAAGCACATCAAAGCTTTAAGAGCTAAGAATGGCTTCATTACTACAGCTGTGAAATTACAACTCATACGGTTTTTGTCTCTTTGAAATCCACTATCTCAAATTGTTGCGAAGGGCTAGTTATTGTCATTGGTGCTCATAGTCATAATCAGATAGTTGTGGTCCAAAAGGCAACTCAATATTTAAAATACACCATAAGCCAAGAATATGCACTTATGATGTATTTTAAATATTGAATATGATGCCAACTCTAAATGACCATATTAAACATCACATCTCATCACTTGGTTTGCTCTCTGAATTCTGACCTTTCAAAATGACAGAATGGAGGCACAATCTGAAGACTGCACAATAAAAATGGAGAAAACCAGGAGTAGAAACAGAAGCAGAACAGATGACAAAGTAACAAAAGTAACAAAAAATGTTCTGTCTCTCTGTGCATTAGTAATGATAGAAATCTATAAATTATACACAGTAGAAAGTGTAATAAATAAATAATTTGTCAAGACAATAATGAATTCTTCTTTGTGTGCGTGGGTCTTTGTAGACGGTAACATCCTCAGAGGCAGATGTGATTTTCACTCATCACTACAAGTGTGAGGAGCTGATGGAGCCGGAGCAAGAGGAGCCACAGAATCATCTGACAGAGGAGTCAGACTTAGACCATGCTCATCCTACTGTCAGTCAAAGCAGGGTGGAGCATTTACCCTTCATCCCTGTTCTCACAATGAATGAGATAATCACTCCTACTTCTTACTGTCCTCTGTAAGACTTTCTTCTCTTCCTCTTCCCATCATTGAGCATCACTGTCATTTGCTTGTATTCTAAAAATGGAACTTTTTTCTAATTTCCTCCCTTTAGAAGTGAAAAACAAAGGAGAGATGAAACGCTCCTTCACAAAGTATCAGTAATTATATCATACAATGATAAGACTGTTTCATGCACTGAACCATCAACATTTGACAATGACTTCAGAATCAATATTCAGCAAATGTTCAGCTTGAAGGTCTCAAACATGCCAAAGAGCATTACCTTGTTGGTAAGAAATCTCAGCTGTCTAATGGCATTATAACTACTAGTGTCAGACATGAGGGGGTGATCCACATATGGTATAATTATTTTAGGTTTGTGAGACAGTGGGAAAAAAGAGAACCATTCTGGCCAAACTGTGTGTGCCCATTCTGGATACCAACAGTCTGCCTAATGTTGTCCCAGAAGAGACATTAGATTTTAGCTGTGATCAAGTGGTCAGCACCCTACATGAGGGCGTTGGAAGCAGTGAGTAGCACATAAACATTTCAGTTAAGTCTTTTTAAGTCTGTGTGTTAATCTACATGACAGTGGTGGTAAATGCATATATTGTCTACATGTGCTATATATGTATGTGTGTGTGTGTGTATGTAATTTTTTTACTCTATGTCTGACGAACTATTTTTCAGTATTAGTATCACCTTTTCTTAAATGACTGTTCGTAATAAGGATTTGACACATATTGCTGACTATGATGGCTGAGTTTCAAAATGCTAACATTAGTGCCCTTTCATCTAGAAACAGTGTAGGAGGTCACGATATAAACTAGTGAAACAGTGGTCTCATATATTCTCATGGTTTTCAGCTCAGCTGTGTGAAGTGCACTAATCTTGAAACTCAACTATCACAGCCAGTGGGTTACATCAAACCTCTGTTATTTCACAACTGTGCAAAGGTTCAAAAAAATGGTGAACCTTCCCATTAACAATTCTTTTAGATGTGCCCATCTGTGTGGATGAACAAGAGGCTCGCAAAGTGAGTTTGCTGACATCTGGAAAGGTGTTTTACACTGTCTCATGGGCAGTGGATGAGAGTGGATTTGCTTTGGCTCCTGCCTCTCCCCTTCCCAGAACCTGCATTCCAAAGTATGTCAATGCCTGCCACTGTGCCTACATGTCTGTCTTTGGACAACTCATTACTCCTCCGCTGACTCAGTCTCATTCCAATACATAGCACTTCTCTTAAATGACTGAGATGTGTGTGTTTGCCAAAATGTCCTGTTACCACAGCAACACTCCTCTGTATTTCCAGTACTTGTATCTTGTCGTGGGATGCATGCGTGTGTGTATGCGTGTGTTAATATGCCCCTCTGAGCAGTAAGGAGAAGTCTCGCTGCTATATTTCAATTTTCTTGTTCACGCAGAATTACTCATTTACTTGTTTTATGGATTTGGTGATCGTAGTCAGATTTATTAGCTTGTGAGTTTATTTGCTTGTTTGTTTGTTTCATATAGTGTCATAAAAGCTGTGCCTAGTCTGAAAGAGGGTGATCTTAGTTGGAAAATGGGTCAGGTATTTGACCCAAACCATCCAGTCAACACCAGGTTAGCAAAACTGTTCAAGGTGAGTGAGGCTATTCGAATGACATTATGGCCTAATATTGTCACCACAATCAAAGAGTAAAGAGAGGAGGGTGTAAATTCAGCACTACAGCATACATTTAATCAACGAATTACTGAAACCAAACTCACTGATATGGAATATAAAGGGTGCAATCAATGGTAACTTCCACCAAACAGTTTCCTCAAACAATAAAGGAAGTTGTAGAGCACAGAAAGACAAAATTGGAAACTGGGCTTCCCAAAAACACACAAAAGGTTATCTGAATTATTAACCAGTATTTTTACTCCTGACAAACAAGGTATTTTAAAAGTGAAATACATACATTGTTAAGGTGAGAATGTTTAGCAGTGGACTATAGCATATTCAGTCGCTCATTACAGCTCTCGGACCATTTCCTAGTTTTAGATTATACTTCTTCAGACTCAGAAAGGGGTTGGGAAACTTCATCCAATACTTAAAGCAAGAGCGTCTTCATCTTTGGTCTAACAGGAGGCTAGCGCACGTAGTGACAGGTCTGGATGTCACTTCCGTCTGACCTCTCTGGAGGAGGAGTTTTGTTTCTCCACAGATGAGCAGCTGGAAGAATCCAAATGCTTCATGCTCTTGCGATACCCAGGTTCCCAGGCAGTGGATGTCTTTTCCTCCAGAACTGTGTCACTCCACAAACATGATATAATTGAAACCACAATGGCGGTAATGCTTCACTCAGTATCTGAATAGCAGTAATGGAATCTTTTTTAATTACCCCTATTCTTCACAGTAATCTTCAATCTATCATGGGAAATTCTGCCTGAAAGATTTGTTTGGTGCACTGACTGTGGATAGCAAAAAGTTCCTGCAGTAGAAAGTTTGTTCAGGGCCCCACAGAGCCAGTAACATTGCAACATAGATTTCCATGAACACCCACTCAAACACAGAGGAGCTTGTAAAAACACCAGAAAAGGACACATGCAAGCTACACTGACAGCTCAAAAGATGACAGGATCCCAGACATGGGTAGACCAGTATGTTAAAGCTATAATCCACTCAATTTTATCCTTCAGCACTGTTTGATTTAGATCTCATATGGAAGCTTTGTCACACAATAAAAAATACAGCCTGCAACTTTATTTATAGTATTCACAGCCTATTTCTACATTTTTGGTCATAGAGCCCTCGTCAGAAATTTTGTGCAAGCACTAATCTTTATCATGGAGCCTTCTCTTTGAGAAAATTTGAAATGTATTTGGATGTTATGTAACTTAGGAATACACTGTGGGCTCCAGTCCATCCCTTGCTGAACAGGACCCAATAGAACAGCTGAGGTCTTGTTCTGTTCACTACTTACAAAAGGTACAGAGCAGCACCCTCAGGATGTGGAAAATGTAAACTTAAGGAACTATTCACGTTCATTTTTTGAGAACTGGGATTCTTATGACTGTAACTAAGAACGAAAGTTAAGTAATATGTGTGTGTGTGTGTGTGTGTGTGTGTGTATATATATATATATATATCAAAAGTCACCACTCCCTTTCAGAATTTGTACCTTTTGTTGTATGACACTAACAATAAGAGCAAATTAAATTAGGCTTCCATTTTGCACATTACAGATCACACAACAAACTAACTCAGGCTCCCACCTGTGATTAGTTATGGGGATTGGTTTGTTCAGAATAAAAGCAGCTGTTTCTAGCAGCTTCCATTGTTTGGAAGTCTGTTTCGAGGTTTCAACAACCCACAATGGGCAGAAATTTACTTTCAAAAGAACTATGAAAAAATTGTGGAAAGGCACAAGTCAGGAGATGGGTATAAAAAGATTTCAAGTATGGTTTTAAGTATGCCATGGAACACAGTACAGACTATCATTAAGAAGTGGAATATATATGGCACCACCCAGACCTTGCCTAGATCAGACTGTCCCTCCAAACTGGATGGCTAAACAAGAAGGAGACTGATCAGAGAGGTTACCAAGAGGCCGATGGCAAGTGTGAAGGAGTTACGCTCCTTTATGGCTAAGACCAGTCAATGTATGCAAGTGTTCCACAAATCTGTCTGGGAGGTTGGCATGAAAAAAGCCACTCCTTAAAAAAAGCCACATCTCAAAAAGTGGTGTGGTCTGATGAAACCAAAACTGAACTTTTATTACCTAGAATGCAAGACAGTACATGAGACCCAATACATTTTACCATCCTAAGAACATTGTTCCTACAGTAAAGCACAGTGGTGGCAGGATCATGTTATGGGGCTGTTTCTCTTCAGCTGGAACTGGGATGCTTGTCAGGATAGAATAGAAGATGGATGGTGCAAAATATGGGCAAATTCTTGTTGAAAATCTGCTGAAGCTTAAAGTTGAAAGGTGATTCACTTTTCAACGTGACAATGACCCAAAGTCCACCGCTAGAGAAACTGCACAATGGCTGTGGGACAGGTCGGTAAATGTCCTTAATTGGCCTAGTCAGAGCCCCAACCTAAATCCCATTGAAAATCTTTGAAATAGCTTGAAGAGGACAGTCTACCTATGGTCACCATGCAGTTTGACTGAGCTTGAACAATTCTGTAAAGAGGAATGGGCACATATTCTTCCCTCTCAGTGCAGTTTTTGGAGATGTATTCAGAGAAATTGAGAGCTCTAATTCAAAGAAAAGGTCTTTCCATCGAGTATTAAATGAGGGGGTGTTCTCATATCCAAGCCAATTATTCTGATTTATTCTAGTGGCTGAATTGTTTATTTATTTCCAGAAATTTTGCTTTCTTTCTCTTTGATGTTGAAAGGTACACTTTGTAAATAAAACTGGAAAATATCTGATTTTGTGTGTTCCTTTTGGGCTTTAAGGCAACACAAGGCACAATTGTTGAAATGGGGTGGTGACTTTCTGTGCCTACAGTATATGAATATATGAAGGGGGGGAGGGGGCATCATAAAGGTCCAGCATTGTGATAACTTCTGGTAACATGTTTTCCCACCAAAGGTACTGGATCAGATCAGGAAAAAGCTAGAGGACATGAAGGAAAAGTACAAGTTGTCTGATATTGTGCGAGAGTATCAGTGTGCAAATACTACTGGGTGAGTGTCACGAATACAAACTTTTACCTTATATATCACAAGAAAAAGCATATCTTTCACATCCAACTTTGTCAAACCACTGCACCAGTATTACAGTAAATCCTGTTTGCAGGGTATTTGTATATATTTAGGTCAGTGTGGAGGCAGCTGTGAAATCCAACCATATCATTGATTCATATGTGTCTCTAATGCTCTTCTGCTGTTTAATCACACAGGAAATTTAACTGGGACATGTTAAAATGTGACAGACATGTACAGCGTCTAAAGCCACAACGTGTAGAGAAGAGAAGTGTCCCCTGCTCTGACCTCTCAGACGGTGATCTCAAAATTCACGTAGCCATAAACAGTGCCCGAAACCTCCCAGTGCGGCAACAGACTTCCCCTCTGTAATTCACTTTTCTGATTTCCCTGACAAAAACTATTATATCACTGATGTTATTTACCTTCTTCATTAGTGTTTTCAAGTGTAGGTTTATTTTCCAGCACAGAGTAAACACACCAGATCCAACTTCTCTATAACCCAAGTAGCTTAACTGCTGTACTGTAATTGCCTTTGATACCTCTGCACAGGAGAGAATAACAATGTCTACCAAGTTGCCATTTATCAAATTTCTTGCTCTTGTTGGTGTCAGATCAAATTTCAACTTTATTTGACCTGGAGGTTAGGTTGGCATAAAAACCACTTTTACAAGTGAGACTTAGACAAGGTGGGTTAGTGAGTGGAAGAAACAAATTCAAAATCACATGTGTTGGGGGGGAAAAAAAACATGCAATGTGAAATTCCTTATCTTGTCAGTCTTTGACTTTAGTGTTTGTTTCTAAGTATAGCTCTTGCTGTAATAAATGTTATACATCTTATCTCTCTCAGCAGGATGCAAACTCGCTTGGCCTTCTTTAACCTTTCTGACAGCAAGTGTTCCACAAAGAGCTGCTCAGAAAAAGAAACCTCACAGGTATAAACATCTCACAACACTAGAGTTGCTTTCACATACCCTGCGTCGTCTGCGACACTAGAGGACAGTGACAAACACACATATGTTTCTGATGCTGTTAAGTGCTTGCTCTAGTTCTCTACAGCTCCTTGGATATTCCCCATGGTTACCTTGGATCGTTTATAGATTGGAAGGATTAACTTAAGCCAACCCTGTTACTGATTCTGTTTTCATTGATCTGTGTGGGATTACATTATATCTTCAACTTAAACCATTCCTTTGGTGACTGCAGGGCTTGATAAAGGCTTTTGCTGAGGTTCAGTTTCAAGGCTTGACATATGAGACTAGCGTTGAAGAGGGATCCAAACCAAACTGGAGAGGGAAATTCACTATTCAGTTTAAGTATGGAAAATGACTGTTCTTGTTTAAAACTGATGGCCAACAATCAGCAGTATTCTTTTGTGGCCTTTGGTGTATTGTGGTTGTTTACTGAGTTGTCACACAAGTAACATAGTCTGGGATCAGGGTAATAAGCATTAGTATGGATAACTGAGGTGTTTTTTCCCCCCACACTCTGTACTGTTAAGCCCATAGACATGATCCCAGACTCGACAAGCTGTTTTAATTACTGCCTGCTGATTTATAGCCTGGTTTTATATTACACATGAAAGAGCTACATCCCCATGGATTCCCTGCCTGCTGTAACTCAGATATCGCCACTGTTTGCAATTCATTTGTTGTGGTGTCCATTTGTGTAATAAGTTAACGAGGTAGATTATTTGGCTCAAACAAAACATTTGAAATTTTTCTGTTAGATCTTTAGGTGGTGATTATAGCAAGGCAGGTTTGCTCAAAGTTCAGGACAACATCATCATAAACATTTTTGATGATACTTCATCTGAAGTCGCAGAGGTAAGATGGATACATGACATTAAACAGTATAGAAATAAGGAAACAATTTCTTGACACACTCTCTCACCCCAGGACAGCCATCTGAAAGACTGTGGGCCTTTCCTAGGAAGACAGTGGCTGGGTTCTGTCACAATACCCTTCCGTGCTGTACTCCAGCAGTCTAAGGTACATCAGCCTATCACTTCCATGCTGCTGTAACTATAGCATACTATACCTAGTGTATGACATCACCATAACATACCACTGGCCACGTTTTTTTTTTTTTTTCCTGTCTCTGGAACTCGAGCAGTGTTACTCATTCAAGTCACTCTTGTATAGTCTGTCACAGGCCAAAAACAAACTGCACCCTGAGATCTTGAATCCCTAAAACTTTGTAAGATCTCAGACTTTTTTGCCTACATCAGTACAGAAAGAAAGGATGGCCTGAGGCAGTTCCTGAGACCCCTGGATTTAACCACTCCATGGAACTAACGTAAAATGTCACTGTGCTTTTACTAGGTGAATTGTACACTTGGCATCAACACCCCACCTGCTTTTCTGGGTTATGTCTGGTTGCCTGAGCACAGCTGCCATGACAACAGCTATCTGCCTTCTGAAAAGGACACAAGTTACATCAGTGTCTTTATAAAGCTGGACCCTCCTGTTTGCTTGGACGAAAGTCCCTCATCGAAAGTAAGGAACGTCATAACACATCATGACAAACTTTTCTGCATATTTTAATGTGATAAAAAAAACAAAAAACAATAGCGTCACATTTGACTGGTATGCATGTCAAATCAAACAGTGCTTGTTACCTGTCAGTAAGACAACCTGTGATTTTAGTCTTTCAAATGTGAAAGTTTAAGTAAATCAAACATGACAAGGATACAGTGTATTTTACAAGTATGTTCCTCATTTTAAGAAAATCTTAAAAAAGAACAATGATTAAGTTCACGCAGTGACATTGAAGAAGATGGGTGATTTAACAGTGAATGATTTAACTAATTTTTCATATAGTGGAATGAATCAAAATTACTTGAACTGAAATGTTTCTTAACTACTTTCAAAACTAGTTGAAGTGGAGTGCATCTGTTTTAAATTCACTTAAAATTGTTGTCTTTGAAAATATAGGCTGATGAACAGACACCTCTTCCGCTGGTGAGTTTGTCTTTAATCTTTTTGTTTTTTCTTAACTTATGTTCTTAAATATTTCTTCATACTAATTGGATGGTTCTGTCTGTCTTCCAGTTCAGTAGAAAAGATGATGAAAAGCTGCTAAACCTTACCCAAGATTTTGAGAGACGGTGTAAACGGATAGACAGGAAGAAGAGAGTAGTAACCATGGTAATAGACAGCAATGGATGTCTTGTCCTGGCTAACAGGTTCTTTAGAGCACTTAACCCTCCGCTGGAAGTCCTACAAGGCTACAATATCGCTGTTTTGGTGAGACTTTACAGGATTCTGATGAAACACACATATTGCATTATGTAAGTGAAAGAGAGACAGAGAGAGAAATTGATGGCTTTGATTTTCTCAGTGTAGTAAACATCTCAATGTTTTACCACACATTCTCAAAAATGCCATTTAACAAATCCTCAGAAGGCGTTGTATATTGCTTATTATTAACAAAATATGACATATACCAAGTGATTGTTTTAAAGGGAAATTAAGGCACTGAAAGTTAAGATAGAAGATGATTCATCTTGCCTTTGCCAGGAGCGAGTGGCTAGATTTGTATCTCTGATACCTGTTCTGCCTTTCCCCTCTGATGTTGGAGACAAAGGAGAGATCTGGCTCACCTCAGAGGTATCCTAACTAACCTCGCATTTTGACTTATCATTGAGAAAATATTTCACCTTTCACTATCTCAGCATCTGTTAAAATACCCCAGTGTCTATGTAAATGTGCAGGAATGCTTGGATCTGGTCATTGGAAACAGTGTTAGCTTGGCAGTTCTGCTCTGCAACTTCTTCATGTATTTGAATACAGCAGCGTGGGTTGTTCTGGGGGAATCAGTTACAGAGGTAAGAATGTTCATTTGTATGTAGAGCATTTTAATGCATAATCTCATTTGAATGTCTAAGCAAATCATTTCAATGCAATACTTTCAACCTTCCCAATCCGAAAGGCTCATTTACTGTACACATATTCTCTTGCTGTGGCATGTTGCTAATAAACTGTGTATATTACTGATATACTATTTCTAGACCCCCTCAGTGCATTACACAGAGAATCCATGCTTCAAATCTCATAAAGATTTCAGTGTTCCCGCACAGACTTGATTATCTGTTTGAGTGAACACAACAATAATTGAATATCCGTGGAGTCATTAAGGTGATATTAGCCAGTCATGTTTCTCTCTCTAGGCAGAGACGGCATATGTACTCACTCTGTGGAGCAAAACTTACCTACTGTGGAATCCACGAGATGGAACTCACTACCAGCATTACGATATCTTCTGTCCTCTTAAGACTGTTGACTGTCTCATCAATGGACAGAATGTAACATCCTTTTTTCAGAGCTAGAAGAATTAGGCTTAATTTAACAGCTACAGCTAACACTGGGGTGTCTCCTGTCTGTGTTTTAGTGACCAGTGCCCCTAGCTTTTATGTCAGTTTGTTTTTGTGTAATGGCAGAGCATAGACAATATTGCACTTTATCAAAGCACAGTGATGATTTGATGAGACTTCTTGATTTTTTTGGCATGTACTTTAGGTATGGTTCCATAACATTGCGAACCCTATGATGCCATTCACCTTTAACTTGTCAGACAGCGCGACATGGACTCCCCTTTTCCCTAGTGGTTTCTCATCAGACTCAAATTCAACGGTGCCCATCTCACATTGACAATAAACAGAACTATAAACTAGTGACATCATGAGACCACTTAAAGAACTGCATGTAACAGCTGATGTGTATTGTCAGTCACAGTCTAATTAGATATTACTTACATCTGCAGCACGTTAAAACAAATCACTTAAAAGGTTATCACAAATACTCATTTGAGGCATTTCAAAATGGAATAACTTCAGGTTTTCCTTTCTATATTGTCCAATTTAAAGCCCTCTGAAATAAGCTACCGACCAGCCAACCCAGAACTGATTGGTCAGTTACAACAAAGGTAAAAAAAGAAAAGTCGACTGCATATTCACTCTACAGTCCCATTAACCTTGCACATTATAAAAATGCACCATAACTCAGAGGCATATGAGCCCAGTTTCAATTCTGTAGCGATGCAGCTTCATATTGCATCCCTTCCTTCATCCTAATGAAGACATGTCAGATACAGGCGTTCTGGACCTGAATTCCTGCCACTTAGTTTTTCCAATCAATAATTTAAAGCAATGCCAATGAAGGAGTGGGGACAAGACGAAGCAGGATTTAAGAATTGTTGAACAGGGTCATATACTGGACCTGTTAAGTAACTTTGATGATGGAGGTCTTGTCATGTGCTCCATCAGGATAGTGATTAGGCTGAAGAGCAAAGTTAATGAATGGAGAAGCCCCCACGAGACTCATTGGAACACCAGCTGCTCTGATCTGCTCTCACACATCCTACGCGTGCTGGAACTTGGCTGCAGCTTCCCAGACACACAGCTGGAGATTCAGAAGCTGCAGAGCACCATGAATGACTATAAGGTGAATTTAATTTGTCTTTCTGTCTTTGACTAAAGTATCAACTGAAGGAGACTCCAAAAAGCAATGGTACGCCTTCCTCTCTCTGAAGAGCAACAATCTCTGGGATTTAAGTGCCTTCTATCTAAACTAGTCAGTAAAAGACATGAGGAAGCCCTAGTTTGGGAAGCAGGTGTGTTTAATTAGGTCTGGAACTAAATCAAGTTGGGCAGCACTAAAAAAACTAAAGGCTGATTACCACTGTTGTTGTGATAAGAAAGGACAGAGCTGCTAGAACAGTGTTTTTGCTGAATATATTTTTGCTCAGCTTTATCAAAACATTTGACCTTTAAAAGTATTGATCATAATATCCAGAATGAAGCAAGTTGTTCTGTTTCATTAGGTGACTGGTGTGCCAATTCATTTGGGATACACAGACATGGACACGGTGATCGAGACTGTTCACAACACCAGGTTTCACAGCACAGAGGTTCCTGGCACAGAGTTTGCGCTGTCTGTCTACATTCGGCCTTATCCCAATAATATCCTTTCAGTTTGGATCTTCCTTATCACACTGGTCAAACACATACCAGGAAAACACAACCTCCCTTCTCCACCTGAACAGTGACCTTACCGTCCCCATAAACATGAGACAAAATGTGGAATAACAGCTTTTGAATATATTAGACGTTTGGAATTTGATAGTCTGGATTATTTAACAGAGCAGTCAAGTACATAAATGAGCATGTATCCAATATACTGGACTCTCCTGACTTTGTGCTTTCTTATATATATGCTAATATAAATTACCTTTATTTCATCAATAGCATTTTAAGGGACATGAGAAAAATAAAAAGGAACAGAAATGAAAGGGTACAACTGACAGGTTGCTTTTTATTTTAAAAAAGTATTGTATCAAAGTGCACATTCAAGGTCACAGAACAGTACCTATATTCAATGGTTCTGAGGTAGATCAGCTTAAATACCATTAAGGGCATGCTAGAGTTGAAAAAATACAGCATTCCTGATGGTACACAGTGGTTTATCCCTCCCACAACAGCTTTACTGATGAACAAACATTCTTGAAAATAAATGAACAAGAGAACAAAAGCAAAATCTTCCTCCTCAAAAGAATAACAAGGAGATAATCAGAGTATAGTAACAGGTCACAATATTGCACATCTGAGTAGTTTTACACCTTGTTTTCCGGTTTGCAATACTTAAATCACATTATTCATCACCATATTTGTCCACTCATTTCTTAAATTAAAAAGACAGCACAAGTGTTCCTATTGCAGCAAAGTTCAAGTAGGGTCTTTAGTCTCTCCTAACACTAAACAAACACACACTCCATTGTCCAGTGAAACTCCATCCACTCTTCTCTTTATCACCTGTCAAAGCAGGGTGTTGTGCATGGATACAGCGTGCCCACTTGGTATGCGCCATTGGGAATGCTGACTTTGGCATCCAGAGGTGCAGACGCAGACTGCCCGAGTTGTGGGGCACTGGAAACCTGTAGAGTAGTGGTGTGGGTCAGATAGGTGGCAGAGCTATGGGTAGAGGCTCCGACAGGCTGGCAGTTCTGCTGTGTGTACTGTAGTGAAGATCGGTGGAGGTACTGAGGCATGGTGGAGCCCTGGAACTGGGTTTGGTACATGGTCTGTCCTGACTGGGGACTGAGCTGCTGGCACTTCTGCTTGTTAGCTTCTTTCACATCACTGTCATGTGCACTGCGAGTCAAAAACAAAGACCACATAAACCGCACAATGATGCTTTCAACTTTCCCTGCTGCAGAGAAATGCAGCAGAAGAGGTCACCTAGACCTGTCTGAAAGCTGCATTGCTACAAAGATATGTCAGCATTCACCAAACTACACATAAATCTCTGGCCTCTCGCACAGTTCTATCATCTCGAAATACATATTTTTCTCATCGTATATAATAAATGAACTTAAAGACCAGTAAATCTATGCTTCTTAGCATCCATGTGCTTTCAAAATGAGGCACTGGATATAAATATAGGGTCTTGAAACCTTGTTTCATATACTCACATGAGTAGTCTTTCCACACAGGGTAGGAGCTGGTCCCACGAATATGCTGTGAGCCTCTGAAGACGTGGTGGCCATGTTGGGTACAGCCTGAGAATGATCCGCGATGCAGCCACGCATGCAGCAGCCACCAGGGAGGGAGCATACGCAAGAAATGCGTGATCTGGAAGAGAAATAATCATATTTCTGTGTCTAAAGTAACACTGTTCAGTTCTGGTCCCCAAATTTAGAGCTCCTGCTGCCTCAGCCTTAAATAATGAAGAAGTTTCAACTTGAGAAACAGGCGTATGCTGTCTCTAGCCAGTCAGTGACATAGACTGCATGGTTGATGCAATCTATGTGTCTGGTACTGGGAGCGACCGTTTGACAAGGCTGAAAATGCTACAGTAATATCCATAATGAATACTACCTGCACAACCAGCATAGCCCCTATAAAAGTTATACAACCTTTTAGATCACTTTGTGTATCTGAGTAACATTTAGCAAAAAAAAAAAAAAAAAAAATAGACCAGCCATTTACCTTGAAGAGAGACCTCAAGGAAATAGTCTGCATATTTGGACATGTACAACTCAGTCTTCTCCACACAGGCCATCGGCCATCCATCGTGAAGGTCACCGTCACTGACTGCGATTGACAGGCAGTAATCTATGAAATGGGCAGCCGTGGGCAGGTAGAGGTTCCACTGGACGGTCTCCAGCAGAAGGAGCTCCATGTGAAGAAGTCCCTGTTTAGTCAGAACCAGGTTCATGGCGCTCATACAGCCGAGGCTGTTCAGAGTCTCCAGCTTGGGCACATGATCTTCTCTCTCCTCAAACTTACCTGAAGGAGAACAGACAAACCAGGGGCATGTTCAAGATACTGTAAAATCTCAGAGTGTTTTAAGGTTTGCACACTGCACTGAAATATGTATGAGAAAAGGCTAACTAAGTCACACAGGAAAATTCTTCAATACAACGAATGTCTTTCTTAATTTTCCTTTTTGTCTTTGAATTCTGAATATCTGAAACAGAACTTTATGCATAGAATGATAATGAGTATGATCTTCCCTGTCAACATGTAACATGAATGTGCACAGTATTGAACCTAAGCCTGTTAAGTGAGAGGAAACCAAAGAAAATGTAAAACTTACTAGCCAAAAGCAAGCAGGACAGGGCAACCAAGTGAAGCTGTTGCACAGAAATGTCATAACGATCCATGAAAAGGTCCAGCAGGTAAACAGCCAAGTGTCTGGCTGTCGGACACAGCCTGAAGTGATTGCTTACAATGGCTATGAGGTCTGCAAAGTAACGTCTGAGGCTAAGCTGTGGAGACTGGCCTTTGTAAAAAGGTAAAGACAGTTCCTAGAAGAAAGAATCAGACATGAAAAAGGGTAAGCTTACTGACAGTGAAGTAGTAATTTTGTGTACTACTACTTATAGGTTAACTGCAGAAGCCAGTGCATTATACGTATTCATCCAAGATAAAAACGTGTAGTAACAAACTCAGATCAGTCCCAATAGCAAAACATGAGACGGTAATGTTAATACACTGATGTTCGGCTCCGTAACTTACCCTGTAACGCAGAGCATGGTATATATCTCCGGCAAGTTGTTCTTTCCACCACTGCCCCTCAAGCTCCATTGGACAAATGTGTCAGGATACCCTGGAATAAACCTCGAGTTAGTATTGTCTATTTCGTACAGACTTAGAATCGCCACGACTTAAAGTTTCACAAGGCCCCAGTACAACAACTTCAAACGTGCTGATGACAACCTGTCTAATTGCTAAGGTCACTCCTCCTCTAAAGTCAGTCACTCCCCTTCAAAAGACATACACAATTCTGATGTGAAACATCCGTCTCTGGGTGTCTACATCTTGATTATCGCCTATTGGTCAAAAATTCTCCACCCAATAGGTTTGTGGATCAAATATAAGAACCAATTTACCTTAACGAGTAAAACTCAATGCACAGCATTGTTGGCTTGTACGCTTCTCAACAATGTGGACTCAGCAGGCAACCAATTGTCAGTGGAAATAATAACAAATCTAAAAGTACAATTTGTTGTCATAAAAACAGAAAGTCTTCTGAAAAGATAAAACACGATTATTTGACCCCAAAAGCCTGTAATTCCAACGAAGTAATTCTAAAGAGTTGATGTACTACCGGCGACTCAAAACAATCAAACAGAATTCCAAGTCCATCGACTGAAAGCCGTTGGTCATAAATTTTCTAATACTTACTCGCTTACAAAGTAGCCTGCATGAGGATGATGATAAAAACATACGACGCGATCACGGTCAAATTTTAAAATTAATGCCGGTCAAAGTTTGCTCGCTCAATGGGAGTTTGTACAACAATGAGCTGCGGTGGAAGTACATGGACATAGATGTAAACCAATCGAATGGTTCCTTACACTAAGTATTCGCGTTGTAGCCAATCAAAAGCAAGGTTTCATTGACGTGGACTGATGTCCAAAGTCTCGAATTCAGTCTATTTCCATACCGTTCCCCCATAAACCTAAATATGAAAACGCTGAAAAGAGCAAAAAGAGCCTCTGAGGAACTGCTATATTTCACTAAATGTTAGTAAAATGCATGGCCGTATCTTCACAGATTATAGTTGCCTCAGTTTATGTCACTTCTACATGGTACATCCACATAGTCAAATGCCACTATGACGAACGGCAGCATTAATAACAAAAGAAAACAGCTACAATCCTTTTATTTATTCCCCTTAAAATTAACAGTAATTCAACAGCACAGAGCAAATCATCTCTGTAGACTGACTCATTCGAGGGACTTAACAATAGGACAATACATTGCGGAAGTAACAGTTTGGAGGTATTTTACCTAGCACAAACACCTGGCAAAATGAGTTAAAAGTTCTCTGCCGTTCTTAAATACAACTCTGAAGAACACACTAGTCTCCAGATTACCGCACACAGGCATGTGTCTGCTAAACATAACTGTTACAGGCAAGCGCATTTTAGTTTCCCCTTTCTTTGAAAAGTGAAATGTAAATGTCAAGAAAAAGTAATATATTACTGTTGCGCAAGAGCGCGTTCAGTTTTGATTTCAGTTGTAAGTATACCTACAGGCCTACCAAATCTAATTTTGAAGTACATTTCTGTATTTGTCTGCGTGTATATTGGCTTGGCTCAGGTAACAGCCGGGCTGAGTTAAAATACTGCTTATTGTGAATTAGGTGTACATCACAATTAATAATAAGTCAGAGCTTGAGGGTTCAACTTTTTATATAGCCTACAATAAAAGAACCTCGTGTGATCGCCAAGCCCCATAACACTTATTTGAGATAGCCTAATAAAAATATAGGAACGCAAAATACTGCCAGTAACTCCCAAGACTAAGTTACTTGTTTATTATTATAAATAAAGTAGCTGACTCTGAAGAGCCACTTAATCATATGAAAGGTTGGGCAAACGTCTTCAACGTTTTTTTTAGTTTTTTAATTACAAAATAAGACCATCATGAAGGTGGTCCTTTACTTCCATGCGTCCAATTATAACAAATGTACGCCACAGCTGGGGAGGACAGTTGAATGACGTTTAACTAGGGGTTAATACGACTGTTATAAACTGTGTTGATACAATCTTCAAAGAGGAAACACGTGTTGTCTAAATAGAGGCTGCACTCTGTAGCTGCAAGCTGCCAAACATTTCCAAGTTCTTCTGCACCGCTAAGAGTAATTCGGCTCGGAAAGAAAGTAACTGGGCAATGCCGGAACATTTACCGAGAGAACAAACAAACAGGTAATCCGTTTAAATCCGCTTTAGTTTCTGTTGCTGGCGAGTTGCAGTTTATTTGGCATGTCCCCGGATTGAACTGTCATGGCTGCCACCCGCTGTTGACCATCTAGTCCGAGTAAATTTAAGGTAAAGTTAGACTAAGTGGTCTAAATTTCCAAAATGCATGTGCAAATTTAACGCTAAGACTTAACTGCACTCTAAACAGTAGCAGCTAAGTCACGAGTTAGAAAAATTACACATCGCTGATGAAGCTGCTCACTTGGTGAGTCCATGGGAGGAGTGACAGAGGTGTATGGCGTAACTAATGAAAACGGATAGCCTACTTTGTAATTCTGCTTTAGCGGCGTTTTGTGTGAACAAGGATTGATTAATTTGTCTCCCGTGTTTTAGCGTTCGAAGTGTAAACCAGTGCCCTGAAACTTTGTGCCGTCCGATGTTTCTGACTGCGTGCACTGACGTTGAATCGGGTGTATTTACTAAGGTGTAGCGATGGATTTTGTTGCCGTATAAATCATTTTTAAACATTCTTCTAATCACTGTCTAATATATCGTTTAATTTACCAGATATGCTCTTGTTTCCTTTATGGCCTGGGAAGACAACAGTTTAAATATGCTTATTAATCAAAATCAAATTATATGAATCTTTGTATTCGGATGTAAAATATAGCGAAGTACTGTAGATAAGTGTATGTCCCTGTCACGGAATGTATACTGCTTGCCTACACTTTATATCTCTGCTCCATTAGATTAGTTTTCATGTGTAATTAAAGCCGTAAGCCATAACTTCGTAATCAATTTTATTTGGGGAAATCTTCACGTAAATTTAGACCAGTCAAGGTTTGTTACACATACGTTGATGGCAGGAATTTAGTTAACTAAACGTATACGTTTTCCATTATTAAAACTGGTCAAATCATTGTTCTCCATCTATGCCAATCCTTATGTGGTTATCTTACAAAAGCTCTTATAGAGTTTATGTACCTTCATATTTACTTTGCACAAACTAAAGAATTTTTCACATGCCCTACCAAAGTTACTGGTAATAAGATGGTTTGGATGATAAGGAATAAGACATATGCATTATTATGTAACAGGCTGTATGTTCAGTGTGCTGCAGTTCCATGTTATTTTGTTTGTTACATGGAATTAACAATGAATTCACATATTGTACTGTAAACAAAGTAATAACACAACAATAAATTGATTAATCAAATAATATGATTCTACGTGTGCCATGTCTTTTGCGTTTGATTCAAAGTTTATTTATTTATTTATTTTATTAATTTTTTTTAGGGCTCTCTGAATTAACTATGGATGTGGACCACACCCAGTCAACTAAATGTTTAAAGACTGATTATCGAGATGATGAGAGAGGCAACTGGCATAAACGACTCCGTTTCAGAAAGATCCTGACTCCATCTCCCACTGAAAAAAATGCTACCAAGGATGATCAGAAGACTATGGATCATGAAAAAGAACAGAGGGGCTCTCAGGTGTTCAAGAGACCAGACCAAAATGAACCCAAACATGAAAAAACACCAGGCTCACTCAGATTTACCTGTACTGAGTGCAAGGACAATGCGCTGTTCTCTCCAAGCGAGTTACTGAAGCATTTTAAGAGGGTTCATAAGGGGAAAGGGAGCCCCCCAACTTTCACCAGCTTACTGCAGCATGGAGTGACACACCAAGATACAGCAAATGGATGTGAAATTTCTAAAGATGGTGCCCAGCACAGTTGTCTCAGCCGCAATGGTCAGTGTGACTTTTCAGTAGAGGACACAAAGACCTTTGTGCATCATTACAGGGAACCTAACTCTGCACAGTCCATTGAATGCAAAGATAATGTAGTCAAGCACATCAATGGTGAATTAAAGAGGAGTCACCCAGCTAGTATAACACTTGACCAAAAGGAAGACATCAAAAAGAATGTGACCTCTAGCTATAGAATGGTTTGGGGCAGAAAGAACTGGTGGAAGAAGAGAGAGCCTGAACCTAAAACACAGAACAATCCAGTTCCAGCATTTAAACCCCTACTAACAAATAAAGACTTGATCAGGGAATCCCAGTGGATGTCCCAAAACCTCCTTCCTCTCCCTGGAGCAGGTTTACTGCATGGATATGGAGAACTGTTAAATCCAGAAAAGACTTTAGAGGAGACACAGCAGTTTCTTGAGAAGACTGTGAATGGGAATACGTCGTGGGCGAAAACCATTAAGAATGAACAGCACTATTCATGCCTCTCCCGTCCAGCAACCCCTTTAACACAGCCAAAGTCAGAAAGTAGCACCACACCTCAACTTCCTGTGCCTCAATATCCCAAGAGCAGGAACCTGACCAACCTCATTGAAAAAAACAATATTTCAATTCCTCCTGACAGCACTACAGAAGTGGTAGGCGTCAAGATGGTAGAGGGCAAAAAGCACTTGATTGTTAAAGTCATACCATCAACCAAGCAAGAGCCACCCTTTGAAACAGAGGTGTCACCTCCAGGTTTTGCCTCTGGAGGATTAAATGACACTTTGCTAGGTTCTCAGTCCACAGTGCTCAGTGGTCAGATGTGTGCCAGACAAGATCTTGGAAACAACAATGTGTCTGTTGAAAACTCTGCAATCAAATGTCCAGCCTTTAGAGTCTCAAACAATGCTACCTCACCTGTTGTCCAGTCACAGAGACACGAGCACCAGCAGGGTCTGAAACAAAATAAAGTTAAAACACCTCATAGAGATAAAACAGAAAATGGACATGATGAAAAGTGTTGTTCTGACCAGAAAAATGTTGTCAAAGCACACATTTCCGATGCAGAAACATCTGAACAGAAACTAGCAAGCTGGCAGAGCGTTCAAGAACCACTCTTATCTTTATCTGTGAGGCCCAAGGATGTGTACCACACCAGTGGAGACCAGCATAGTCTGGAGGAACAAGAGAGCTCTCAACCCATGATTAGGGAAACCGAAGAAGATGGTCACATTCCAAGTCCAGACTTAAACACAAACAATTTAATACTGAGCATTTTGCAAAGGGAGAAAGGAGAATACACCACAGCAATCCATGTGTGTGGGATGGACAGACCCTCAGCGGAGAAAATCCTGTCCAACAGCACTGAGACCAACTCATGCATATCTATAGATCTGGACGGGGAAAGCGCCTTTGAGTGGAATGCAGTTGATTCAGCCTCAGTTTCTCCACAGAAATGCACTACTGAACCCCCATGTCGAGAAATCCACCTGATCCAAAATGATATTATAAACAACACAGGCTTGGATTCTCCCAACCTAGCAGCTCAAAATTCTTCTGCAGAACATGAGGGGGAAAAATCTCATAATGATAATTTAGTAGCATGTCCTGACCAATCAGACAATGCATTTAGCTTCCTGCAGACACTTGAAAAACAGCCAGTGACCACCAGCAGCCCTAAGCCTGATCATCAAATTTTGGATTCAGCAGCATCTGAGAATTCCTCTGGTCCTGCTTCTAGCCCTGTTGCAGTAACAGAAGGTAAGCAACATATTCAGCATAGAAATGTAATAACATGTAAGTGGTGCAGGGATGTGGCTAATGTTAATGCAGATCATGGGTTGAAATTCTGAATCACAAAAACTTAACAGGAAACTGTCTCAGATAACTTTTTCAAAGTTAATTGGATGCAGCAGTTCAATAAAGGCTCTTCAGACTCTATTGGGTCATACCCTGAAGCATGCATCATTAATCTCAGCTATGTAATGTAATGGCCAAGCCTTAAAAACATTAAATGTGTATATTGTAGACTCCCATGAAATTTACAAAATGTTGTCAAGAAATTTATGGAGACATTTAAACTGCTATACATATTACCTCAACATTCTTGTCATAAGACCATTGGAATTTTTTTTTGTGGTGTGTGCTTGTTATGCTTGTTATGCTTAATTTGTTCAGTATCTCTGCTCTGTCTTTTTTTCTGTTTGCTCATTGTTTATATCTTTACATCTGTTACATATCTTTGCTCATTGTTTATATATTTGCACATTATTTATTTCATCACAGATGTTCTCCAGGTGCCAGTCTGTGCTCCTGGAATCTCTACCCACCCTCAGGGAGTTCTTTTATCCAGCACCACACCACCATCACCAGTACCAGGGCAAAATCAGGAGGTCTCTTTATTGTCCAATTCATCCCTTATTCTGAAAAAAGAACAGACAGGCGCTCGGAAGAGGAAGAGGCCTCTGCCCATTGGGAATTCTTTGGAGCCTGTGTCAAAATCAAAGAGGCCCTCTGGTCAAGCTTCCCAAGAACTTAATCCACCAGCATCAACCAACCACTGGTCACCAGTGCCTCGAGATGTTGAGAGAACGTTAAGGCTTTTACCTTTATGTCCCACGCAACCCATTAAGCGTCCGTGCCTCAACCAACCAGTGATTGTGCTGAATCACCCAGACTCAGACATCCCTGAGGTGACCAACATCATGAGAGTGGTTCACAAGCATAAAGGCCATGTCCAGAAGGTCAGTCTTTCCAAGGGCACTGTCAGTGCTCTCTCAGAACTCTCTTGTGAGAGGTTTTGCAACGACACTTCAGCTAACTGCCATGCTTCCCATTGCCGCAGGGAATGGCCACAAAACACAGTTAGTGAGAGGTTCATCTTGAAACTAAAGCTGAAAAAGTTGAGCAAGAGTAAGTACGAGGTTGTACCCAATGGTTCTAAGACCAGTGGATGGATGCCAACATTTAGGTGTTGGTTTTGTGGTCGACTGTTCAAGAACCAGGATCTATGGGTGGGTCATGGGCAGAGGCACCTAATGGAAGCTACTCGAGACTGGGACAAACTGTTTCCATGTAACGCCAGTATGTAATCTCAGGGCATGCTTGAGAAACCATTAAGTCTTAAAGAGTGCAGTTCAGGGCCATGACATCAAATGTCATTTCCTTGACCTTTAGAGTAGTGATGTATCTATCTTTTTTTCCTATAGGTGGGTGATAGATCATATTTGATCTCAGTTGAGTTGTGCAGGTCTCATTTAAGTTCTAAAGCATTATTTATTTTGGTTAGAACCAAACTGTGAAGAGCTACATGTGTTATTTGTATAAAAAGATTGTCCTCTTCTATATTAATGGTCCAGGAGAAATAAATTGTGGCTCTGAAATATGTTGCTTGCTTGATACTGCTTTAAAACTAATTATTGCAATATAAACCTCAAATAACTTAATATGGTTCATCTATGAGGAAGCCTCAATGTTGAAGACTGTAGGTATATGTCTGTATTTCTTTCAGTCAACAACACCACTGAATTTCGAGAGAGTATCCACTATCTATCGGTTTCCACCAAAATATTTTTCTCAGCTTTGTGCTTGAAGTATTAATTATTTACATGCTTGAAAAAACTGTACTCACCAAAGAATTTATAACAAAAATCAGATTACAGTCTCATTTTTTATGTTCTGAGCATTTGGGAGTCCATTAAAATATGTTTACAAATAGCTTTATGTTCAGTTTGTTATTATCGGTTTCAACAGAGGGGACAAAGTCTTGTAGTAGCCTCACCTTAATTCTTGTATGTTATCTTCTAAAGCCTTGGGGCTGTTTGTTATGTAGCTTTTCTGTGATGTATGTTCTCTCAACACCTTACTCAGGGGTGCATCACAAGAGGAGCCATATATTTATGTTTAAATATATCTTATCGTTGATTCTTTGTATATTCTTGAGTATTTAAGGGGTTTGTAACTTTAAGTTTGGCTGTTGGTTGTGTTCTTAAATACTGGGTATTCTGTCTACAATTAAGACCAGTGGAGGCTGATATTTCATGAAGCATTAATATAATTGACTTTTTTATGTGTTATTTAATCTGATCATGTTTGGTTTTCATGTGTAGCGTTGCTATGGCCTTAAATTACGGTTTGTTTAATGATGAGCAGCATTATGGAGATGTGTCCTTTCACTGGTCTCAATACCACAAGAGCACAATACCATTTACTTGTGCTTCAGATATATTAGTACTGAATGACTGTGGAATAGGGGCTATTGTAAAGCCCTGCTAATCAGGGGTCAGTTCTAAAGCTTTCATCTTCAGGCTATGCCGCCCCAATCTATGTTGCATTATAGCTAATGTATGATCCAGTGTTTTGTTACTGAGCTGTTAAATCATGTTTATAATTTGGACAATACCTTTTGGGAGATTAACTGCCATTGAAAAACTTAATTCATTACGTATTACGGGTCTTATAATTTACGAGTAACCTGGCATATATTGGAGATTTATTTTTCAGTGGATTTAAAATGTGGAATGAGATTTGTTAATTGTATGTTGTTGTTTTGTCTTCTTTTTTTTACAAGGCAGTCCTTGTAAAAATAGATTTGGTATACTCAAGGCCTAAGTGACTTAAATGACTTGAAAACTGCACTATGATTACTGCACTTACAGAAAACAAAACAACCTGTTTTTGATTGATGATATGATTGGTCTCAATCAGATCTTCATCAGCTATTTTTGTAAACTCTTTTTTTAACAGGTCATTTTTGCACTGATTACACTGACTGGAACAGGAAAGAAAAATGTGAAGCAAAAAAATGTATCGGCTACATTTTAGTTTGATTTCCCGACCATTTCCTAGATTTCACTTTGCTTTTCCTGACTTAAACACTGGATATAATTTTGCTTATAGAGCAAACAAGTGTAAAATATGCCCTCTGTTATGTAAGAAATGTATGTAAGTGCCCTCCAAAAAATGTCTGTTACACAGTTTTGTCCTGTCTGACTGCATTTCTGCTATTGATTAGGAGTGTAATAAACCAGAACTACTTTGACAATCTATCACTTCTCAGGAACATTTTCTTTGTATATTTTTGCTGCTTTGATGGCACTGACTGGATCTCTCGGAGATGTGTCTTGTAACTGCTTGTCTGAGGAGAAAGGCAAGAGATCTTTTCATGAGAAAGCATTCTTGGATCTAATTCATTCCAAAAAAACAAACAAGTAATTTTTGATTTTTCTGAAGCAATGTTAAATGTTTTTAATGAAAATCTTATCTTATCAGTTATATATCTGTACAGCACTTACTAAGACACTGAATACAAAAATACAGCATAATACTTCTCATATGAATATGAACTGTAATATGAATATTCAGTTTTCACTCATTAGAAATTTACATTTGAAAGTAATATTAATTATAACATCCTGCCAGTTCCCATAAGTGGATGTGGGCCTCTGTTTTAGCAGCAAATCATTACTCAGAGAGAATTGTAGGTCATTTAAACATCTTGTGTCAGACAATAATTGTGAAGATGAGAGAAATCTCTCCTGTCAAAAAACAGTCCAGTTAATAATCCTGTATCCCATGGTGCTGGGATGAGATGCCTAACTGGTTCCCAGTAATCCTCATGGTTTTACTGCATGCTTAAGGTTGGTGGAGTCCTTGGTGTTGTTTACACTGTCTATAAGCACTAAAGGGTTTTTCTGATGGTTCTCTATGATTTGGGAGACACTGCTGAAGCGCTGTAGGAGGAAAAAAGAGAAGATATGCAAATCATTGCATAAATAACAGATGAACTACAATCACTGTTGTACTGATCTTTTCTCTGTTTCCTCTGATATTTTTAAATCTTTGGTCTATAAATAAGAGGCACTATATTTATTTTAGAGAAATACTTGGGTAGGAGAGCAAATGGTAGTCATATATGCACCAATTTCAATATGCCACGCATTGTTTCTATACACTAAAAGTAAAATTAGAAATCCTTTATTGGAGACTTTTCTTATTTAAAATCTATGTAAATGCATTAGCTCCACTAAACAGAGCACACCCTCAGACACAGATTGGCTGAGTGCAATATCAATCACGTACGACAAGAGACCGCCAGCTCCGACCAAAACCCTTCATATCCCCTGTTTCCCGAGGTACCTCCTCTCCTGCTTTTTCCTTTCCCAGGGCGTACTGCTGTGAGGCAGGAATGTAGCGAACAGGTATGTTGTACACTCTGCCATTGTAAAACACCACCAAAGTGTAAGGCTGCAGGGCATCTTGTCCCGAACTCTTTCTGACCAGGTATGCTCCGTCCTAAAGTATCACATACAGATAAGCCACACAAAAGGAGAAGAAACACCATTTACATACTGTAGATGAATTACAGTTCTCTCAATACTTTGAATAGCTAAGTACATTCTGTCGTAAAGCTGAGAAAGAGGTGGACAAGTTTATGATTAACGCACCACGTTGTCCTATTCATATTTTAATGACAGTTTAAATGTACTGTGCTGCTCACGATTTCTTTTCCTATGCTTAATAGTTACAAAATGTTTCCTACAGGGGGTTATTGAAAACTTGTGAAATCTAATCAGAGAACACACTAACAGCCCAGTGAGCCAGCTGTATCGTGAGGTAAATTTATCAAGCAACGTGACTGTTGTAAAAACTTAAGAGCTGAGTCTCTTTTGATGATGATATGTGAGGAGGACACGCCTTATCTGTTCGAATCAGAGCATCCTCGGCCTTCCTGCGGTCACAGGAGCTAGCGTACCACACTTTCAAATAGACCCCAGCGTCCTGAGAAACCAGAAGAAAAGAACGGTGGTTTTTTTTGGAATATGGACATGACGAGTTCAAACATTAACACAGTGACTGTTACTGCATGTGAACACTTTTGTGCACTTAGCCAGGGTCGCTTGGCAGAAACGACAAACGTGTAACGGCGAATGTGCTGAGGTCAGTGTTTATGAGAAGGGTGACCTATTTTCCCCAAACACAGACCAGCATGTGTTGCTGCATGCTCTCACTTATTAATGATTTAAATTGCCAATGCTACCTGACTAAATTGCACAATCATTGGCAAGGTGAGAAGTTTTGAAAGCAGTAATTGGCCAACAGACTGCAAAATTCCCATATCCCTATTTTGTTTTGAACTAACTGCTTTTATAGTGCAAGAGACTTTAGTTTTTAGTTCTAAGTAGAAGCTAATGTGTGATGATGCCCGTGACTACTGTTAGTGCTCAATTAATGGTAATGAAGCAATCAAGTTCAGTGATTGTGGTGTTACAATGGGATAATTGTAAGACCTCTTGATGCTGGAGGACTACATAACATGCACTAAAAATAGGTTATGACAAACTGCACACTGTGTTTCTGATGATATAAGGAAGAGGCTTATGACTCATGAAGTGTCACAGGATGGTCTGCAGTAACAGTTCTCTCAGCATGTCTAAAATGTCCTCAGCATAGCAGCATAGATATCACAAAAACACATATTAGCACAATAAAACAAACAAGGAATTCTACACTTCCCTTTATATCCCAAAGTCTAATGATGTTAAATGCCATCTGAATGAAGAAACAAACAAGAGAGGAACGTAAGAATTTGTGTCAGAAATCACCTCCTCTGCTCCCCTAGCTCCATTCTCAGGGCTTCTTTCTACAGGGGGTTCTACACCAAGAAAATACAGAAACAAACAAGCAAACAAACAAAATGAGTGATGATTGAAGAGGTTCAGCAATACTCAAACTATTCCCAGCAAGAGAATAAAAAAAATAAGAGGAAACAAGAATCTTCCGTAATTGAAGTTTCCAAGACAAGGATTCTGAACACTGACAATGTGTAAAATCAGCTTTTGGTATTTGGACTAACTGGTCTGAACTGTACACTTACTCTGAGCAGGTGACCTAGGAGGCAGAGGCATTCTGTTAAGAACAAACAAAGGACGGTTTAAACACCATGACTCTGCCGATCCTGCCAATTAATGTCTCAGTCTCATACAAGCAAGTATGATGAGTGGTGTTATAAGATGATATTTATTTTAGATTTCTCTTACTTAGGTCTGAAGAAACTTGAGGGTGTGGATGTAGCTGAGGCAACTGATGGCCGTCGTACTGTCGAGAAGAACAAACAAAAAAGAAAAACAAAGGCATGACAGCATGGCATTCTGGCAAGGATGCAAAATACAGGAAATCTGTTTTGAGATTTGTTTGCACATCAATTGCCTATGAATAAATAATTTATTCGTTTCTATCTTTTCAAAGCTTTTATAAATGTCTCTCCCTCACTAAGATGTAATCACTCGCTGCTCTTGCTAAAATACAAGGCAAAGAAGCATGAGAAGGTGTGCAGGTCTGTGAGCGTGACCAATCCAGTAATTTCTATTAAATTCTATTCACTCGAGAGTTTGTATTCTTTTAAAGGTTAACGTTATGTTTACTCACTGTTACTCACCACTTAGACTGGCCCATTGTGTTAGACATATAAACCATAATGAACAAGCTTTTAAAACAAAATATCTGTCTAAGTCTGAAATCAGTGTAGTATTGTACATGTCTCTTTCACACATGGCTCCTAGGGTCACACATTGTCAGAAACCCATGAATAATGTGGACAGTTTGCGCTAAGAATTCTGGATTAAAATGTCTTGATGCATTGACCAATTATTACAGTCAAAAGTCCTGACCTTATAACATAGAAGGTGTGTAGGACAGGAAGTGCCATAATATTTTTATGGTGAAATCTTTTATGATATGAATCAAGATTTACCTTCATTTTCTTTTGAAGAGTTGCCAGGTTTTGGCTATGAGAGAGAAACATGATGAACATTGCTTTCTATGCTTGTAACTTCAGAGAATGTTAGAGAAAGATGGATTTAATTAAATACATTCACAGGAGAACTTACCGGCCTTACTGGTGGATTCGATATCTTTCTGAATGACATGAGACAGAGATTTTATTAGTGTAAGTGTAACTCAGAGCTTGCTATATTGGTAATGGGACTTTAATGCATATGTGTAATTTCTAATGTAATCAGTTGTGTATTGAATGAACCAAGTCACCTACCGGTCCCGTGGCAGAGGGGTTGGGATGGAGGTGACACTTGGTTCCTCAGTCTTCTTACCTATTTAAACAGAATTAGAGGTTGTTACCACAAATTTTACGTAGATATCTAAACTGTGGACTAAAGTAGTAAGAATTCTGATGGGCTGAAACAGAGGGAAACGGGTTCATGTGTAAATGATTCATATTCAGAAGCTGCAGTACATTTCAGTAGAGGGGTTCTGATATTGCCCCACAGTACCCTAGTTTGTCCACTAGAGGGCACAATCGGATTTTTGTTTCCCTACTGAAAAGAAATTCTTGTTTTGCTTACCAGCTTATCAAAACTGTGAAATGTACTCCATGAAATATACTTCTATCTCACATATAATAAGATAACCTCTGTGAGTGTGATGATTGACATTTTAGCTGTGTGTACTTCATTTTCTGATCAGTCCTCACCTTCATCAGCATCACACACCTCATACTCATCATCCTCGTCTGTTTCCTGAGAAAACAGCATGACAAATGGAAAAGAACATCACCCATGTGATTATCACGTCATAAAATTCACTGCAGTTTAAGTCCATTTCCACGAGGCTCAAATTTCTTTCCACACAGTTTCTTCATCATCTGTAAGCTCATCTATCTTAATTAAGGAGATATTAAAAACTAATTTTATTCCATTGTCATCTTTGGTTTGTCAGCCTGTAGTCAGTCAGTACTTACTGGATCAGGAGCTGGTTTCCGAACATGAAGCCTGAGAAGATAAAAACAGATGAAGTTCAGAGGACAGAATTAGCACAGCTTTGCATTTACACTTTCCATCCACTTGAGAAACTGGTGTTGCTGGGGGGTGGACGGCCCAAACTTAGAAGTATTCGTACATTTGCTGCATCATCAACAATGTGGTTTCTGACCCGAGGCTTTGTGCGATAACAGTAAATCACAATATCTTTTAAATACAGAAAACCAGTGTGGGTTCACCCATGTGGAAACGAGTGTGAATGGAATAGTGAAGTGTGATCAGAATTGGGTCAGTATCTGAAAGTGTGATACCTGGGACTGGCTACAGGACGCAGTGCCGGTAGAGGTGCTCTGAGGTGAGAGTCAGACCTGTGAACATAAGTAGAAGCACATTAGAAGTGATGTACACAAACAACAAATATGTATATAGTCACACTTGAAAAGTAGGGCTCCATTCCCAACAGAACGTAGCCCTAAATGCTTTATTGCTTTTATAAAACGATTACCACACATGAAAGAAAAAAGTAAGGATGCATATTCATTGTTAGATATTTTTAAAGTAAATTAGTTTATATTCATAATTAATGATGCTATTGTAGTATTTATATAAAATAAAATGTAAATATTTTTGTAGTTTAATGTATTTTTAATTACTAATACTAATTACTAAATTACCAAACACTAAATACTAATACTAAGTACTGATGTATTTTTAATTATTTTCAAGTCCATCATGACTGTGAGCTTGTCAGATTGTAAGGTATAGCTCTGTACACAATTCAGCATTCAAGACCGGAGCTACCTGTTTTGCTTACTTTTGGTGTGAACATCATGACAACTTACAAAATCATGGCAGTGCCAAAACAAATAGGCATGTTAATTTTTCATCTGAGCTGTGATTCTGAATTGTGCACCTTGCTTACTGTCAGACACCTGCAGAAACCAGCTGTTACAACATTCTGTTTTTACTCAGAACAATGGGTAATGAAGACTATACGAAAGCAGAAGGGGGCCCTGATGTGGCTTTGATGACACAAACATACACTCATGTGCACGCCCACACACACACACACACACACACCCAAAAATACACACAGACATTTTCCCATGGGAATCCTTTTTGTGTTTTTGTACAAGACAACATAAACATAAATTTTAATGTTATCAGTATCTATCAAGATTTATAATTCAGTGTATATATGAATATTAACTTACTGTTGGATAGCTGGATGGGTTTCCTTTTAACAAAGACAAAGAAATGAAATAGTTAAACTCTAAGCAGTTTGATTTGAAGTCTGATATTAAAGTGCCTTCATTGTAAAACTTCCCTACCAGTAAATGTCAGTTAGAGAAACTCACCTCCACATCAGGAACTTCATACACGTCTAGAAAACAGTAAGTTGAAGTAGCATTAAAATATAAATTGCATAAAATATGACTAATATAACGCAATACCCAACATTTCTCATGCATCAATTGTCATCCTAGTCAACTCTTAGCTAATGTCCTAGTGACAAACGTCACAGCAGTATGAATTGTCTAAAATAAGCTGTTTTTAAATGAATTTTGAGATGGACTCCATGTGGTGTAGACTTAAATGGCTGATAAAAGGCACCTTGGGTAGGTTTGAGTGATGCCACTCTTGGTTTGACAACTCTGTTCACCGTAGTACCTGTGATCAAAATGACAGCAAGCATGAAATAACAACAAAAAAAAAAAGAATATTGTACCATTACATAAAATAACAGAATGCATCTTACATCTAAAGTCTTAGATATAAGGAACATCATGTGACTTTCTCTTTGCGCACTCTTCCCTCTTCCTAACATTAAGTAATGTGATAGTCATATTTTCATGTACATATTCCAACACACAGATGAAAACTCTATTGAACTGGTGGAGAGCCAAAACTTTATCTGATCGAATTGGTGGAGGTGCAAGCATTCATTTTCATGTGTAGAAAAAGTTTTTATTTGTGCTTGCTATGTGTTTAACCAAAGAAATTGGTTGTTATATTCAAACTGGATCCATTTAGTGGTGGCTTGTAATATTCAACAATCCATAACTACATTCATTCAAACGCAGTTTGTAGAAGATGATTCACTTAGTTCATTTATTTATATTACACTTAGAACACCACAAATATATGTATTTAGATGATGGGTGCACTTGATACACTAAGGTATGGTGTCCCTCAAGGCTCTGTGTTTGGGCTGTGTCTTTTCTCATTGTCTGTCAATCTATTCGTTTGTCAATGTACATAAGCAAAGACTGTAAAAACTTAAAACCAGAGTGCTATAATCTTTTTTGACACTAGCTGTATTGTCCTCTGACTCTCCCTATCAGTGATACTGCCATACTTTGGCCTGCCATAGTTCAGTTACTGCAGTCAGCCAACCGTGAAACTTACACTTTCATTTCTCTCATAGCCATAGATTTCTTCCTCTCACACTTTGAGCGGGTGGACTGTCTAGAGACACAGACACATGTGACCATGTTCCTTCCAAAGACTATAAAAACTTAAAACCAGAGTGCTATAATCTTTTTTGACACTAGCTGTATTGTCCTCTGACTCTCCCTGTTAGTGATACTGCCATACTTTGGCCTGCCATAGTTCAGTTACTGCAGTCAGCAAACCATGAAACTTACACTTTCATTTCTCTCATAGCCATAAATACTTTGTTTCGTCTCACATCTTATGGTGCTGGACCGTCTGGAGATACATCTGACCATGTTCCTTCCATGTCACATCACTAACTGCTTGGGCTCCCATTCTTATAAATAACTCCCTCTCCTGACTTGACTCTGGGTAAAACGTTGCTGAAAAAGTTTACCCTTCATTGACCCTGCACTAACACAAAAAAAAGTATTAAAATAGATCTCATATCCCCTTGATATATTTTTCCCTCTGTTCCCTAAAATAGACCATCTATTCCAACTTTATCCTCTATCCAAAAGAGCCAGAGGAGGATGAGTTCCCGCCTCAGGTCTTTGTTCCTTTCAGAGCTTCTTCCTTTCATAGCCACAGGGAGTTTTTCTTTACCAGAGTTGCCCTAGGCTTGCTCATGGTGGGGGTGGGATAGGATGGGTTGGGGGGGGCTGAGGGTATGAGGGTAGCCAGACCATTCTTTTAGTGACACATTATTTACTGATGCCTTTTCTGCACACTAACAATACTGAATATCAAAAGTGCATACTATTCAGAATGTGAGATCTCAGTGTGCTTGGCAGTACGCGTATACACGCGTACCAGTTTAAATACTTTAGTTCGGGCTTTCTGTAAGACCATTTATCTGTTTAATTAAGTTAACTTTAAGTATATTGATGTCAGGTGAGCAGACAGATATGGAAGGTTACATCTATGTGCCAATTCTGTGCTGTGTAAAAAAGAAAATCTAAGTAATGATGCTACATTTGAATGCCTTAGTACTGAATACCGCACTGAACCTGGCATAGCTGTCTTGTCGCTGCGGATATGATATACCGGAGGGTTTTTCTGAGAAAGAAAGGACCCATCAGCATGTATACCATCCTTATTTCTACATTAGGGAAACCCAGGTCCTGTCCTGGTGGTCTATGCGTCTGTAGGATTTAGGTGCAATCCAGGTAACCTACCCCCCTGCAGGATTTCTTCCTGGAGTACTGCAGTCAAATCCTATAGAAAGGTTATATTGCTGGGACAGGACTTAGGAGCTTGTGTTCTACATATTGATTGTTATAATACAGGCTGTGCAGTAGGTACTCTAGTAGACATCCAGAACTACCATTTTAAAAAAAGAAAAAAAAAAGCCTCGTAAGCCAGTCTCGAAGAATGAGGCTTTTAATGTAGTTGCATGTTTGCACTCCACAACTCAACATTAACGTTAAAGGTCGAAATCTTTACTGTTCAATATTTTAATGTTGAGCGACTGCAAAACAAGAAAGTGAATTGACGATTGAATGTGCAGTGCATTAAAGGACAGACTGGGCGCGTTTCTCAATACGGAGTCCGTCAAGTACGGACTCCCGTTTTTGGGAGTTCAGACTTTGCAAGTTCAGCTTGGGAGTCCAGACTCCTGAGGACAAGAAGATGCAGTACGCTCATCTGGGACGGCAGCGTTCTTGCTGACATCACAGCTCAGCTCAGCTCTAGAGTTTGCCCTGCATTTTCACCTTTATCTTCAGAGTAATTGATAAAATAACATATAATATAACATGTAGTGTATGGACCTATTTTGTTTGGCGCAGTTGTACCCCCCCTACCTGTGTTCTGTGGCGTGTCTGATAGATGGTTGCCTATATACATTTTTTGTACCGGTGTTCTTCCATGCCAAGATCTACTTAGTAAAAAGACCAGTCTGTTATACCGCAGCTTCGTGTCCGCATTTATATTCATTGTATAGTTGTAACAAACACAACATAATACACCAAATTCCCTGCGTTTGTTTTCAGTTTAAAAATATGTATTAATTAAAATGTTAATAAAAAATTATACACTCACAATGTGTATAAAAAGTTTTATCCTTGATAAAACCCACGAATCAAGAACACTTCCAGGTATTTGATCTGTACTTGGCTAAACGCGAACTTTGAACTGGAACAGGCTGTGACTGATGATGTTTCACAAGTCCACGGGAACGCAAGTACTGAGAAGAACGTATATTGAGAAACGGCCTGGCCGTCAGTAAACTAGCGTAACCTATACCATTTCGACATTCGCCAGCCGAAGCACTCACATTGGCGATGATGAGCTCATGCCGGCTCAAGTAGTTCGGCGTACAAGTTAGGCACACAGATATAAGTGTTCTTACACTTGTTTGTGTACATCTGCATCAGTTTGGTCCTATCGCAGCAATACTGAAAATACGCTGCAAGTTCAGTAGTTGTATTCTAAAGCTGTGTTTTAACCGAACGCGAAACGTAATTTCACTTTGCTTTCCTTGCACGGGTTTTATCGCTTGTTTAAAAAAGGAACAAGCGAATTTCACGCCACGTCACAGCAAGCATCATATCAACTGATACTATCAACTGGAAACAGCTAAGAAACGGTATGTAGTACGGATAGCTGAACTAATTAGAGCTGAACGGACTCATCTGGCAAACCTGGAATGAGCTGAACAGTATTTAGCGAACGAGTCATTGTTGCTCAGTAAGCTCCCAAAGGCATGTTACATACATACAGTAAGTTATACAAGATGTTTAATTTATACTTTTAGATTAAGTTTAGAATATAGTCCTTATTGCTCTTATTCTGTGTTGTTCAATGATTCAACGGGGTCTTACTTGGTGAGCTTTTTTCTGTGGGATCAATATAATTGTCATCCTCCTGATTCTCCTGTTCACCCTCTGGTTCAATGTAATCCTGAGGAGGTAGAAAATCAGAAAAATCCATTATGGAAAAGGACATCTAATGTGTAGCCAGATAGCAGACGACTGCCATTTATATTATATTTGTTCATTATTCCAATATCTGTTTAATCATATGATAGATACTTTTATCAAAAATGATGTGGACAGAATGCATACAGTTAAAAGGCAGATGACAGGGTGTGCAGGTTTCTGCTAGCACCAATTTCCAAAGAACAGTTCTTAGTACATATTCATTTTGAATAGAAAGAGGAAAAATCAAGTCACCTCATCATCAGAAGAATTGCTGCCTTTGGGCGGCAATGGTGGCTTGGCAGCACTGTTTGGATGGCGGTTTTTGCTAGGCCTGGGGTTTGGTCGACTGTGACGGCTCTCTGGAAAAGAGAAGTAAAAGTAGTTACATACAATATGTAGGGTTTTGCCCTTTGCAGTAAAATGGATCCTTTTGAGTTCTGTGTATTGTTCCATTACATGTTAAAAATGAAATGAACAGCATGAACACTTTTGCTGATTCCCCCTGGGGGAGCTAAAATGATCAGAGAAATAAAAATGTAGAACAAAAAAGAAAATACAAGAGGAAATGATGAGTTTGAAATGGCAAGTTTAGTGTGATCTGAAATATTAGATATTGAAAAGCTTGTTCATGACTGAGGCATACTGGGGCATGCAATTAGAGAAGTTGCATGATATGATTTGACAGCAAGTTATGCATGCTGAGAAGTGTAGTTTTGTGAATTATACAATGATTATAGTATGTTGCATATACTTATGGCTGTTGTTTGAGCAGGAAGCGTTAGCCAGGGACTGTGGCGTGTTGGTACATGTATTTTTAGATGTGTGTGAAAGCTTTAGTAGTATATACCTAAGTACTCTCCTCTGGGGTAAGGGACAGATGGAGTTGGACGGAAAGGTCTCTCAGATGGTGGAGGTTCATAGTTGTCATCAGCCTCAACTTGAGGGTCTTCATACATGTCACTGTCCTGCAATATTAATAATCCTGTCATTACACATTTAGTACATTTATTATGTCATGATGTCTTCAGATCTATGCAGGTGTTCACTGTCAGTTCCCCTGAAGTACAGGGAAATTACTAAAATGTGAAATGACTAATGATCTAAATATTGGTTGAAACCCTAACATTAAAAACCCAACAAATCTTTCTGGAAAAAAATCTGTGTATTTGTAAAAGTCAGAAACTTCTCTCTTGAAACTCTATAGTGTTAACCGATAAGGTAAAAATGCCTCTAAAAACAGAGAGAAATGGAAGGAAATGGAAGGAAAGTAACGTTACGTTACGGTCACACAGTTATAGCATGCATGACTAAACAAACAGACAGAACACAGTAAACTTACACAATCTGAAAATTGATCTGGTTTCTCATTATCACCACCTGTCAACACCAGGACAAAAAAAAAGAACAGAAACTGAAACTCGTCAAAACCTAAGCACTTTGATGAAGGCTGCAAATCAATTCTATAAGAGATTTAGAAGTAATAATCACTTTCTGCACAGCTTATTTAAAGGAATCAATTTCACTCCTGACAGTTATATGGGGAAACGTGCAGTACAACTCAGTGTCTTAGTGGCAAACTGCCCCCTAATGCAATGCTTATTCAGTGGTCAGTAAAAGACCAAATTTATGATCTGGAAGGAAGTATACCTTCTCCATGGCATTAACCTAAACGTCAGGATAGGGTCTGCATATAGGTGAATGTTTAAGAGAGAACAGTCTGTCTGAAACCATGATGTAATTCCGTAAGCTAAACTTAATGTCGTGTTACGTCATTCGATATCTGTTCATGATGCAAATGAGAACTGACTCAGAGACAAGCTTGTTAGTTCAGTGTCTTGTGTTGCCTTGCAATAAACTTTACACATTTGTGGCTCAGGTCTGGCTGATTGCGTCCTGCTCACATCAATGAGTTCTTGTGATTCTCCAAAGTCTCTCTTTAGTTCAGCAGCAAATAATAAAAGCACATCAGAATGGCTGTGATGCAGATTAGCCCACTGTGTGTTCCGGGATTGTGTCACAATGAAAAAATGTACAGATATGTGAAGGAGAAATGTATTCCAGAGACTAAATGCTAGATGAGACTAGATTTTGACATGCCTTGGTAGTCTCGTGCAGGAAGCTTGGGAGGTACTTTATTTTTTTTCATTCTGAAAAGGAAAAGCAAACAGAAATATACACATTATTGTTAGATTTAGAAAAATATACTCAAATATCTTCACACAAAACACACACCAGAAGCAAAAAACAAACAAAAACAAAATGCTTGAGCCAAAGTGGAATGACATTTTGTTTTTTTAGACAGCACTGTAAAAATGTTTTGTGGATACTTCTCATCAGGAGTTCACATTGATGGACAAACATGTTAGGGCCCAAAATTATGTGTGAATTCTCTATCCTCAGTCAAACAAAACAGAGTGAGATGTGGACCCACCCCATGTAAAAACATTATAAAGGTCCAGCTTACATGGATTTCAGCGTTTCCACAACATTTTGAAATGGTTTGTTATGTTTTATGTTTTAATCATGCAGAACTAATGCAGCCTGTGATGCACAAAGATGCTTAATATGGTTCAGACACGACAAACATTGCTGGTTTCAAGCAGACCTGGATCAAATATGCCATAGAATCAAGTTATTGACTGGCCCCATCCCACTGTATGAAACAGCCTCCATTAACCAAAATACATCATTTATTCTATATTCTATCAAACTCTCCATTATTTGTGCTTTATGAGAAGCCATTGTTCTCAAACACTCACTGCATTCAGTCACGCTTGTTAAGTTTAATTTCAAATGTAATCAAACCAAAAATGATAAGGAAAGACAGGGTCAGGTGGACATGGTCAGCCATTTAAAACACGTATTAGTAATTCATATTTGACCCAGGACTGAGTTGAGATGGAAGTTAAAAACAAAAGAAAATAGAGCAGGACAAGCAACGACAGCAGGTCATAGATCCATATGTAAGAGCAGCATGTTATAGACCCATATGGAGCTTTGAGCATACCGATCCAGAGTATTTCTTCCTGTTTTAATAATGTTAGCTGTTTGCTCATTCTGAAACCTGAGAACCGACAGAGAACAGCAGCACAGGAGCAAAAAGAAAAAAAAAAGGCAATAATTATTTATATGATTATTTTTCTTATATCACCATTCATGTTATTTAATAGTGGCTATGGTTTCTCAGACCTCTTTCGTATAAACAACCCAAAACCTCACCAAAACTAACAAGGCCAGAGGCCAGAAGCTATTTGTGCCTGTCATATAACCTTATCTTTTAGTTTTATCTTCACTCAGGCCCACACTGTAGATCTGCCCACTCTCATACACAATAACATCGGTGAACAAAATGCTAAGGTTTGCTTTAAATACATTTTCAAGTCTGCAGCTCTGGTGCCCGCCTTCATAAACCCTTTGGCCTTAATCTTAAGACTGAGGGACATGTCAAGCTTATTCCATGAGCTACTTTAATACACACATCATGAAGTGTAACAGGTAATAAATCATATTTCATATGTGACGATGTAAGCGGCAGTGTTTTTTAGGGGATTTCTCACAGTTTGCTAGGACGTTTCTGGTGTTTAATTCCTTAAGTTGTTTCTGTCACGCATGCTTACACAAACATGCACACATATGTATAGACACACGCACAAGAACACTAGGCCAAGTAGAGCTTCCTGTTTGGACTTCACTTGGAGAGGAAGTGAGAAGGGAGAGAGAAAGAGAGAGAGAGACAGACAGAAAGAAAAAGACAGACATAGAGAGAGAAACAGATGTTTCCTTGTACCTATTTTCAGTTTTAGAACTGTCTACCACTGGATGTCTCAGTCCTTGACAGATGAAGGCTAAATTACATCCCACTTGATACCAGTTGGTTCTACCAATTAATTTGTAAAAAAAATTACATTTTGCATAACCTGCTCTACACTCTATTGAAATCCCCATCGCTATCTATTCTAAAGTGAATTCAGCTAGAGGACTTTTCTCATATATTTTCGGAGGTAAAATAATGAGTGACAAATGGTTTTCTTTAAGTTACCTAATATATTCATCCACTCACCTTCTAAACCTGTTGAAAAGACTGTCATCATTTTTCTTGATGTCTTGAACCATCTTCTGGAGCTGCCTGTCCGCCAAAACAAAGAGACGGAACAGTTACATATTTCATGCATATTTTGCCTGAAACAAATTAACATTGGCCTGAAACAAATTAACATTAACTCCCTCAGAAAAACGTATAATTACAATTGAATAGATAGAAGACTACAATTTGTGGTGCTCTCTTGATCCACATCAATATAGGCCAGAATGAATTACCTGGAGAAAATTCTGGTAATACTTGTGTATTGATATTTGTGAACACCAAGATTATTATCACCGAAACACACTGATGGTGAGCAAAAAACAAATATATGTACACTTAAGCAGACATACATACCCACATAAAATGACACATAAAGACAAAGTGACATTAAATAAATGCATATTTGACCTTAATGAACCAGATACAGATTCACGGTTCGATGAATACTGTGTGTGTGTGCATGTGTGTGCGTGCATGTGTGTGTGCGTGTGTGCATGTGTGTGTGTGTGCATGTGTGCGTGGGTGTGAATATTTCCACTTGTGATGTCCCAGTGTGTGGGTCTTTTTAGATATGTCTATTTGAGTACTGAGTATCGATTTGGTGATGAATATCAGTGATGAATATAGAGAGAGGGAGAGAGACAGACAGACAGACAGAGACGGAGAGAGAGAGAGCGTCATGTGTTTATCATAATTATACATCATTGTTAACCTGCTGGCAACACAACCACCCACAACCTCCCTCTCTCTCTCTCTCTCTCTCTCTCTCTCTCCCCCTCTAACACATACACACACACCCTAAAAAACATCAATATGTGCAAGTGAAGTTACAGTTTCCTCACCTTAAATGTAATATTCATATTTATAAATAGGACAGACATGTCCATTAAACAGAAGTAACTTATAGAAAAAGGTCAAGGAGACAGAGAGGAACTGTTCTGCTGATTTGCAGTTATCTAAGTGATTATGACAGAGTGAAACAAATAAAACTAATACCAGTCTTGATCAAACAGTGTCATATTACACAAAAAGTATTAAATCACATTTTTATATACATCCTTTATCCTCTGACTGCAAGTCAACCCTTGGCATGCAAATCAAACTTTTAGATGAGTTCACAAGAGTTAGATTAGGCAAGGCATGTTTTGTTCTATATTAACGCGTGTCTCATCTGAAAACATTGTTTCTATACTACAGGTAATACAAAGATACATATATACTAAAAGTCACAGGTAATGCAAATACATTTTGTTTCCTTAGGACGTCTTCTTAATACAGAACATTGTATAATCTCAGATTTTACGTGACTGTGATGAATTAAGTGACTGTGGTACCTCTGTGAAGCTTCTCTGTATATACTATGCCCACTGAAGGCACCATAGACTAAGCAGTACAGGAAAAAAAGATACAGAAAAAGGAATAAAATAAGAAAAAGAAAAATCATAATTCTTGTACAGCTGTGAGGTTAGTAAGGGTTTAATTGGGGTTTTTTTGTTTGTTTGTTTTGTTTTTCTTTTTCTTTACTATTTAGTTTTGATTCAGTTTAGCTAAAAATACATGAACTATCTTTGTTTTTAACCGTATTCAAATTTAGACACCCAAATTTTGGTCTGATGTTAGACAGATTTAAACAAGGATCATTTTTGTCAGTTCAAGTGTCATAACAGAATGGAATATGAACAGATAGAATGCTATAATTACACAGAACAAAAATCTACATAATGACAGTGACAGAAAAGAGAAGTAAAACACAGCTTCCTTTGGCAGATGAGTAACAGCCATCTAACAATAGAACAAATAGAACTTTTTAAAAAATTGCACAGATTTCTTACCGAATTTTCTCATTGGCAGGAGTAGTTAACTTGGTTAATTTCTCCATACTTTATCATTAACGAGAGTTCAGTCACTAGCATTTGTTTCAATGCACATAAACATACGTGCGTGGCTCTCCACTGCGATTAAGCAGAGGGTTTAGCTGCTTATCGGTAAGCATGCTGCTGGAGTGAATCACAGAACATTTTTTTTTCAACAGAAGTGGTTTGGAGCGTATTGTGAAACTCACAAGGTTGCAATGTCATTGGCTAACCAGAGTCATGAGAAGACAGTAATTTATGGGTCTGATTCTGATGATAACAATTCTATCTTTTTCCTCTTTTTCAGTGAGATATATACAGAACAAACTACAAACACACACACGCACACACACACACACACACACACACACACACACACACACACGACTTACAATGGTTTATTAATGTTCATTAATGTTTGTGTACATAAATGCAAAGCACAATGCCAAAGAACAAACCCTAAAGTTTAATGTGATGGACAAAGTAAACAGACCTGTAAAACTCAGTATCATATCAACATGTCAAACAAAAATTAGAAAAAAAACCCATACAAAAACAGACAAAGGTAATGCTCACACATTTTCAGTCTTGTATTTTGAGAGTCATTTGATCTACAACAATGTGTTATCATGCTCAAAATTAGCTGATTATTTAAAGATGATATTTGTGTGACAAAGTCTGACCTAAATGGGTTGCCAAATAAAGAAAGAGGAAGAGCTAACCAGGTTTCGTTTTAAATTGCAAGCCAGGAAGAGTAATAAACCCCCATTAAACTTGTTCCAAAATGTCTAAGTTGAATTACTTCACAGCATGAGTGGAATATTATGAAGGTTACAGATATATAAAACGTACAGCTCAATGACTATGTATATCTTTACACTGTATGCATTATGCTGTATGATTTTACAAAAGTACCCTCACAGGAATTTCATAGTAACATGCATTTCAAGTGCCCCCCCCCCAAAACTTGTTCACTGTTAAATGATCATGCTGTTCAGTGTTTGTGCGTGTGCGTGTACGTGTGTGTATGTGTGTGTGTTTGAAATTTTTAATATGAACTGCTGAACTTCTCATTTTGCAGTTTAAAGACCACATGGTATTCAGCCTAAACATGACTAGCTCTGTAACACAAGACTGATATGTCAACATAAAGCAATGACAATGGCTACAGACTATGAGAATTTTTTTCATGGAGACATTATTTCACAGTTATAGATTTATTATAAACTTTTGGATGCTTTTGCTTATGCTTTTGTGTCTTTGTTCAAGAACTGAGTGAGTGAATTTGGGGCCTCGTGTTAGGAGACATACTGACTCAGTAACTACTGGGAAACATTAGACCGACATTAGAACAAATGTTTCTTTAGGGGTGTGTATATGATAGAATGATGAATTCCATCCACTGCATTTGCGCAACTTCCTCATTGCACAAGACAATCATTAACGTTAAGCCAAATGGAGTCTTGGTCGCTGAGAGCACAAACACACACACAGACACACCCACCCACACACACACACACACACAAGCACACACATACACACATGCACACACACATGGGCGCACACAGGAGTACACATGCACACACACAGTGCTATGGACAAGATAACATCAAGCACGGTGAACGAGTTATTTGTCAAATGGTGGCTGTAGATCTTCTGGTGAAACATGACGAGTCATGTGGTCAGATGGATCACCCTTTACCCATTGCTCAGCAGTCAGACAAGTGCATGTGTGACACACACCAAATGCAACCTGTAGCTCTAACTAAATAAGGCTTCAGTCTGGCTGCTCTGTTATGCTGTGGGGTTATGTAATAGTTTGGGCTGTAAATACAAAGCCATTCTGAGCAAGCACCTTCATCTAGGACCAGTTCACCTAGTACACCAGAGTAATTTCATGTCAAAGAATGGTGTTGCATGCCTCTATCAGAGGTCAACGAAGCTGTTCTTAGGGACTGTTTGGCCCGACAACCAATTAGTACATGTATTTTTTTACACTGGCATTATTTTGGCACTTACCTCTCTCTGTCTCTCTGTTTATTGGTCAGTGTGTGTGTGTGTGTGTGTGTGTGTGTGTGTGTGTGTGTGTGTGTGCGCGCGTGTGTATCTGTTGTGCGTTCTTATGAGTTTAAGCATGAGTTGGTGGAAAGTACAGACAAACAGGCTGAAATAAAACTGAAGCAGGGAAATGAAGAGCAGAGAGGTCTAACAGAAGATCAGAGGAGATGGGTGAGATCTTACGGTCGGTGGATGAGACTGAACTTGCTCAGGTCACTGTCTGAAAGATGCTGTCAAAAAAGAAAGAAAAGATGACACAGGCTTAACAAAAGAGGGTTCATTAAACCCAGTTCAGCCTACTATACGTGCTGTTAGCTGTTGTAATCACTGTAATATTTCCAGTGCTCTCTGTTTTTGCAGTAATTCATGATCTTCTTGCATGCTGACTTTGAAGAGAATAACTACAAACTGTTTTAAGAATATTCGCTCATGTTCACCTTGTATGGAGATGTGTCCCACATAAATGTTTGAGTAAAGTAGTTTGATCACTTTGACAAAAAAAAACCCAAAAAACAAACAAACAAAAAATCAAACCAAAACAAAAAAAAATTATAAATATTATATAATAGCATAAGCTGTATTGACAAAAATAATGCTTGAAATATAATAATAGCACAATCCATTTCAGCTTGTGATGGTGATGATAGAGAGATGTAATGTTTCACTCCAAACAGTAGATGGCATTACTTTACTGTTAAGTCTCTGTGATTCAGCTGCATGTTAATAACTAGTAAGAGCAAACTACAGTTGTTGGGGAATAAAAACAACAAGAACAAGAACAAGAACAACAATAACAACAACAACAACCACATCAGCAACAGCAGCAGCAACAGCAACAACAACAAACTGTCATCAGTCAAAAACAATAGATATGAAAACAGGACGCAAATTGCAGCTTATCTCAATTTATTACACTATGTATTACCATAGGTCCTCATGCAACCTTTCACATGAACATGAAAAAAAAAAACACCAGATCCCCAGAAAGCCTGAGACAGTCCATTGTTAATAAATTATCATGGGTCTCTTTGAAGGGGAAATGTTGCCCTCATTTCCAGAGTCATAAGTCTGTGAAATGATTAACATAAAATATGCCCTAATTCCAGGTTAATAATATATGACAGCTCTTAGTTCATTTATCATTTATCCCTGAAGTTTCTGCCTGTCCACTCCCCTCTGTTTCTTAATCTGATTCAATATTAGAGGCATGTTAGTTCATTTTGTTGGGATTTGAGTTGGTATTATTCAGTTAGATTAACAATGAATTTACACAAAGCAGTGAGTTATGGTTTTGCATGTGTTCTCCTATCTTGATTTACCCATTTTCAGTTATACTTCTGCATTCTTAGCTGGACCAGTGGATCACTGTGGTAACATTTTAAAACAGGGCTATAAGAGCAGACATATTCACAAGTCTGCTTCAGTATAAGGAAACAACAACGAAACAGTAAGCGAAACAGCCAAAGTTCACTGTATAAATAAAACAGACAGACAGATTTCTTGATAGATAAATAATAAATCAGAGGTATAATTAGACTGACAGAGCGAGTGATAGGAGACAGACAAGACAGGCAGATAGATAGATAGATAGATAGATAGATAGATAGATAGATAGATAGAGTAACAAACATATAGGGATAGAGGGAGAACACTGACAGTGGAGGGGCCATATGACAGCAAAATGAAGTCTTATCATTTGTCACCAACACCCAACAGGCATCTAAACATTCAGTTTGTGTCATTTCAGTTTGATCCTCTCTCACTCCTTCTCTCTTCTTTTTTTTTCTCGCTCTGTCTCTCTCTATTGTGAAGACAGAAGAAATCCTTCAGTTTGCTTAAAAATCAAACTTAGCCTTTTGACACTGAATAAAATATCAAATATTTCGCCTGGGTGCCTTCCTCATGAGCTGCTTGCAGGTTGAATTATTTATGTTGAGTTTCTCCTGAAGCTTGAGTTAGACCCCACAGTCCAATGCCCTAGAACCACTCCAGCATAGTAAAAAGACACCCCCCCCCACCCCCCAAGCACCAGGTTGGAGCCCAGAATACACTTATCTTTCTTAGAAGAAAAAGTTGCTCTGAGAGTAAAACAATTTTGGGTTAAGGTTAAGGTCAGGGACAGTTTAGGGTTCAAAGTAAGTTTGATTTTAGTCTGTCAGGCTTTGGAACTGTTCCTTAACACATTAAACCACTGGCATACTATTGTAAGATCTCATAAGCTCCTGTTCAGCTCTCAAACACACTAAAAATCCTTGATGAAGCCCAGCAGGACCTGAAGGAAATTAAGGAGATGAGAAACTGACGCAACTCACTCCCTACGAAAATACACTAACCATTACATCACACCACAAGACCAGTTAACATCCTGCTGAGGAAAGTTTACACCCGTGACCTCCTCTTCCTCTCCAATTAGTTATTGGAGAGGGAGAGGAGCCCCACCGCCCCACCCCCCCAAACACGCACACACGCACACACACACACACACACACACACATACACACACACACACAGGCCCCTTGTTGCTTGTACGTTGTCACTACCATATGCTTAGCATTTTGACTCTGCTTTGTGGCTAATGCAGCACTGTTGCTCGATGGCATTCAACTGAGTAATGTCTCACTTAGCATTTGCTTATGGCTAATTACAAAATGCAAAGCTAACCGAAGATTCACTTTAATGCTCCACATACCTACACATGAACAATGAAATCGTTCTCGGCTCATCTGCTTGAGAGGCAACCCTTAATATGACCAGATGGTGAAATGCATAAATGAGGTATGAATATGAATATGCAAAACCAGTTATTGGTTGCTCCCGGCAGCTATACAGAATGGCACAAAGTACATTGTAGAGCTGCAAAGCAAGATTTATCCACTCTCTGACTCGTGTATTTTCAAAACGTAACCAAATTCCTCTCAAATATGTAGCTCCATATGTAGCTAACTCTATTCCCATGAGTTTGAACTCATGGATGATTTCTGAAAAACCTGAGGAAACAGAACATGAGTACACACAAATGTGCATGTGTGCATACACGCGCACACACACCACACACACACACACACACACACACACACACACACACACACACACACACATTGACTTATTCACCTCAAAAAGAGAAAAATATGTTAAAATATTTCACTTTGAGACCCAAGTGTTTTACCTTAATCAATGTTTGACTGATCCAATTGATCTGTGTGTGTCTGTATTTTAGATAAGGTTTTGCTGGCAAAGTACATCAAAGCCAATGTTTTAAATGATTGATCAGCCTGCCTGATCTATCTCTCTGTCCCTTTAGACCTTTATTTTAGACTGATGAAGTGGACTGGAGTGAGCGGATGAAAGTCAAATTGGACCAAAAGTACATGCTGCTCTTTTAATGAGGCTGTTTGCAGGTTTGGAGGTAGCCCTGAGAGATTCTTTCAGGTGTCAAGAAATGTTACTCTGGAAGTTTATTTATTTAATAACAAACAAAGTAAACTATTCGTGATGATGTTCAAGCATTTCACTTCTACTATTCACTTGCATGAAAACTCTGGAGTGCACATAGTACATTGCTCTATAAGGGCTAAAGAAATGGTGACTAGATTGAGATGATAAAGCTTTTATGAGAAAACTCATTCTATCAATGTAAGAAGTAAAACAAAAAATATTTTCTCCTCGTTATATAAGGTACGACAGAGAAATAGGGTCACACTGAGAGGAAAAAAAAATCGGAGATTTCGAGAACAAAGTCATAATTTAACGAGAATAAAGTCGTTATGTAACAAGAATAAAGTTGTTATGAATAAAGTCGTTATTTAATGAGAATAAAGTCATAATTTTAGGCCACGTGTTAATTTAGAGGGAAAATATCAGAGGAGCAGACTGCTGCCTGCTTTAAAATGAGGAACTTGGAGCATTTTATGAAGTTATACTTTAGTATAAGTTTCACAAATAACAAAATACTTAGTCTTTTGGCACATTAGCACCATATTATCATATGGTGCTTTGTTGTGGTGTGGCATGACACGACGATGTGCTTGCACAATGAAAATAAAGTTCTTGAATCTCGAATCTTGAAACAGCATTTGCCAGAAGCAGGCTCAAGCTGCCACTGACTGTCCTCTCGCCCCGTTTTTTGGTTGCTGGTAATATGTTTTCGTAAAAATGATGTTTTTTTCTCGTTAAATAATGACTTTATTTCAACAAAGAAAAATGAATACCTGATGGTTGTCTAATGACATGCGGTTAAACTGATCAGATAACTTCTCAACTCTGTACTGAAGCTGCGCTGTACAGTTTTCCCGCGAGATACGCCCTGTCGACTTACGAGAATTCGACTTGACTAGAGCCATTTCTCAATATGCGTTCTTCTCTGTACTTGCATTCTCGTGGACTTGTGAAACTCATCAGTCACGGCCAAAGTACTGTTCCAATTCAAAGTTCACATCTAGCCAAGAACAGATGAAAAAACCCGGATGTGTTCTCGATTTGTGGGTTTTATCAAGGATGCATCAGGAGGTGACTTGTGTGGACTTGGGGAGTCAAGTTTCCCAGAATGCATTTCACCCAAATTTCACCCAAATGACAAGCTACCACATAACTGGATTTCGTTCTGTAACAATTGTTCTGTCACCAAATGTAGTTTTAAACACTTTTCAGGCGAGAAATTTATATCTCAGAATTCGAATATGGGTCAGTAGCACCTCCTTAAAAGTCCTAAATGTTCGGCGATGTGACATCTACTAGCAGACCAAGCTAGCTAGTTCTAGCCAGCAAGAACGCTGCTGTTTCAAATACAGTTTGAACGTACTGCAATTCTCCCGTGTCACTGGGAGTCCAGACTCCGAGTTGAACTTGCTAGTCCAAACTCCCAGGAAAAGGAGTCTGTACTTGATGCACTTCGTATTGAGAAACGGTTTAGGACTTTTGGTAGGCCTACTCCTGCTTTGGTTTACGGGGCCTTTTCCCAAGAATATAAGAGGACAGACTGTGATTTTTGGACCCTGCGCGCAACAAGAAACGACCAAATGTGACTGTCATCGCAGTCTCCTTCACCATCTCACTTTCCCAAGCGATGTCAATTTGTTCGACGAGTGTGACATCAGTTGCGCTCTTACTATTGATTACCATTGGTTAGCATAGTGTTAAGTATGAGGTGCATAATAGCGATAAAAGAGCTCAACTAGAGCTAGCAAACAGCCATGTAATAGAATAATTAATAAAGGGGAAATGCCTTGTTAGCTTGTGTTATGATAAGTTACACTATGTATTGAAGTACCTGGGTCAGTCTAACGGGATATAGTGTTACTGTAGCAAAAATGGGAGTCAATTTTTCGGGGCCCAAAAGTGCATAAAAATCCTGAATTAGTGTTTCCCAGTTCATTCCATCCATTACACCGATGTATTTCAGCAAATATCAGTCAAGTGATCCATTAGGGTATCCTGGGATGCAATGACAGGGTTTAAAATAAATACACAACAAAGAGTGCAAAAAAGTATCGCACTAAATGTCTGTTAAACAGGCAGTACTCCCCTAAAGAATCTTATCAGCATTATTACAGACAGATGGAGCGATGTCACTCAGAGGTTGTGGTGACTCCTCATCACTGTTTTTTTCTTGTAAAAGGCTATTAATATAGGCTATATTAAAATACTTTTCTCACCAGTTAGAGATGTAAAGGTTCACTCTATTATTTTTTGGTTTGTATCTTGGTTTTTGGGCCATAGTTCTGTTTATAGCCTATAACAATTTTATCTGAAAGAGAATTGAACCAACTCAGAACACTAGACTGACTTTCTTTTTAATTCAAACCCACTCAAATTTAACAACAACAAAAAAGAACAAATATAATACAAACAGCAACAAAGCTCTCCAAAAACTAGAATAAAAGAAAATATAATCTTCAGTAAAGTTAGGTTCTTCCTACCAAAATCAAGAAAACTAAACTCGAGTAACAGGTAAGGCTCCTCTCCATGACAATGAGTGGAACAAATCTACACATCAGTATCTTTTATGGTTCCTCATCTATATGGATATGACTTCAAACGCATGACAACTGCAGGGACTGTTCTAACCTTCTTCAGGACAATGCGCGGCTACTTTTTAAATAAAAAACAAGTCCCCGCTTAATGAAGCTCAGAGATCTATTTGTTTACAGGAATTCATATATTCCAATATAAAATATTATTTATGGTCTGGATAATGACACGTTGTGTTTTGTTGTTGTTTAAAATGTTTCCCTGGTCAACACTGTCATTAGGCTAATCTGTTGCAATTGTCTGCTCAGTGAAAGTATACGCGTACCGCATGATAAGCACAGTGTGTGTATTTTCTCACAATGGGAAATGAAAAGAGGTTTACTGGCTTCAGGTTATGATTAACGTTATATATTAATGGTCAAAAGACCAAACAGTGTGGCATGTTCCCCAGTACTACATACATGTGTTCTGTGTGGTTTGGCATAGGCCTGCCTTTGAAAAAAATCACTTACAAGAGCTAATGTAAAAAACATCAAATAAATAAATGAAAGCAAAAGTTCTCTACAGTTCACTATGCACATATCTTGAATCGAACGGAGAACTACAGAGCCACAGTTTTCGGTTTCGGTACAAAACCGTTACACCCCTACCATATTAAAGCCCTCCACTGTCTAAAGGAAATGCCTATTTAGCATCTTTTTGACAGTCACTGCTACTTGTGCAGTTTCAAACACATTCTTAGAATGGCACTATGTTTGAATGCACAACCCTCCATATACTGTTTTAGGTAGTGAGTCCACGCCTGAATGTTACTCCTAAAACTGGATTAATGTTCACAGCACCTGATGGTCTAATGACCCTTTCCACTCCTAGTTCAACTTACATTAATTAGATAAATTACGTAAATTACATGCTGCGATGCTTTCAGAAACAAGGAAAGTGGAGTTGAGAACAGGCCAACAAGGATCTGAAAGCTCATCTTTTCACTTCAGGAACTTGACACATCAAGGGTTCAGAGATTACTCAACACACCTCTGGCTGGGCTGAACGTGTACCATTGCAGAAAGTAAATCAACGGTTCACAGGGTATTCTGTTTTCAGATTTTGGAAAATCTTCATCATGATTCTACTGTTAAAAAAACAGCTGATACCCAAAGATGTGATTACATCAGAATGGAAGTGACGGACAGGCTCTCTGACATAACTGCGGCATACACTTTTCTGACACAATATGGGAACTCTGTATGGAGAAGTCTGCTCAGACTAACTTCAGTTTCTCATCCATTCCACATGAACTGATGAAGCTTATTTCCCAAATTAAGCATTCGTGAAATGAATAATGAATATCTCACGTGGCTCCAGTAAAATATCTATCTGCGTGTCTGCCTATTTGTCTGTGCAAGTGATATACAACATACAGTTAATGAGAATTTGGTGTTAGACTTCATATGTTGGTTGATTATGTTTGCTGTAAATTTACTGTGTTCTCGTATGAACAATGAAGGCTAATTAGTAAACGCCATTATTGGAAGGAAAGCTTCCAGCTCCTCCCCCTATGAATAGCAATTTAAGACAGACAATGTTTCTGTAACAATGTCAATGTGAGATAGTAATTACTCTGATTTTTTTCCTCCACAGGACTATAATTGCTATAAAAATAAACAGATGCAGCAGACATGAGGCCCACTGGCTAACACTTAAGATATGCGTGACTCCTCTCCTCAACACAGTGATGTTAGTATTATTGAAAGGATCAAGGCCCATTGTGCTGGTATTTGTAGTAGGAATGAAATCAGTGAAACCGTGTAGTCACTGGAAAGAGGAAAAAGAGAAAATGTCACCACCTACCAGAAACCGATGCCCATCAATCTTCAGTTTTTGTACAGTGGCTCCACATTCCCACATCTTGATCTATGAACAACATGTTTTAAGCTGATTTACCCACAACTAAACGTATATGACTGGTACATTTTCCCTCTATTTTCAAATGAAAACCGAAAGGGTAAATGAATATTCTTGTGTGGCAAACAATTTTATGTTCTTCCATTCCCTTTCCTTTTATTTTTTTGTTCATATCCCTCTCCCTCTCATCTCTCATTGAACCCCCCCCCCCCCCCCCACCCACCCACACACACACACACACACACACAAAAACACACAACCACACACAAAACCTTTGCCGCCTTGACACTCTAATTGAGAGCTACTGCTGATGATAACTTTTTTCTGTGACCTCCAAGTGAAGCCAGGGGGAAGGATAGAGTCTCTCCCTACTCACCTGACTCAGGTAGTTAGCTAATTGTGTTGGGGTCCAGCCCTCACACTGCTCTCTGGTCGGCAGATTCATTACGGCTCCTCCGCACAGTGTGATCACAGACTGATCAGATAGGAAGTCCGTCTTACAGTCATTTAAACCACGCTCAGCTTCCACATTAGGTGGACTGAGGCAAGTTCCGCTTTCTGCTTTTTCAGTTACTGTCGTCACCCGTATCTGCTGATATCTTTCTGCACTCTTATTGCTCTCTCTCTCTCGCTCTATTTCTCTCTCTCCTGCTGTCTTTCCTCTACTTCCACACATTTATTTTCTAAATTTCTCCTTATTTCCCTCTCTCTGCACAGAATGAAAACAGTTTTATAATAATGGCTGATGACATGTTGAAATCAAGGATGCCTGGCACTGAAGAAAAGTGAAAAGTTGAAAAGAAAAAGAAGTTGAGTTCAAAAGAAACAGGAGTTGACCTGATATAAAACAGTCTTGGTTAAACACTCGAGCCTTTTTGATAAGCTCACATTTATAACATCACAAAGCAAAAGCTTACACAGTTTAAACAATGAGTGAGAAAGGGAAATGACAACTTCTGCCTGGTTACAAACCCTGCTAACGCAGACCAACAAAAATGCTTATAACAAAAAATGTGTGCAAAAAGAAACTCTGGTAAACTCTGACATGGCTAACCAAAGGCATAAATACACAGACCTTGGGGTCTGATTCTATTTTCTCAGCCGAACAGGAAATTCATAAAAAAAAAACCACACAAAAACCACACACAGTGTCTTAATGTTGGGCATTTTTGTTTGTTGGTTAAAATAATGAAAAGATGCAGAGATAGTTTTTGGTCTTCTTTATTGAAGCTTGATGATGATACAGGTGAAGCAGGAGTGGAGAGGAGAGAAGAAGAGACACCCCTGTACACTGAACACACGATGTTACCAAGACACCCAGACTGAGTCATGATGTTACTGACTAAAGAAAACAATTTATTGTACCTTGACCTTGTCTTGGAGCAAATGTACTCTTCCTAACCCTCCAGTTCATGTCAATTTGTGTGAGTTACTACTTGTTTCGGTGAATGGGAGAGTGTATAGATTTGTGGATCTGAGCATATAGGGATACATATGTGCTGTACGTGCATGTGAGTGTGCAAGCATGTGTGTGTGAGGATATGTGTGTCTTCTCTGATCTTAATACCACAGAGAACATGCTTGCTAAGCCCCACGGCTACTATTTCTGTAGCCAGAGGGAGTGATGTAAAAAGATATTGCTATCTTTCTTTATGGAATACCAAGAAATCTGTATAGTGGTACATGAGGTAATATTCCAACATCATGACATGTATACATCAAAATATCTGAATGACAAAACATGGCACCAAAGTCCTAATCCTGAGGCACTGTTGTAGATCCTAAAATCTCTAAGGGTTGGTGTTCCTCATTGGGTGATAAAACTGAAGATCAGAGATGAATAGCCCTTTGTCACTTCTTAATAAATAAGATCCAAAAATATTTTGATATTAACTTCACTTAAAACTCACATACCAATGTTTGATATTTCATATCTGACACAGGACTCCCCTGCTCTCTATCTTGTATTTTAGTTGAACTGGAACGAGCAATTTATCAACAGGGAGAGAGTTATTCTTGGACCACTGCCAACGCACTGCACAGATGAGATGTGGGGAGGAAGTGAACAAACAATTACCTAAGTGTTACAGAGCGACACCATTTGACCTGTGACACTATCCTAACGATCTCATTACCACACATTACCACCAGCCCTGCACACACTTACAGTGGGAGCTGTTTAATGACAGAAGTTCTTCATTGACCAATATCTCTCTCAGCAAGCTCAAATAAGACAATGTGAGTCGAAGAGGTGCATTGTCTTTCCATTAGCTGAGCAGTATTGCTGTATTTACACTCATTCATTTAGTGGATGCTTTAAACATTAAAGAGGCCTATTCATAAACAACTGGAGTGTAAGTTCATACATTGCTGGGAACATGTGCTAATGACATAAATATATGTTGTGAGAAACCCTTCTGAAGCAGCCTTATGAGAATTTTCTCCATTGAATGAATCAATTTGGTGACTAGACAACCATTCAACTTAGGAGACCATATTCTAAACAGTCGTGTTTTGCTGGCATCCTTTTTGTTTTGCATCATGTACCAGGTCATTCCCAGACAACAGTTTAACCAGAAGGAGCACGATAAAATGTTTACTAAAATTAAAATGATAGATAATAAGTTGTCTGTTGATGCCTTTCAGTCAACTGATGAGCTGTAACGGGGCCTGCTGAAGAACAATAACTGCTTCCTTTCATTGACACAAATAGCTTATTATAGCCATATGGTCTTTATGGAGAGGAGGAGGAGAAAAAAAACAACTTGCTGACCAGTTCATTGCTTCAGCGTGTGTAGAAATGGAGCGTATGTCCATTCTGAAGTTAATGATGGACCCTATCTCTAGTTAGCAGCTCATTAACTCAGAAGAGCAGATGGCTGTGGCAAGATGTTGTAGTGGGCCACATATGTGGAATGACATTATAAGGAGTGTAGGTGTTCCTGGACAGCTGAGGAGGCACGTCAAGACCACCGAAAAATCCCATGGAAGCAGGGAAGAGGTCAGAGTACTACTGAAATCTCAACAGGCCAGATCAGATCCACATCCGCACAATCAGAATTCCAACGTGTCAGGTGTGTTCTACAGACCAATGGTGGAATACCCACTAATCAGAGGCATTGTGTAGACTACTGTAAAATGCTCAGAACTGGTGTATTAAAGATGTCCTACTGAATCCTAGGGAAGAGATGTTCTATGCAAACTTACCCAAATCTCAGAAGGCAATAAATATTCTGTGGAGGATTGTTACAAAGCCTGTAGAAAATAGATATCTTTGGCATAGCATCACAGATATGCCCTTTTACACAAATTGATTTGATAAAATGGTCTACACCATGAAGAAAACATTTTATTATCACAATTTCACAAGTGGTTTAAGATGAGGAAACAAGTTGAGGAAACAAACAACTGCAATTTTTATTCACCCTTTGGCCTCATTTTGTTGCCATTGTTCATTTCTGGCAGTTAATATCTAAAGTCAATGCCCAATCATAAACACCTGTTGCCAGTCTTTCCTCTCATCTGCCAACTCTCTTGCTAACTCCTCTCTAACTGTCACTTTCCACTTGCACAGACAAATACAAGCCCACTGACACAGACCTTAGGAAGCTTATACTCCTGAATGAGAGTGTCAGTGAACCACAGCACAAGCAAGAGCTCAACAGTACAAAACCTAAAGCAAAACCTACAAGTCCTGTTTTGGGGTGGGGGAGGTTTCATTAAGGTATTCAAAAGATGCTTCAGAGTCCATTTTTGCCACCTGTGAGGAAGCGCCGTCGACCTGAGATGACCCCAGCTCGGGTCCAACATGAGGTCAGATTTGAGGGGGTGACCCTGTACCTGGTGGAAAGGAGGATGGGAAGCAGCAGGAGAAATTTTCTGACCCACCTGGCCAGGTCAAAGGGTTTCTGTGTACATGACATTCTCAGGTAAGTCATAATGTGTAGTGTCGTGGAATACTGTTAGGTTGGATCAGAAAAGTGACAACTGTTACAGTAAAGGTGAATTGCCGAAGGGGAGGTTAGCGATTCCAGATTGTCTGAACTGTTGCTACAGCATTTTAATCAGCTAGTCAGGTGTGATTTTTTATACTGTTATAGTTATTGTAATTGTCATTGTTGTTGTTGTTGTTGTTGTTCTTCTTCTTCTTCTTTTTTTATCCTCTTCTTCTTCTTCTGTAATTTCTCATTCTCCAATTCTCCAAGACATCTGTCACAATAAAAGAAAAAGAAAAAGAAACGAAAATGCAGATGTTAACAGGATACTAACAATTTCAGACAGAGTACTGACAAGTGTGAACTTGACAAAACGTGACCTGCAGAACATCAGTTATGACAGAGATGCTACATCTAATTTTATCCCCTTATGTGACCACAGAACGTCTCAGCCATCTCTCCACCAGCAGGAGTGTAAGAGGTCAGGTAGAAAGTGTCGCCCACATGAAACGTTAGCTCACACACAGCTTTGTGTGCATTTATAACTATGTTCAATGCATCGCTCATACAACTTGTTAACAGGCATCGATTGAGTTACATCAAGAGTAATTGAGTGTTTTATTTAAAGGAAAAATTATAGATAAGGAAGAGGCAGGGAACTAGAAGCTCTAAAGTGAAGATCAGAATTTTAGGATAGATTGAGTAGTAGACTACTGGTGACGGCCATCATTTTTTCTCAGGACAAGGTTTGTTGTAGTCCAGTTTTTTGTTATCTTCAGAATAACTCTCTTCAGTAATACAGCAATGTGTCAGTAGTGAGAAGTTGTTTGGTGCCAACACATGCAGCTGGGAACCGGCAGCGGTGGGATTTGTTTGGCAGGTTGGCATAACCGCTGCCGGCGGCATACCCGATCGCAACCAGCCGTGCGATGGCACCATTCCCAGAAATGCAGCTTGTGCTTGTGTGTCCTACAGTTACGCACACAGAGCTTGATACAATGCTGTCTGAAGACAACCACAGGAAATAGATCATACGTGCCACAAACTGACATTTCGCAAGCAGAGAATTTAATATCAGTTGCAAGCTGATAATAACACATTGGCATGCTGTATCCCCACAGGTCTTACTGAAAGAACAAAACATAGAGAGCATACACGTGTGCATACGCACACGCACACACACACACACACACACACACACAAGCACATGCAAAGGTGACACATGTGCACACACGCGCACACGCGCACACACACATGCCCACACACACGTACACACAAGCTCAGACGCATATGTACATGCACACATGCAACTCAACCCCCCCCCCCCCCCAACTCATTTACACTTTTGCACACATCCCCTCCTCAGGAAAATCCTCTCAACAGAACAGAGTATTCTAACTTATGTCTGAGAACAATATGCCAAATACTTTCATAAACAGCATTTTAGACTTAATCTTTCACCTGCAGTCCTATTTAAGAGTAATTTTTAACACAGAACAATATGGATGTGTGAGTTTCACATATGGCCAAGTAAACAGGTAACTTAAGCCCTCTCAGGTCAGATTAGTAGCTGTAAAGGTATGAGACTTTGTTTTGCACAGTGTGCGTGAACTCCAGGTGGGAGAATCTCTTTCTCTCTTTACTTTATTCTGCCCTTGCTGGCATGGCTTGGCTTTCCTGTGAAGTTTAATCTGGTGCTAGCTGTATGAGTGTTCCTTCATTTGCATATCTTGCCACTATGCAGCATTCATTGGTCTGTCGTCGCTGGGGGCAACAAAGGACATGCTTTTAGCTCAGTGTTGAGATCAAGGTTTTGTTTTCCTGCTGAACAAAGAGAGAGAGATTGAAGAATGAAAAAGCAGTAGAGAGAGCGAGAGAGACAGAGAGAGAGAGAGAGAGAGAGAGAGGGAAGGAGAGAGAAACAGAAAGAGAGAGGGAGGGAGAGAGAGAGAGAAAGAGAGAGAGAGAAGAAAGAGACTAAGAGTTTAGAGTCAAGGAGTTGGTTCAGTGTTCAACATGGCAGCTCAGTATTGCTAATCCACAAGATCAGATAAGATTACCAGAATTTCATCTATCTCTATCTTGACTGGACCTGAGTTTTACCCCTTCATACAAGCCCTTGCTTTTGTCACTCTGCAGCCTAAACTCTCATCCAGCTGCCCCTAGAAGAACTTTAGTTTGGCATATCCCAAACTTGCCTCAAGCTGGAGACATGAAGAAATATCAGAACTGCATCAAATGTTTCACTTCATTGCCACAGAGGAAATGAAGACACTAATAAAATGTCAGACAAAGCCACAAAGCTGTCAGGACAATACTTTTTAGGCAAATATTGATGAGTCAAGGATGACTGGCGGCTGTGGCTTTGCTGGATTCTATTTTCCATAAGGCTGAGGCTACGACTCTTTGCTGTGAGGCATGTTATACTGCGTTGTTGATTTTTAAAATGTCATCTGACGACATTTGAGGTAACATTCAAAAGCAACCACAGTGGTGGTGAGTTTGTAGGATATGTAAAGAAAAAGGGGTTTGGAAATAAACTCGGGGGGGGGGGGGGGGGATCTAAGGGAAATGAGGAATATTTTGAGAGGCCCTGTATGTCCACAGTGCTCATGCTCAAATGTTACATTTTAGAGACATAATATTTTAGGAACAGAGACACTGTCAAACTGAAGTATAACAGTCTGGACAGTAGTTCAGGGATTAATCTTGCCAGTGATACAGCAATTATTCCTTCACTCTGGCTCTCTCTCTCTCTCTCTCTCTCTCTCTCTCTTTGTCTGTCTGTCTTTGTCCCCTCATTTTGCTATGGTTGTTACAGATATTCAGCGAGGCACGAGGGAATGTTTTAGTATTTTAATTTTCTGTTTTTTGATTGAAGAGGAGGTGTTTTATGAATCTGAATATATGCAGAGAATCAATCCGATTGGCTCGCTAATTCAGCACAGTTGTTTAAGTGAAAGTGAAGTTGGCACAAAAAATAATGGTTAGCTATGTGTATAGGTCTGAGTTTGGCTGCCAGGACTCACAATCTCACTGTTTTCACACTGTCATACCTGTTGGATATCCTCATATCTACAGGGGTTCAAAGACTGTCTCTGTGAAAGCCCAAATGCTTTGACTGTGTCCTGGTTCACGATGAGATCGTTTCGATGCAAGCCTGGCTTTGCTTCAAAGCCTGAATCAAATCTCTGATGTGTTAGATCTTTGGGAAACAACACCCAGTGAGAGATGTGTTGTGAGATTAACTACTCTCTGTGAAATCCGAGGATAACAGTGGAACAATCTTGTCGGTGTGCAATGCAGTCCAGCCCATGTACCTGTTTCTTTGTCTGGAGATATTCCATGCCAGTATTCCCTGAGTAGGTAGGATTTTCTACGGTGTGCCAGTCATGTGCTTGATCAAGGGAAAATTCTGCTTGAACTAGGGTATTCTTGTTTGCTAAATTTCAGTCAAATTAATTTTTACTAAACCTCTGGACAGGTGACTTTAGAGGCTTAGCATTGGCAGACACGATCTAGCCAGTAATGGATTTAGTGATTTAGAGAGCAAAAATGAAATACATTAGTGTTAGTGTTAGTGTTAGTCACTGCTTTTTTGTGAGTGGTGCTGAAACTGTTCTGTCTAAGGGGGTCCTCTGGTCTGAAGTTGGGAATTTGTTTGTAAATGTCACATTCTTTTTCCTGTGCAGTAGTGAGGTGACTCACATAGTGGCAGAAGGGAACCCGGCGGAGGAGCTGTGGTCATGGTTAGAGGAGCACCATCTGAGAGACATGTGCAACCTGCATGTGCTGGACATCCGCTGGTTTACTGAAAGCATGCAGGCTGGTAGACCTGTCGCCGTTGAGACCCGACATTACATACAAGTGAGTATGTGTTTGTGTGTCTGTGTGTGTCGGTGAGTGTGTTACCTCTCACACAGGTCACCTAGTATTAATGTGCATGAGTGTAACACTAGATGGGGCTGTGAAGCCACCTGGGTCTATTCTCAGTTAAATTAAAGGTGTTACCCTGCTGAACTCATTTGGCAGGTGGAAATAACAGTGTTTTTGAGTAGGCAGGTTTAACAGGGTGGATAATCAGATAAAGAAGGCATCTTGGTGTGAAGTATTTCGGAGGAAAATGAATTACATATCCTACAAAACATTAGAATCTGTATAATTAGCAGAGAGGAAAAGGGGGTGACGAGGTGACCCCCCGCCCCTACCTCTACCGAACTGGCTATGCATGTATATATAGATATAGATATTTATATATACTGTGTGTGTGTGTTTGTGTGGTGTGTATATACATATATATATATATATGTATATGTATATATATATATATATATACACTTTTTTTTTCAATACTCATTCCTTGCAAATGCCACTGTTATGCTGTCCGCAACCAGTTTTCAGTGCTCTGATCGGACCTTTTCATTTGACCCACCTACTTTCCTTTCTTATGCTTACTTGTCTGTCTTGCACAGGCAGTTTAGAAGCTCCCATGAATCTTGTTTGTGAGTCTTCAATATATAGTATCACGGTGCTAGCTAGCTGAGTTTAGCTGACAGCTATACTCACAACCCAACCCGAGCACAGAATGCACCTGCCTAAGGCTTTAACTGTGTCAAGTGCACTCGGAAAGTCTACATTTAGCTTCTCTTGCAATTTAACCAGCTTATTTGATGCCCTGAATTAAACTTCCGGGAAACTTGGTTAAAAATGCACACGCTGCACAAACAGCCCTGTTGCATCTTTTAAGTCACAATACACCATAATATCTGACAGCTGCTACATAATTGAAAAACAAGGTCAGGGAAGTTTTGGAATATTATTAAATATTAATATATTATTAACACTACAAAACTAAGCAAAATCTTTTTTTTTTAATCGTTTTTTTTCTTGTCATTTGCAAATTGCTTGTTTCTTCAAAATTTACTTTTTTTTTTTTTTTGGAGTAATTCAACACTATTGACAAACTTTGTATAATGGCTGGAAATGTGTGTAGAAATTTCCATCCGATTTTGGATTCCCTCAGCATGTCACACTAAATCTTGTCATTGCATTTTCTGTATTATCTGCATGAGAAATTTTCCAGTGGAGGTTTGCAAGCCCCTCGGGGTTTGTGGCAGTATTGCATGGGGTTGGTGCGATAGTGAAGGAAACATCAATGTCAAATTAAATTTGTTTAGTTAAAATCTCAAGGGGGTACTTGAGATCCCTGATCTACACTCAGAGGGATATTGCTTACATACCTGCCCCCAGGTATAGTGCTATAATACATTCAGTAAAAGCAGTAATTATAAGAACTAACATTTCTTTGGATAACTTAGACATTAATATTGATTCAATGACCAGACACTAGAGACAGCGAACCTACCCATACCAACAGAAAATCAATTAAAAAAAATCTCTTTTGACAAGTGCTCAAGTCTAACCTTTGTCAACACCGCTCTGCTTCCCTGACAGAAAACTGTTTGAGCCACTCAAGTAAACTGAGATATGCAAACAATCTACATCTTTGCTTTGAGGAAGTAATGAAACAAAATGCTTCTTGTGCTTCAGCATCACATGTCACATTAACTTATATCAGCAGCTTGACAGCAGTACAATGATTGTCAATACTGCGTGTTTGTGCCAAATAGTCCCATCAGTGTTGTGCTGAGCTTTCTAGTGCATTGCTAGCCAACAAAGACACTGATTTTTTTCTTTCTTTTTTTTTTTTGCTTTTCTCGACTCCACTGTGGGCTTAACAGCATTTGTACCCAAAATAAAGAAATACTGAAATATGTTGCTTGTTTCAGGAAGACCATCAATCTCTCTGCGCTCTCTCTGGGGGAATAAAGAGACAGAGGTTCTTTATCTTGCCTTGCTGCCAGCAGTGCCTGCGAGACTGCCTCGCTCTTGTGTGTTTCAAAAGAATTATGGCTGTGAACTTGATCCCGTCTGTTAGCTATCTTTAGTGCCATGGACCAGAGAATACCTCTTATTTCCTCTTCCTCTAAGCCTGACAGGACATTATGAGTGGCATGCTAAATCTGGGAGGCTAGGAGTGTATCTCTGATAGCTGTAATTAGGAAACAGAAGTAATGATGCAATGTTGACAGTTATCGACCTGTCTCTCGCTATAATTGCGGATGGTTATTCCCACTTATTTTATGATGTATTCTCCATCACTTCTCCTGAGCTAGGCGGTACACGCTGGCATTTATGCATTCGCTTACTCCAATAGATTGTTTTTTATGAGTTATAAATCTATTTAAGAGAACATTGTAAAGACGTGGTATTAAAGTTGGCTTTGCGAGTGGGTCTGACTTTGCCTGAGGGCTTTTTCCAAAGCTGTGAAACTGCTTTGCTTTTGTGCATACACATCTTCTGCTCCATACACCTCTTAGGCTGGTGTTCATTGTTTAGCACACTGATGTATGATATGGTCATCATACACAAAATGTCTGTTTTCTATGGTTTATAAGACATTCAGGACTGCAGCATGACATTACATATAGGGTAATGGTAGAACTGTGTAATCATGCCCGCAAGCATTTCTGTCCATATTTGGGCTGCCATCAATCTTCTGTTGAAAGGGGATGGAGGAAGGCGGGGCCAACATCAGGTGGGAGGTGACCTAACTTCCCCTGTTGAGTGCTGACCTCATTAACCTGCACAGACACACCTCACCTGTCGGTGTGTAGATCATTAACCTTAATACACACAGCTCACCTGTCTGTGTGACTTTGATTAACCTCAGCAGACACGCCTAGGCTGTCTGGGCCAGTGGCGTCACCATCACACAGTACTCATCAGCCTCTCAGTCCATCATTGTATTTGCATTCAAAAAGCTTCTAGAATTTTCCAGAATTTCCCACACAGTGTAACTCTAGAACAAGCATAACTTCTTCACACACAAGATTTTAGGTAAAGCTACTCCAGAGGTGCCCAGAATAATTCTTAGAGATCCAGTTTATGCCCATGCTTTTGTTGTGACTCAGTATTATTCATCCTGACAGGACACTCACCTGGTATTCCAGCTCTCCATTTGTAGCAGATTTGAAGGTTAACTCAAGTATTGGCACACACACCAGCCCACTGGGAATGACTTTGTACAGCTGTAACCCACACAATCAGAATCCCTTCTGGCAACTATGAGATTACATTAACATAAACCAAGGCAGGTGAATGAGACACTGATCTAACTGGTTATGTGTGGGACACTTGTCAGGTTCTGTGGATGTTAGAAACAATGTGCTTCACTTTGACTCAAATAACTGCAACATTTTTAACAGAACAAAATCAAAATGCAATGTCATTTATTTAAATACACGGGGAGCCATCAGCTCTCGACAGATTTGAAATGGTGTCACACAGGGATCTCATTTTAGTGAGTTTCATGTCAAAACACTTTTAACTTTTCTGATTTTAGGATAAAGTAGTAGTGTGAGATTGGTTTTAGATTTGCAAAGAAGTATACGCGAGGTAATTTAATGCTTTCTTATGTTGGAAATGCCTGAGGCAGGGAACAAATGACATGACTGTTTCCTCGTTCTAGTGGTGAATGAATTCCATTAAAGGATGAATAAAAGGAATAGACCTTCACCCTGCAACCTCCCTCTCCCACCCCTAATTTCTATCACTTCTCATAAATGGTGCATACTTGGTGCACTGTGGGATCATTCGCATTTTTCTAGCCCTGCTGTGTCACGCTGCACCTCACTGGTTGTTCAGGTAATATCCACTATTGTTGCTCATAATTATTTCCAAGAACATTAAATCAGTAAATTTCTTCTGATACATTACAAAACAGGGAACAATTTCTTCATGAAGTGAGTGGGATTAGGGCTTGCTGAAGTCTTTGTGTGTCAAGTCTTTTTGTGACTGATTTTTTTCCCAGATGAATGTCATCAGAGTGATATTTGGTTGACACATATTTCATTAGGGCCTTTTTTTGTGCTGTACTTGCCAGTTGGCATCTTCAGGAGTTTTCACCTGCAGAAAAACAACTTTCAGCAAGTTAGAACTATCATGAAGCTTTAAGATAATGATAGTTTGGGAACAAAGTATGTCAAAGAAGCTTTTGTGAATTATTTTTGTGAAGTATTTCTGTGAAGTATTTGTGAAATCCTTGGATTTAAAGAGACTTCATACTATCTTTCTGAGAGTATGGAGGTGCAATAACTAAATGTAATAAAGTTACACTTTTTTCCCCTCACGTTCTGTATAGAAGCCTTCCTCCAAGCTTAAGACGGCTCTGCCAGCAACTTCAAAGCCAACAGTGTCTCAGTACGCGTGCCAACGACGGACAACCCTTGACAACCAAAACAAGATCTTCACTGTGAGTAATACCAGGGATTGGATAAATGGGATTGTATCCCTACTGCAGCGATATTCTACAGACATATTAACTGTATGGCCCAGTGCATCTTAAAACCATACTGTAACCTTCCAGTATGGAAGCCAGATGTGCTGAAGGTTGTGTGGCTGGGGAGTAGAAGACATTTCTTCTCACACTGGAACACACAAACACATAGACACACACACACACGCACATGCACACACATCCAATCTGGCTTGAATTGGCCACATTAACCCACAAATGAGCAGCATCTGCATGCAGGCTGCAGTAAGGAGAGAACAGCTGAGACAGAGATTGGGTTTGGCATGGATTGGTCTGAGGGCATGGCCCATTCCTGTCAGACTACGCTGCAGATGATATGAGAATCAGAATCGGCTGGATCAGAACCAATGCCATCTGGACATTGGAAGTTGAAGAGTTCATGTGTCTGGATTGTATTATACCACAGTTTTTGGAGAGTTGAACTGGGCCCAGAACGGTGAATGAAATTTAGTAGAGAAGATATGATGAATGAATTACCAGGTGATTAAAGGCTGTTAAAGACAGACTGGCAGGTTTTGTGACTCTATATGAGTTAATGTCTGATGACTGTCGGGACATTTACTGAAGTGCTCATTGAGGAGTCAGAGACAGGTCTGCTGTATTTCTTATATACAATATTTAAGACAGGTATGGAAGATCCACTGGAATTCAAGCCATCAAAGCTCTTTAATAATTTAGATAATGTGATATTTCATGAAATATTACCAACTGGCATTTTTGGGTGTTAAATTTAGCACCTGGTTAGTTAGTTTTTTTTAGTTGATATGGCATAATACCCATATCAACTGTCATTAAAAAACTGTTTAAAAATAGAAATATTCTGTGGTTATGTCACTCTAGAGAAACATGGGCAGGGTTCATGCCTCACTGCAACAACATGAGTGACTGACTGGAATGAATCCAGGCTTAAAACATTAATCCCATACAACCTTGGATTCCTCTGAACTTGACTGAGAAGTCATGAAAATACATGAGTTGGATTCCTTTTGCAAGGAGATATTACAATATTAAGCCTAGAAGGTACTTTTTAAACATAATAACAGTGTTTTAAAATTATTTCTGTTTCGTCTACAATACAGTGTCCATTTTGTATTTGTCTATCTCTGTCGATGGGTTCGAGAAAGAGAGAGAGAGAGAGAGAGAGAGAGAGAGAGAGGAGAAAGATACCAAAGGGATTGAAAAAAAAAGAAGAGTATGAGGTGTCAATATCAGTAAGAAGAAGGATAGAGACCACAGAGCAGAGAGAGGTGGTGAAAGGGGGTGAGACAGAGAGGAGAGGGGAGCAGAGGAGATGAGAGGAACTCGACGTCCCCTACAGCTCCTCTGTGAGTTGCCAATCCAAGGCATTCCCCTTCCTTCCACCAACCCCAGAGTCAGACATTATGGATTTATTCATCTCCCGTTTCTCCCTTTATTCGCCAAAGAACCTGCTTTTAGTTTTCTCCTACCTTTTCTTTCCCCTCTGATTTCGTCTATCTGTCTATCTTTCATCCGCATCCTTCTCTCTCTCTTCTCTACACACATACACACTCATACACATACTCTATCTCTCCTCCCTCCATCCCTCTCTTTCCTTTTGCCACTGCTTCAGAATCTCCATCTGCCTTGATCTGGGTCCCTCACTGTCTCTTATACATCCAAATATTGACGTGTGTCTTATTATGTGTCTTCTGATTGAGGGACTGTGGTAAGCAGCTCTTACGCAGTGTGAGTAAGCTGGCCTTGAAACGCGGGTTGGGGTTAGGGAGTGAGCTTGCCGTGTGTTTAATGAAGAGGGAATCTGGGCATCTCTCTGTGTAACAGTTCTGTCTAATACTCCTGGTACTCCTCAGACGCTCTGACAGCAGCCTTCTGATGGTCTCTGTGCTTGAATGAGCAGGAACTGGGCTGGATCGATCTCTTGAACGGCCACGTGGACCACAATCCCACCACTCTTAATTACCACAGAAATACACAAACCCCACGTAGGGACCATGTTACCTTGTCACACAGTTCCAGACAAGCTCAGAAGAGGGTGAAAAACCGGAACTTAGAAGTGAATGATGTCATTTTCTTTTAGCTAAAATGGAATTCATGTGGATTCTAATAAACAGTGAATCATTTTTAAGACAAAGACCAAAGTGCATTAAACCTAAATAAGATGGCATTTATATATTTTCCACTTAATGTGGAATACATATCAAATATGCTGTAGTACCTCAGAGGTAACACTACGGTGACTGGCTGTTTGCAGCTTTCCTTTAATGGATAAAACGAATGACTGTTGCCGATTCAAGTTCACTGATGCTGAAACTCACTGTACTTCAATTCACACATGTAGGGGGAAAAAAAGCCACGCGGGAGGACAGTAAAGTGTAGGAGAAGAAAGACAAAGTGCTGGAAATCAGGGGGGTTTAAACTACAATCAACAAGTGTCTGATATTGCAAACAAAGATACAAGTCAAACTGACTGAGAGAGAAAGCTAATCCTATCTTTCCTTCTTTTTTTTTTTTTTTTACAAAACTCACAGCAGCTGTTTTAACAAGGACTTTGTCTCCATGAGACATGACTGAAAAAAAAAAAAAAACTGTAACAGTTATGGAAGCCAAAGCAGCTCCGTTACCTCAGCCAGACTGGCTGCTAGACTTTGAACTGTTGATTCTGTCTCTGCATCCTGGGGAGTCTTAGATGTCCCTGTGTCTGCTTTCACTGCGCAGCAGGACCCTGGCCTCTCTTAACCAAAATGTCTAGAGTCTTCTCTTCTCATTAACGCATGCTGTGAGATAAGTGTGGTCAGACGCGTGTGCATGAATGTGTTGTGTGGGGGTGTGAAATTTGCCCCCGCCCCATTTGCTTTTGTTTGGGTCAGTGACTCTGAAGTTGTTTTTCTTTTTTTTCTTTTTTTTTTCCTTTTAGCCCGTGGCATAATGTCTGGGCGGTGATTATAGTCCCTGCTCATAGTCACCCTTGTGAGGTTGCCGACCTCTGCTTCGTAACAAAATATTTGAGTCATAATTATTAGGGAGGTATTGGCTACACTGAGCAGGCAGGAGAATGTTTTTGCCAAGGGATCTGAAATCAGGAAGAAATGACTGCTCTTGATTATCGTTGTCTCTTCGCCCCATGTAAAACTGATTTTTTCTGAAGACTTATTGTATCATCTGAAAGCCTGAATTTCCCCTTACTGACAGTATATCATGGGTGATATATAGAAAACACGTATCTCGTATAAGATCTCATTTCCTACACACTCAGAGCGCAGTTTTATGAATATGTGAAAAGATTTGTGAAAAGATTTATGAATATGTGAAAAGATTTTGTGATTTCACATTCATACTTTGAGCAATATTGAAAGAGCTTGCATTCCTACAGTCTAGCATTATACCACATATCATATCTAACTGAAATTAACTAATTAACTAGAACTAATTTCTGTGGAAAGGTGTTGATACATATACATGTCCGAGGGACTTAAAGATAGTAGGAATGTAAGACTTCAAGTGAAGATTGTGAGTGCCACTGTCCTATTTTACAGTCTGTTTCTATGTAATGTATAACTTATGCTGTACTTTTTAGCACTGAAATATTCATGATCAGAAAAAATGCATCAACACCAGCAGCCAGTAGCTCTAATCTGTGAATGAGCAGCAAGCTTCCTACCAGATCACAAAACCTGAGGTTGCCCTTCCTAAACCTGTACTCCTGTCTGGTACCTCTAAGGAGAAACACACACACACACACACACACACACACACACACACACACACACACACATGGGAGAGAGGCAGAGAGAGATAGTGAGAGAGCGAGAGAGCGAGAGAGAGGGAGAGGGAGAGAGAGGAAAGAGAGAAAGAAGAGCTATTGTGAACAAGTGGAAAATGACAGCGTTCTCTCCGGCACTCGCAAAACCAAATGTCGTTGTGCGGTCATCCGGAAGAGGGCTTGGCACTAGGCCCTAGCTCATCGAAGCGAAGGAGGCTGAAGGGAGAGGGGGGGAGTGAAGAGGAGACAGAGTGAGAAAGAGAGAGTGAGAGAAGAGGGAGAGTGTGCCAACCTGCTCTTTGATCCCTGTCTACCTGTCACAATGGGTCAGTGGCTATGAAGTGAGCACCTGACACAAAGTTCTTCTTTCTCTCTCTCTCTCTCTCTCTCTCTCTCTCTCTCTGCCTCAGCATCCCTGCATTAAATACATTTCTTTGTCTTTTTTCTATCTCTTACTAACTTCTTTTTCCCTCTTCTCCCCTTGCTCCCCTCCCATAGGATGCATTTGAGGTCCTGGCTGAGAGCAATGAGTTCCTGGATAGTAGGGGTCAGTGTTTGGCATTTCGGCGTGCTGCGTCCGTGCTGAAGAGCCTGCAGTTCACACTGCGCAGCCTGGACGACATTGAGGGACTTCCCTGTCTGGGAGAGCAGATCAAATCTGTCATAGAGGTAAAGTAACCCCCCAGTCACTGCATCATCTGCAACTGTCAATCTCTGTCTAATGCCTCAACACCTTATCCTCACAGAAAAACCACACACACACACATACACACACTCACACACACACAGAGAGAGGGAGAGAGAGAGAGAGAGAGAGCGCGAGAGAGAAAGGGAGCTAATTTTTTTTAAAAGACTAATATGCAAGAAAAAAGGTTAACTTTATTAAATCATCAGTGATTACTCAGTTGTGCTCCATAATTTACTGCCGGCATAACAAACAAGGGACGAGTGTACGGCACAACTGAATTAGCCAAATCCAAAGTGAGAAAGGATGAATTACACAAATCCAAAGTGAGAAAGGATGCTAGAGAGCAGAACACAAACCCAGATAAACCACATTCAACAGCTCATTCAAAGGACATCAGTATGAAATCAAATGGGCAGCCACTGAAGCGGAGCTTCTGTCTCACACTCTGTGTATGTGTGTATGTGTGTTTAAATGTTGAGCAAAAAGCAAGTCCAGTGAGTGGGATGCAGTGAGTGGGGAAAAACACTGAGATGGGTGATAAAATGAGTATGTGGATGCATGGCCAAGGATGTTTGGAATAGCAGAATGGACATTCACTTGTTTTAAATAACCTTCCGATAGCATGACAGGATACAAACTAGACATCACTGCATGAGATTTTATGCTTTAGAAGTGCTATAAAATCCATATTTTCAAAAATGAAGGACCCTTTGAAGCACTGATGTAGTGAGACAGAAATTGATCAGAAATTTTTGCTGAAGAATTTCTTTAGTAAACAGCGCACTAATGAAATGCTGAAGACCTTGATGTGGTGTCAGCAGAGTTCACAGGAAGGTACTGAATGGGCAGGATGTCAATGGCAATATCATTTTCATTTTTATAAAAAGATCAGGGCTTTTCAAACACTTTTTAAAGTTGAAAATCTTTTTTACTGCATTAACATGCTCTGTAAGGTACAGGTTGAAATGTTGTTTTGGATTTTGGATTTTTCAAATCTCTATTTATCAAAGAAAAGTTTTTTTTGGAGAAGATGACTCAAGAGTGAGATATTTCCTCCATAGATGTTCCAACTAGACTTACCCAGTATATACAATTACTTGACTCTGAACAGACAGAGTATATTTAGGTTTAAGATGCGATGTAATTTAGTGGCTAATTGGAGTTTCCCATTAAATGCAAGCCTTCAATGGTTTACCAACTGAAATGTAGGATAATCAAAACCGATTAAACCATAAACAGAGTTTCACCCAAATAGGTTCAGAAAATTGACTCATTTTTTATAAACAACAAACAAAAACGCTCTTGACTGCTCCGATAGTCTTGCTAAGTAAAATGCGTGTTTATCCTGATACAGTATCTCACAATCAGCATCTTTTATGATGAATGAGATGCTCAAAATGTGATCAACAAATTAGTTCTGCTCTTTGGAGAGGAACCAACACTGACAACATACAAAGCCTTTTACATACAACCAGCCAAGACTGAGTCTCTGAGCTTTTCATTAAAGCTATAAAACCAACGCAGCACTAAAGTTTTTTTTTTCTCCTACACTTATCTATTATTTCCGCTGCAGCAGTTTTCGACTATGACAGCATTTGCAAATGCTTGAGCCTTAAAAAAGGCCTGGGCCCCATTGGAAATGCTGTGGTGACAACCCCTAAGTATTTCATATTTCCCCAATAGGAGATATTTGAGTTCAGAACATGCTCCAAAGTGGAAGAAATCCTACGTGATGAGAAATACCAAACTCTGAAGGTTAGTGCGTGAAAAAAAGCATTTTTCTTTGTTTGTTTGTTTGTTTGTTTGTTTTTTTCAATAAAATCATATAAGATGTTCTTTCAACTTATTTCAACTTGGTCCAGTACAATTCAGTAATGGTAAAATAGTTTTCTCAACCAATTTCATAGTTTCCAATATTTCCTAATGAAAACAGCAATTCAGAGACCGTTTGATTGAATTACGCCTAAGATCAAAATGAAACAAATAAACAGTTCCAAAAAAATAAAACAAAACAGAGAACTTTTTTTTTCTTTTCTTTGGCTGGTTGTCCTGATTGAGTCAGTCAGTTTTTTTTTTTTTTTTTAGTTTTCAGTCTGCCTGTCTGAGCTTTGGGATTCAGTACTGTAGGGACTTCAGCAATTCTCCACAGATACTTTAAAGAGCTTCATTGTGTGTTTGGCAGCTGTTTACCAGTGTGTTTGGAGTTGGACCCAAAACTGCTGAAAAGTGGTACCGCAAAGGGCTTCGTACCCTGAAGGCTGTTTTGGCAGAACCTGACATCCATTTAAACAAAATGCAGGAAGCAGGTAAATGCTCACCATTACTCTAGTGAGGCTGAGTAAAGATGATTTTTCTCGGATTGATTTGAACTCTTTAATTTAACAAATATATTTTTAAAACTCTTTACAGTATTTCAGCTCATGAACTATTGAATAAAGAAACACATGTTTAAATATTAAGTATTTCACAGTGAATTAATATTATGTCTCGCAAACATTGCTAGGTATGTTCCATTGTTAGTTTGTATGAAAAGGTAAAAAGGCATGAAGCAAACAAATTGCCCTTAATCTCCTAATCAAAGCTTTAAACTTTTTCTCTATTACACACATTTTCAGTCATAACAACAATTACTTTCAGCCAGAAAAATCCTTGTGGGCATGCATTAATCTTTATTGTTGAGCATGATGCAAATAAATTACTCATTTGTTATTTGTAAAAGTGAAGAACACTTCAAAATCTATTTTCCCTTGAATGTTTGCCCCTCTCTTCACCTGTTGTTTATATCCCACGGAGCCTCCTCTTTCTGAGACGGCTGTTCACAGCAATCCGTAGACCAGTAACATTGTCTGGAGATGCACCTCTTTCATGAGGGACTTCACATATTCAAACAACAGTAGGGGGGAAAAGAGAGGAGATAAAAATGCCAAAAGGTGAAGCTTTTGATGGAACGCAAAGACAACACACTCATCAATCAGCCAGAGAAAAGGCCAGCTCTCTAAAGGCCAGACATGTTTCCGGGGTGTTCTCTCTTTATGAATTATATGCCACTGTTCTTGTTACCTTTTTAAATCTGCGCCTCAGTTGACCCGTTAATAACAGACTGGAAAATGAAGCTGCTTATGGTTATGGTCTAGGTGTGGGTGTGAGGTTATTGAGGATAAAGCTAGCGGTGAGTTATTGTATGCTTTGAAATTCTATGGTTGAGGTGAAAGTTTAACTAGGTACAGGTTGTTACATCAACATTACAAAAATATGACCCCACCTAAACTGTTTTTTTTTTTAATAGATAGCCTCCCAATTTTTAGATATAGATAGAATTTCTCTCTCTTGGGGCATTCAGTCTCTACGTGCTGGCTTTACATAAACAGGTTCACTTGGAAACAATTATGCAGATGAAGTTTGGAAGTTTTCCAGCAAGGTGCAGTGCCTCAGGCAAGACTACGAAACTAAATGGATTGGTCATTTGTACGAACAGATTGAGACTTTCTCCCTGTTTCTTTCTGTAACTTTTAGGTCTTTCAGACTACATTTACAACCAGACGTTCCAAAAGGAAAAGACTCTTCCCAAATGTGATGTGTTGTATGAGTCGGTAACACATTTTAAGATGGAGGGAACATGGATTTGACTGAATAGTACAGTAGCAGGCCTTTTCTGGGTCTGAGTATACAAAGTGGAATCTAATAACTTTAAAGTAAGCTATGTGTGTGCCAGCTGCTGTAGCAGGGCAAGTCAGTATCTTTTTAACTTGCCAAGCCAGTTCTCAAAAAAAAAAAAAAAAAAGGCAAAAAAGAAAAATCCCACTACAGTATAAAAACATCAGGTTAACAAAATAGTCTGTCTATAGTTGAACGTATGTCTGCAGGCTTGAGGATGTAGTATGGAGGCAGTGATATAATGACCATGTTCATTTCCCCTGGCAGAAACAAAGCGACTCCATCTTAACATCTGTCTTGCTGAAAAAAAGAAGGAAAGTGCTGAATATGGAACAAAGTCAATGAAGAAAAGACATATATGCTAATGAATTTCACATCTAATCTGTCAGTTACACAAAACTAACCAGCTGCGTAGAGCTTACCTTGTGTGTCTCCAAACAATAAAGCCTACTGTGTCCATAAAAGGCAAGATACTGCTAAAGTTAGTCCTTCTTTAACATCAACTTACTGTCTTTTCTCTCACCGAGACAAAACAGCTCACTTTTAAATATCTGGTCTGCTAAAATACTTATGCTGAATACAAAAAGCTATTAAAGTGTGCTGTGGGATTACCAACTAAAATGGCAAAGTGTAATGTAAATGCTACGATTAGATGCTGAGGTGGCCTAATGCTCTGTAATCTTTTGGGGACTTGGTGGAGTCAACAGAGCATTAAGGAACAGTCTGTGTGGAAATGCAGGTAGAGATAATGGCATGGATTACTTCTGTTTGTCAAAATGGGTGGAGAGAGAACAGCATATGAATTTCTCATTGATATTGGATTTAATACGCTGCTCAAACTGCTGGCAAAACAAAATTAAAATTAAGATGATTCACCCACTTATCTAGACTGTTAACCTTAGCTGTAAATGCTAATGGAAGTGTTCTTGAGAACTTGGAATTCCTGATTGATATTGGCCTATATATGATTAAAATGTGAAAGGCCTGGTGCAGATGTTGAGCTAATCTTGTGAAGCTTCTTAAATCCCAAAATATACCACAACGCAGCATTGCAATTTCACAATATACAGATAACAGTAAACTTTGAGCAAGTTGTGATATAATAAAAAATATGATAAGTGTTCTGACTTTTCAAACAGCAGATAAACTGGACATTGAAATTCCCAGTATTAAATATAGACATATTTAGTATTAGCAGCGTTATAATCTAATTTTGATTTCAAAGACACATGAAGTATAAGGTGAAACTGAGTGAAATGAGTGTATTTTGATTTTTTTTCTAGGATTCCTGTATTATGAGGACATTTCAAAATCAGTCTCCAAGGCAGATGCCCAGGCAGTGGAGACCTTGATAAAAGACACAATTAGCTACTACAGCTCAGATACCAAGTTATTTCTCACTGGAGGCTTTCGCAGGTAAGAACAAAACTGAAGAATAACTCATTTCATACTGACGAGGTACGACAGCAAGAACAGCCTCACTTCTCTACGGCTCAAGAAGTGTTTGGGGTTTTTTTTCCTATGCCTCTGTTTTTATCATTTGACGTAGAGAGAAAATGAAAATGAGTCTGATGTTTGGAATATCCCAGATATTTCAAGCCTTTCCGACTGCAAGCATTAGCAATGATGTGGAATGTAATCTTTTTGGCACACCTTTTTTCTGTGCATAAAATATGGGTTATGTAACTTATTTAGCTCATGTTGTTGCACTGGGTGAAGTTTATTAAGGTTTAAAGGTATGCGCCTTTTTGTATTCGCTCTGAGTGTACTCTCAACATGTAAGAGTCTAAATGTGTGTACATACTTGACTGGCGTTTTTGTGTACGTATATATTTTAGTTGGTTTAAGTAAGACTGCTGAAGACACATTAATTCTAGTCTTTATGTCATCCAACTTTAGTTCATCATTCAGAACCAGAGTGACTGAGTTTTCACTGTGGTTTCAGGGAGGAAATCTTCCCCAGATGTTTCTTTTTTTTTTCATACCTCAAAAGGTCATGTCACTTTGGCCAACCATAAAAGGATGAAATATGTTTATGCGACATAATTACACACAAACAGCACCAGGCTCTCTGGCATTTCCATTTGATAAAACCACTTTCATGGTGCATTCACATGAAAGAGCCGCAAATAAAGCTAAGCTTCTTTGTTGTCTGCTGGTACCTGCTGTCTGAATTTGTCTCTTTACGATGCCCCCCCCCTCTCTATGGACTGTCTCTCTGGTGAATGTACTGTAACATGCCCTGCTTGGTCGTTTTGTAAAAGTTCAGCCTGAACTTGTGTAAATAATTCAGTTGCAAGCTGTCTGTTTTACGAACTGAAGTTACTCTTCTCTCTGTGGGAGTGAGGAACCTTCTGTTGTTTACCCTACTGCCAGTCCTCCAATATCCCATAGCACCCTTTCCCCAGCTGCAGGTGATGATGGAGAGGAGAGGCACTTGGCTGTTTTGAAAACTTCAGATTTCTCACTGAATTACCAACCACATCAATTCCCAGGCGTTTCTGAGGGCCAATCTGGACATGTTATGCTCCAATATATCATTGTTTTAATAACACACAAGGGTATAAGGGCAGAGAGACTGTGTATGGATTTTAATGGTTAATTTGTGATTGTGACAATCCGCTCTAAACCAACTTCCATTACTCAACCTTTCTTAACTCTACCGTGTTACTGTTTCTACTGTATTCTCTCTACTTTATTGTGGTGTTATTCAAACCCACACTATTGTAGTGCTACTCTTTGCCTCATTTCTTGTCTACACTCTACTCATCTATTCTGTATTCTATTATATGTTATTCTATCATTATTACATTATTATGTTAGATATTATATTACATACATTTATATATTCTCTTTATTCTACTCTGGTGTTACTCTGTTGCACTCTTCTGTTTACTTGTCTTATCTGCTTGGCTCCTCTGTACTGCAGTCTGATTGTATCTTCTCTGGTCTATACTGCTGCACTCAATTAAACTCTGCACTGCTCTGCTTTGAACTGGTCCGTACCAGTTTATACAGCTAAAGTTGCCTCTAATCTCTGCTTTGCTCCATGCCTCCATTCCTGGCACTCAACACTACTGGAGCCACTAAACAGTCCAAAATACTTTTCATACTGGAAACCAGTGGACTCCTACTGTACATGTGTGAAGTCATCTTCTCAGTCAGGTGCAACTGAGCTCAAGATAACGGCTGTCACAGTTCTTTTAGTTCCTTTTAGACTGTCAACACCTGGAAAAGCTTTCATATATATAAAAGTGATCCATCGACCATATGGGCAAGAAAAAGAATGAATAAGCCAATTTCAAAGAGACAGTAGGTATAACTGTAGACAAATCTCACAGAAATAAAAAGATTTCTTAAATGCTTCTAGAGTCAAGGGTTAGGAAACCAATTTATAAGCAAGTTATGAAGATTTTAAATTTTGACATTGTTTAGCATTGTGGCATGGCATAACATTGCTATGCACTGCATAGTGTTTCTCTCTCTACAGTCTTTTAAAGGTAGGATTCCCTCCTCACTTCTCACAGTTTTTTCTAGAAGGTCTTTTTCTAGGATGGTCTAGGTAATTAAACCATCCGCTTCAATTAAATTGGAAAATGGGGGTTGTCGTTATCGCCTGTTTGTCCATTTTTCTTCATTATCCCCTCGCAAAGATTATTTTACAGCTTTTGCTGATCTGTGCTTTTTCTTTTAAGTTAGAATGACCTTGATAGAACCTTTACATTTCCAAAAAAGCTTTGCAAACTTTGCAGATATTTAATGCACAAATATAAACAGATATTTAAGTACACCAACTCTGACAATGTTTTCACAGGCTTACATTCAAATACTTTATAAAAGAGAAGTTTCTGGAGAAATGCGTGCCTGTGTTGGAGAAGCATGACAGGAGTTTGTTGATGCCGTTGACATTAGTCTTATTGCGGGGACAGCTGCCGAGGTGAGGGTGATGAGGCTTTGAGTTGAGCGTGAAGAGGATTAAAAATAGACGTGAAGTGAAAACGTCTTTGCCATCAGAGTGTGAAAAGACTGCGAGGTATTTCTGAAAAACACGTTTTATTTACAATCAAGTCATCATGAATCTTTTGCGCCGGCATCTTAAAAATTCCACAACGTTGGTCACAACGTTCATCAAATGAAGGGATTTGACATTGAAGAAAGGATTTTCTGACTGTACTTTTTTGTTTTTGGAATTTAGCAAAAACACCAACTGCAGTGTAATAAATCATCCCCATTGTGCATCTTTTCCTCTCCATCTATGCTGTGTAGATTAAATTTGTTTACATCATTTTGTAAATGACCCATTTTGCTAATCAAGTGTCTGAAAGCGCGAGACACACAGTTACACAGACCTTTCATTAGAGATTGTTCACTAGAAAGGGGCAAGAAAGCAAACACTCTACAGTAAATGGCAGTTAGTAAAATTATTTTGTTAAAGCTTCATGAGACACAAACACACGTAACTGTTTTCACAAATATCGGTGAGTTGGAAATCCTTCTGAAGGTAGATACATCCTCATATTCGGTTTTATGTATAACTGCCAATGAAAAATGAACGAGCATTGGGAAAAAGGAAGTTTACAGGTACCAAATACTTAATCACCTCAACAGCTGCAGCACTTGTTCAGTCATGGTTTGATATTCTGATGAAGACTGACTCTGAGTGTTAACGGGGCTTTCAGTTGGGGTTGGCTTAGGATTTGAGATTTTGGTATCTCAGGGTTAAACAGTGTAACGCCAGCTACCAGAGTGACACAAATACCTCACCGTGCTGTAATATATGAGCTGCTAACAGCACATTAAAGCATGCAAAAGAAAAACAGCTCTGACCTCCCGCAGAATACTGATTTCTGGAGTTTAACAAAAGGTGTTGTTTGTGTGATCTCTAGCACAGCAACGACACTTTCCAAACGCTGGTTTATTCATTCTTGTTTATGCCTTGTCATCGGCCTGTAAATAGACATTTATTTTTCATATCCAGTGTGCAGAAATACTTAATAATTCACAGTTTTCCCTCACGCAATATGCTTCTTGTGGGTGAAAGAAGCCCCTTCAGGTGCATGTATGGCAGAAATGTGCAAACTTCATCTCGTCGCTGCTGCAGCGTCAGGGTTCTGTCATCCCTGTGATTTTAGAGGTTGTTTCACCTTCCATGGCCCATTTTAACACTTACCTCTCTGTGGGAACATTTTTTTTACACATTTATTCCTGTTATTTCAGTCAGTCAGAAGGCTGGATTATATTATTTTGTGACCAGTGCGGGAATTATGCTGGCTGTATGATGCTGAACCATTGCCAACAAACAACCAGCCATCCTCTAGTTCTTTATCAATGGTCTGTTTTTGACCACAGGAGCACCGTTGGCTGGATGTTTTTGGGTAGTGGACCAATCTTAACCCAGCAGTGACACTGACGTGTGTAAAACCCCCCCAGCAACACTGCTGTACCTAATTTACTCGTACCACTACCATGTCATTGCTGAGTTTTGAATGGTCTGTTACTCAGAAAATGTCTACTCAACAGCAGCCCTGTCGTCAGAAACTGACCACTGATGAACGGTTTAGAGGGTGGCTGACAAATTGTGCATGGCAACATATCAGTCAATAATTGTACACTCCAGAGTTAGTAATTGCACACCCAAACAGGGTAACTTGTAGGTAGGTATACCTCAGAATGGGCAGGGAGCTTAGGTCCATTCTGGGCGTTTCTAATAAAGTGGAGGATGAATGTTTTTCACAGATGGCATTTTGGAGTGAGTGATGATCAACAAGCATTGTTGGAAATTGCCCAATAGTCCTAAAGAGGTGCAGTAAATGCTGCAATATACACAGTCATTTGACATGTCTTTAGTCGCAATGGAAGATACCACCAGTTGATGTTGTAGTATGGAATATAAATTGTATGTTGTTGTGACAGATGAAGTAACTGTCGCCGCAGATAAATTAACTCTTCTGTACAGCAGACAGCGATTTTTAACGTTGGCGTTGATGCGTATTCTGTCACCCGAGTATAAAGAGTCATGGAAAGCGGTGCTTCCTCTGTTGAGTATGAATTGAGGATGACAAGTGTCAGATGGATTACCCGTGGTGTTGAAGGCTGTGGTCTCCGCTTTCTTACCCACTTGACATTTTAAACGTTGCTTATTTAGAATATTCAGTGTCGGAAATTCCTTACTGTTAACGACAGCTTTTCTGACCAAAAAATAAATAAATAAAATAGTTTAGAAAAAAAAGGGAAAGATGTGTGTGATTCTCTGATGCACTGTTTGAGGTGGCGAAATATGTGTAGGTAAGTATTAAAATGGACCAACGATCTATGTCAGAAATGACGAAATTCACCTTCGTGTCTCTGTTCTGTTAAACCGAACATCATGGGACCTGAGTCAATACATTATTGTAAAATAAAAGTACAGTTTTTCCAGGCCTTGGTCATAAAGGTGACATGTCTTATTGCATGGGAGGTAGACTTCTGAAATGCTGTCATCATGTTTTCTTTTTTTTTTGCTTGTTTGTTTTCGTGCTGACTGAGGCGGATTTTTGTGGAGCCAGTAAAAAGAGGTTGCTTTGCTTCGGGTAATAGAGCTTTCATCCCAAATTAGCTCCTGGAGTGCCTATTTGAATAAGCTCCCTTTTCTGTTTGAGTTGATTGGAGGTAAACGGAATTTATGCTGATAGTTTCTCCCTGGGCTGCTTTTAAGGACAGGCTTGTCCACGGTGCAGTTGACTGCTTTTTGCCAGCACAGCAAACCTCAAACCTGGAGATTCTCTACTTGGCACTTTTACTATTGGACTCAGGTGTGCTGTGACACCTCGGCTTGCCTAATTAGAGATGAATTTGAAAATGTGGCTGAGAAGTCGTACCTTAACAGTGGGAAACTTAAGCATGTTTCATGAACCACTGATAACCAAGGCAACGCATTCCATACGTTTCCAAGAGATGTGACACTACTAGTCCTAATTAGAGTGTGAGGGCTGAAACCATCTATATTTTCCCTGTAGATTTGCATAATTTGTGACAAACACAAAAAAACTTTGTCACAGTGTGTTTGGAATGACTGGATGAAAAGGTAAAGGGAAGATTCTGTTTTTTATGTTTGTGTCAGAGAAGAGAGCTGGAGGTCTACTAGGGTGAAGTTACAACTTATTAAATCTTAGCTATTCATTTGTTCTGACGATTAACCACATTTGGATTTTATACTAGGGAACAAACACTTGAATCAACATAGAAAAAAAATGTATCGGCCTTTGGTTTTTGAAAGAATCGCTGCACATGCCATTGAAGTCTGTAAATGATCATGCAGGTGCAGAGATCTCAATCCTGTTTAGAGTATTTTGTTCTCAGATTCAGTCTTTTCATGTTCCCAGCTTCAATAAACATGTCACAGCCCTGCCTGAAACCTTTAATTTTACAGCTCACTCAAATATCCTCACAGCAGTTTGCCCTAAAATAAAATTTAAAATCTAAATAGTGTCAGTTACATCTGTGCCCCTCTAACATACACACCAAAACACATGCTCAAAGGACAACACAAGTACACACATACACGTACACACATACACGTACACACACACACAAGTACACACATACACGTACACACACACACACACACACACACACACACATCCTTTTGAGAACTAAGGACAGGCACATATACACACACAAATGCATGTTCACAATCAAAATGATCAACAGACTAAAAATTGCAGCTAAAAATTTACCTCGAAGAACAAACCCATACCAAAGCTTCACATTTCCTTCGACTAAACATTTTACTCAATGATTTTAGTGGATTTTGTTTAAGCTAAACAGTAGGAGAGTGATTGCTCATTTTATAAATGCTCATTTTGTTCGCTTAGAAGCATATAAGTTTTTGTATTATTGACTCAAGCCTCCCAGTAACATGATACTTAATAACATGAACCCTGTGCTGATGACCTTGATGGATGACCAGTTTCCTACACAATGTCTCTGAGTTTCAGTACATTAATGCGTCACACATGGCCAGCGTCACACTCCTTATCCCCACTGTATTAACCATACTATGCTAACCCCTATACTCCTCTCCACCAAACCAAATGTTTTGTTTTTCCCTCTCCTCTCTTCTCTCTCTTTATGTCCCACTGCTCTGTCTGTTCCTGCCTTTTTCGTAGCGCAGGCAGATGAGATTAAAAGCTTCTCAGTGCACTGACTGTTGCTGGGAGACACAGCAGCCATTTGTTCTGGTTTATCTGTGTTCTTAACCAGAAGCTGGCGGGCTTTGCTTCTCCTCGTACCGAGGTACGCCATCAAAGGAGACAGATTGGAGGTAAAAAAACGTTCCTGTGTCGACGGAGTATACTGGGGTTAGCTCCAGCCGCCGAGGCCCAGGATCCAGGGGGAGTGTCCGCCTCTTTGTAAACCCCTGGATCAAACCGTGAGACAACTTGGCTGGTAATCCTACAGAAAAGCTTCAGCGCCCCGTCTTTGTATTGGTGTGTTTTCTAGCTTTGCCTTTCATCTCACGAATATTGACTCAGCTTTAAGACTCAAACGTTCCCATGATTTTCACACTGTTTTCTTTTTCTTTTCTTTTTTTTTTTTTTTTTTTTGTAGGATCAACATTTTTTCATTAAATATTTGCTACTATGTAGGCTGTATGGAACAACTCACATGAGTTTAGTGCTGAAAGGAACTTTGCTGGGTTCACTAATGATTGGTCTGTTTGGTCCGTTTACTGTTTGATTTGGTCTTTCCACTGATCACCGATCTATCTACTAATTGGTTGATTTGGTCACTCTTACTCACTGGTTGACTGGAGACATCTGATTTGATTTAATCTGCTGTATGATATTCAATCTACGGATTAGATGATTTGTGCATGTAAATTAGTCGTTGTGTAACTGTGTATGTGTGTTGGTGTGACCTGTTAGAGGTAACTGTAATTCATAAAGCCAAAATCAAAACAAAAGATGTTCACATACATGCTGATCACTAAAGCATAGAATAGAAAAGCAAATAAACAACACACACACGGCGCCCAGTGCTGCAGCGGTCTAAAGTTCCACTTAATGTCTGCTCTGATAATGCCTCTATTTGGGTTCCACTTAAAGAAGCTACTGCTAAATAATTCACAAGTGGTATGAATTCATAAGTGACAAATACAGCAGTTGCCTTTTAGAGAGATGAAAGGTTTTATGTAATAGCAGAGTATCATATTTAGTCTACTCTGCACTTCTGTAAAGTTGAACCAATATGAAGAGGAGGCAAGAATTTTGAGATCGAGTTTTGTGGAGCGCTCGTCCATGTCCTTGATTTTCACCCAGATTTGTAACGAAAAGGAAAAAAAAAAAAAAGGTATATGAGGTTTACTTTTAGCAGCACAGGAAATGTTCAAGTGTCTGCTTTTCACAGGGAAAATGCTGGAATAACTGTCTACACAGAGGAAATACTGCTCATCCTGGTATTAGCTCATTTTGAGTGAATAATTATAAATGTTGAAATGAAATGTTAATTTTAGCTTTCATGTAGGAGATATGGCAGTAGCGTAGGGTGATTAAAAAAATTAAACACTGAAATTCATCTTGCATCTGCTTCTTTACTAGCACTCCTCCTAGTAGGGGTGAAATTATTAAACACAAAAAAAAGGCTGGAGCATCATCAACTATTCTGGTTTATTCTATTTTTACGAGTATAATTTCCAAAGAGAATTAGAATTTGGCCATTATCTTCCAATTTATACATAATCTTACAATGTTTTTCCTTCATAGAATGAAAATGTTGCACTATTTGCAAAACTGACTCGCACAATTACTGCTCTACATTATCATAATCCAACATTAAAATGATGAGCCGCATAAAACAAGTCAAGACTCTGACAGCTGAAGCAACAAGAACAACCTTTGGAGTTTAATGATGCAGGACAAATTGCTCATTTGAAGAATAGGAGCAGCCGGAGCTATTATACATGCTGTATATTTCCCATTCTAACTCAGCATCCTGGCACTTGGGCTCACTGTGGCATCTTATTGAGCTTAATGAGAGTGAAAGAGGAGATCCCCTTTGAGGGCAATTCTCCTCCAGCCCGTGTGTCAGGGGGTATTAAATCAGCATGCCTTTCTCTCCTCAGAGGAAAAGAACATGGGCATGACGTCGACTTTATCCTGACCACGCCCGAGATCGGGAAAGAGCAGGCGCTGTTGCTATTTCTGATTGACAAATTTAAAAACCTGGTGAGTACCTATGCTTTGTGTGTGATGCATTTTAGAATTTATACTACTGTGTATGGTGCAGTGCAGTGTAAATGGTTGGTCCTAAATGTGCTACAAATAAATGTATGTATTTGTGAAGCACTCTTCACGGCCTAAATGCATTGGGACGCATGTATGTTTGAATGGTTTTTCTGCTGATGCGGCAGAACAGGTAATGCATTAGGGATATCAGCATGTAAATTTCTCCTCCCTGCCATACTGTCTCATTATATGAGGTGTAGCTTAAACACTGAGAAACATCAGCCAGTAGATGTATACCTTGAAAATAATGAAAATTGTCATAATGTGTAGGCTAAAAAAACTGGTTAAGATTAATATTTAAAGGAATATTGTAAAGATGAGGACTGCTACATAAACATAAATTAGATATGTTGTGTGTTGTCTGTGATTTTTATTTCCTTAGTCTGCTCATGTGCTGATAGAGTACAAGCAGTCAAGCAATTTCACACTGTACCATGACTCTGAAGAGTCTGCCTATTGGAGTGGGAATGAATGAGAAAGTATAGCAGATGTCCTCATTCTCCTATATGTGTGTGTGTTTACGTTTGTGAGAGCTGGACTTGTATATGAAAATATTTTTAAGTAGGTGTGAGATAACAAGATTTATTCTCCCCCTCCTTTCAAACTGGGTCGAGACTCCAATGTGTTAAAGAGATACCAAAACTAAAGCTCTCCTTGATTCAATATTACCATCTTCTGATGGATTGAGAAACTCTCTCTCTCTTCCCCTTAATCAGTTCTGGGCAATTAAAATACAATGAGCTCTCCACAAACACACACACATACACGCGCGTGCGCGCGCACACATGCACATGCACACGCACACGCACACACACGCATGCACACACACGCACACACGCACACACACACACACACACACATGTCCACTGAAGGTGTTTGTCCCAGAATCAGTCACACAGACCCAGTGGAGAATCCACAGAAGCTGATTGGAGTTCAGCAGTAACACACTCGATTGGTCTTGTGAGAGAATCATTAAATCCATATTTAGCTGGATCAGGCGTGTTTAATAAAAACATGCCTTTCAGTGGGTCCCCAGGAGTGGAGTTGAGAGACTCTGCAATCACGTCTTGCAAGAGTGTGAATATGATGGATGAAGGCGGGCAGGGAGAGCCGCCTATGGCCTCAATGCACGTGGAATCATAAGAGTGATGAGAGCGGATGGAAGGAAGGATGGATGGATAGATGGGTAGATGACAGGATGGACTGATGAATAGATGGGTTGATTAATATATAGACAGAGTGAAGATACTGTCTAATTTTGAAGGAAAGGAGAGTCAAGGAGGGGGGAGAATCCACTGCAATGTCAAGTGTACACAAGCCTTGATGTGATGAGGTACCAAAAGAGCGCGTCACACTTCAAAAGCTGTGTGCTAGGGACCTTATTCAGCTCTTCTTATTGAAATTAGGAGATAGATACAGATCTGACATCATGAGAAATCTTTTTCTTGATGGAGGTAGTGAAAAGAAAGAGTGATACAGGGCGTGGAAAAGAGCAGGAGAAATAGGTAGGCAGATAAGGGCATGGTTGAAATAGATTTCCCTTAAAAGGCATACGCCACAATGTGGAAAATCGCCTCTTAATGAAACAGGGGTGAGTTAAAAAGAGTGTGTGTTTCTAAAAGCAGAGAGGAAGTGAGTGAGAGAGAGAGAGAGAAAGAGAGAGAGGAGGAAGAGAAGGCAGGAGAGAAGGGGTGAGAGAAATTGTCATCACCTGTCTCTCTGAGGTCTGGAATTGTTGGAGGATCGTAGGAGGTGTTTCCAAAAGCACTTAGTAGTGGTAATGCTTTGCTATTAGTTTCTCTCTCTCTCTCTCTCTCTCTCTCTCTCTCTCTCTCTCTCTCATAGCATAGAAGGAGTCAGTGCTCATATCTACCCCTCCCCTCATCTCTCTCTCTCTCTCTCTCTCTCTCTCTCTCTCTGTATTTATAAAAAGCCAGTACTCATCTTAACCCCCCCCCCTCCCCTCTCTCTCTCATAGCATTTAAGAGAAGGCCAGAACTCATATTTAACCCCCTCTTTCTCTCTCTCTCTCTCCCTCTCTCTCTCTGACCTCCACCTCTGCTGATAATTAGCCCCTGTGTAAGCATGTTAGCTTTTGGTGCCTAAATCTGAACCTGCAGTGGAACCATTTCCAGAGTGAAGAGAGACAGGGGACCAGGGGTCTGAATTAAGCCCCTGTCCCTGGAGCCTGCTACTCCCTGTGGTTGGGCCTGCTTGTGCTGCCCCCTGGGGGGCCTTGACATGTGGGAGAGAAAGGCAATGATTAAGTGGCGGTAACGGAGGTCGACTTTAAGTCGTGTAACCTTGTCATCTGTGATTTTAACCCTCAGGGAGCTGGGCTGCATCGCTGAACTGCAATATCACAGGCCATTTTTTTATCTGGCCCATGGGGAAGCAAAAATACATTTATCTGAAAATGTCCTTGTGAAAATAGGCTTCATCATTTCTCTCTCTCTCTCTCTCTCTCTCTCTGTCTCTCTCTCCCTCTCTTTGTCTCTCTCACTGTTCATCTCCATCTCTGTCTCTCTCTCTCTCTCTCTCTCTCTCTCTCTCTCTTGCTCTCTCTCTTGTTCGTTATGAAAACATAACTGGAGGTCATAGGCAAGGTCATTCACTCCCTTACATGATAGAGTGATGAGATTCAGCTTTGTCCTGGAAACAAGAGAACAAGAAGGAGGGACTGTAACCACATGCCAGCTAGCTGTGTGTACATGTCCTTGTGTGCTGATAAGTGGCTGCAACAATTCTTGAACTATTGAAATGATTCTCTTTTAATTCATGAATACATGATTCAGTATCGCTATGATTATACAGTTTTATTCCTCTGTCATTTTTCTTTTTTTTCATCAGGTTAGATTCAGCTAAAGCCGATTTACCCTTTTTGTGAGGAAACATTTGAAAAGAAAAAAAAAAATACTGTGTGTGGGGGTTATGCTGTCAGACAAAAGTACTCATGGTCAATGGAGAACAATGTGGAATAAAAATACTTCTCTTCCTTTACCTCTGTCTCTTACTCTAAGAGAATGTGTGAGACAGAGTGTGTGAGTGGGTCTGTAAAGAGAAGCACACAGAAACACACACACACACACACACACACACACACACATGCACACATGAACACACACGCTCTCACACATGCTCTTACACACACTCATGGTGAAGTTTTCCCTATGGATCACTTAGCAATATACAGCTGCAAGGCTTTTCACCCTATTCAATTATGATGACACCGAGGTCAAAAAGTCAAGACATAATAGAATGGCATGTGTCACTACTGAGCACTCATCACCAGACTGGTCCATTCTCTTCTGTTGAATGGAACTCTCACAACAGGTGCAGTCTTGGATTGCTGCTTGTTTGGGATTGTCTGTCAGTACCTCATGTAAACAATGCTTCAAGTCCAAGAGCGATGACTTCAACCACGTTTGGCACTTTTAATTGTGAAAAAGGGCAAGAAATTTGTCTTTTTCAAAGTCAAGGAGTTAGTATGATCTAAACACGCATATACACACACCCACACCGAACTGACATACACACACACACACACACTCTCTCTCTCTTAAATGCGCTTTTGGCACGGTAATTACAGCAATCAGACTCAACAGTTTGAGCAAAGCTCCAAATCAAAGAGAGACCCAGTTCAAACATGGTCTGTTAACACACGCTAATCCGAGACTTGAAGGCAGAGTTTGAAGCCTCCTTCTGTGAGTCATATCCAATGTGACATTAGATCAGAGACCCTGTCGTCCGCGGCAATGCTGCTCCCGTTGTCCTCTAGGGCGGACGTGTCAGCTCTTTGTCGCACACTTTAAAGAAATGAGAGAAATAAATAATCAAATGCTAAAAGCTGACCTTTCATATAGCATTATCAGAATGACAATTTTCATGCGTGTGTGTGTGTGTGTGTGTGTGTGTAAGTAGGTTTTTTTTTACCTGCCACAGGCAAAACTATGACAAGATTAATGTCTTTCTGTCCAACTGGGCTTAGTTGTGAAATGCAAAGACTTATAAAACAAGCTTAAATTTAGACATTTCTTTGTAATATCACCTGTGAAGTAGGCAATGCTATAATAGAGTTGATATAATAGCCTGCAGCCATGCTTAAAGTATTAAGTACAAAGTTTGGTTCTGCTTCCTGTGTCAGTGCTGTGAGGCATTAAATTAAAGAACAACCAAAGCTAAACTGGAAATAATTCATAAGAATAGAGAAAGTAGTGATTTGCTCAAGCCATCTTAATCTAGGGCCAAATTCCCGACAGACATATCATTATAAAAATAAATAGAAAAAGGTGGCTTTAAAAAGTGACACTTTACCTTAAGTGTAGACTAACTCACATGAACTAATTCCTTTGTAAAAGTGAACAAGGCACAATCTCATGGATGCAGAGCTGTCCATAAACACTACAGTAAATGATTCCTGATAACAGTGAATGTTCCTTTTCCTTCCAAAAGTCTTTTTTTGTTTTGAGATTCCACATCATGTCAAATTCATACCAAGCATTGCATTTCCCCCCATACCAAAAAAAATGTACAATTCACCAAAGGGAACATTTCCACTTTATATGACCTGAAACCTCAGTTAGTCATGTGATTAATCTAGGTTTCTCACATGCTCCCATTTTAACACTCACTGGAACTTGCTCACACAATTCCACTCACTTTCATTCATTTTATTTAATGTTGAGATTTTCACTGTGACTTATCATGCTGACTTTGCAGTTTAACTCTTACAGAAATTGATGACAGATAAAGTTTTAGATAAAGTTATTTAATCTATTTGAATTACTTTTAATCTGCAGCAGTCATAATCTAATGATTGATGCTTTGGAAGTCTGGATACCTAATAGGAGGAATGAGGCTATTACGTGGACTGTGTCTCAGACAGCTGAGGTGACTAAGATGTGTAGAAACTACTTTTCATTCATGTCTCTGAGCTGCAGCAGCTGCGAAGGGAGACGTTCTCTGTAATTGTACATGAAAGTGGTTCCGCAGTCCACAAGAGAGCAAGAGGATTGGGGAATAATTCCTCTGTCTTTGCTTGATTTAGCTGTCGACTCAGACCTCGACACTTGTAAGAGCAAGTGCTTATCGTGACAGGGACGGGTGATGAGGAGCTGATGTATGCTCCCCCCTCCCAAACTAAATGATTTGGTTTTTACCCCTCTCTGCCATTGATCAATGACCCAACCATCGCCCCCAACATCAACGACTGTGGCAAAATGGCTGTCCTAACCTCTCCACAATTGCATACAGTGAAGAGATGAAGTGATTGGCTGATTCTGGCATGATGTCTGACCAATTAAACTAAGTGCCTCCCAGGCTGTAGACATTGGGGGGATGGGGGGGGGGGGGGGGGTGGTTATAGCTGCTCTGGCAGTAATTGCTCTTTTAGACGAGGGCAGCAGATTTATGAGCTGTAAGAGTGATACAGTAGCTCAATAGTTATTGCGGGAGCTGGAATTAAACTGACGATTTGTAATGTTAATCGCCTCAGCTTTGGCCCATCAGGGCTGCTGAATAATCAGACTTGGTTTGGGCCAAGGCCCAGAGGAAATCAATTAGAGCCTCTGCACTCATCCCTGCCCAGTACTGACCATTTTTGCATCTCCTCCTTCCTTTTACTTTTGTTTATCCTGTCCTCTCTTTTCTCTATCCTCAATGACTGCATTTTCTCTCTATTTTTTTCTCACTCTCTGCCTCTTTATCTTTTCTCTCCATACCACTCCCTTCCTATCCATTCCTCCATTCTTACCCATTCTCCTTTCGTTTCTTTCTTTCTACTCTAACCTGCCTCCTCTCCCTCGCTTCTCCTCTACGCTCTCCTCTGCTCCTCTCTGATCCTGTCCTCTCCCCTTCCTCTTACCAACTCCCTCCCCCTCAATTCTAAAATTACTCCCTACTCCTCTCTTGGTGTCACTCTCTGCTAAGAGAAGAAGTCTTAAAATGATCTTATTTCCCATGGAGAGAGGCCATTTAGTGGAGGCTGAGATTGCCTACCTGCTGGTGGGTTGAGAACTGTAATTGAACTGAAATGCATATGCTGAGATGATGATCTCAGTAGCATACCTCAGTCTTTAACTGAAATGGGAGCTATTTTGATCCAGCTGTTTTTTTGCTGAGCAAAAAAAAAAAAAAACAACACGAAAAAAAAAAAAACAACACAAAAAAAACCAAAACTTGAACATACTCTCTCATGAAACAACATAATCAGCTTCAGTTTTTGAAATCACTCTTGAGAATGTTTAATGTGTTTTCTGTGTTGTTGATCACGTTATTAACAAACAGTACATTATTGACAAACATGCGGTATGTTTATTAACAGTTTATAAATCCTTTATAAATGTGACAAATGAGCCGTGAATAGAATGGGGAGTTGGCGCACAGTCCTTATGTAGTACGCTTGTTTGAAACGCCACCATTACTCAGGCTGAGAGGACCTTTCCTGGGAGCAGCTGTTTTACTTAATAAGAGGGTTTATTCTGAGGAAACCTTTACAGACCTTTTTAAGGTGGCGTTTCTTAATAAAGCATATAATCATCGTTAATCACTTCATCACAGTGGTAAAATCAAACAATAATTACATGTGCTCATCATACAAGAGCAGACAAGCTGATTGTTCATAATAATACAGGATTCGCCAGTGTGATTATAGGAAAACAGATACATGCAGATAATAGAGGTTTAATTTTTCTCTGATAGGTTGGGTCATCTAAGTTTTCCCCTTCCCTCCCTCCTTCTCCAGGGCATTCTGCTGTACTCGGATTTCCAGGAGTCGACCTTTGACATTCAGAAGCTGCCCAGCTGCAAGTTTGAGGCCATGGACCATTTTCCAAAGTGCTTTCTGATCCTGAAGCTGAAGACAGGTGAACAGACAGCAGGAGTTCAACAAAGTGAACAGGATGATTGGAGTGACGAGAGTGATCCTGATGAAGATCAGAATGACAGCAGAGACTGGAAGGCTATCCGTGTGGACCTGGTGGCGCCCCCTGCTGACCGTTATGCATTTGCCATGCTGGGCTGGACTGGCTCCACGGTACAGTACAGTACGATTCCTCTAAAAAGCTGTGTGACAGTACTGCATATTGCAGAAAGTAGTATACAAATAACACTAAACAAAATGAAAAACTAAACTATAATAAACTTAAATGGATCAGAATGGAATTGTACAAAACTGATCTGAAATGATATAAATTTAGCTGAATTCACATAACAACCAAACAAACGGTAAAGTAAATTTCGTAAAATAAAGGTAATCAACAAATTAAAAAAAAAAATCCCTCTGCTGCCTTTGTACTGATGCCTACAGTTGTGAAAGAGACATCACCCTCTAAATACAGCCTATGCTGTAGGTAGTAACCCACTTACCACTCTCTGGTGTAGCTCCTCTGGTCTACCTACCTACCGACCGACCTTGGGGGGTTGAATCTCACACAGCAGTCCCACATGGACTGCAGACAGAAATCCACCAAGATACCATTTAACATAGGCCGTTTATAGATGCCCTGTCACTCTAAAGCATGGTGCCGGTGCCCTCTATACCTGCTTCAAGTGGCCTGTGTACCAGAGTGGTAAGACTCCAACCTTCAGCTGTAATTACATCCCTTACCCTCTGCCCTCCTGAGAGAACCATCCCCCAGTGCCTGACAGCGCCTCAGGTGTCCAAACATGCAATGCTGTCATGACTGCCACGGAGCCAAATATCCTCACGAATAAGACCGAACTCCTATGGATCTGTCTGTGCGATGGGATTCAGGAAATATCCAGACTTTTGTTGTTCCCTTATTTTCTGATATGTGTGGCATGAACTCTGCAGGAAATGGGAACTGACAAGTCTAATGGCAGTCTGTAGAAACACTGACAAAAAATTCATAGACAGATTCTGCCTCTAGTGCCACGACACACTGCAAATGCTCAGTCCTGCCTCAGAGCGGTTTACAGATTTTATAATGGTTTTATAATGAAAATTTCATTAAGGAATGCCTCCATTCGCTCATCCCTCCATTTATTATCCTCTTTTGTCCTCATTTCCTGAAGGGCAAATTAAGTTGTCCACATATTATTTATGTTAATAATCAAACTGGAAAGATCAAGGACCTCGAAGGGATTAATATAATGCAGTCAAACTTCTGCTCCTTTGTAAAGATTATTGGGATACAATTTGAAGAAGTCTGCTGCCTATGATAAGAGGTTCCGAAGAGATTAGCGTCAAACAGTTCGGCTAATACAATGCTTCAACGGGAACCCATTTAGGAAGACCTTTTAAATTTTGAGTCAGTAAATTTGCTGTGTGTACTGAGATAGGAAACACAAATGTCAGTTTACTCAAAACAAACAAACACACACACACACACACACGCGCGCGCGCACACACACACAAATTTAACAGAGTTACTAATTACCTAACAAGATGGCTAGCCAGCAAGCTACAACCAACCAACTTACTGACTGAGTAACCAAAGCACTAAAATGGGCTGGACAAAGAGAGACTGATGCTGGACTAGTTTTGTCTCTGTACTGAAATGTATACGTTTCTCTCTCCAGCAATTTGAACGTGATCTGAGACGATACGCTCGGAAAGAGAGACGGATGCTGCTGGACAACCATGCGCTTTACGACAAAACAAAGGTAAAAAAAAAACTCCTCTGTACTCTGTACTTTACAGCATAATGTCTTTCTTACACAAAATCTAATGCATCATCTCCGTAACACATTATCCCGCGCACTACATCAGTACAAAGGTGAAAAATACACACTTTTGTAAAATATACATTCTGTGCCAATACTGGACCCATTCAAGTGAGTTAAGTATAAAGTGTAAGTATAAACTCTGTGACCCTCTCTTTCAGTATACCAAGTTGAGCTTCCCTGTTCCCTGTATCTCTGTACCCAAAAGTTTACAAAAAAGCTGTAAAATAAATTGCCCTTAAAATTTTAAGTTGACAACTTTATTTTAAGACGCAGCGATACAAACTTATGGCTTCCTTCTTCAGCTAATACCAAACTAGTATGGCTAACTCAGCATTATGCAAGCCAATCCCTGGAGAGCCACAGTCCCAAGACGATGTCCTCGATCTAATGCAACAGAGGTTATTTTTTCTTAGTTACTCCAGAAAATAAGGAGTGTGTGTTCGTGTGAGTATGTGTGTGTGCGCGCGTGTGTGCGAGCGTGTGTGTGTGTGTGTGTGCATGCATGTGTGTGTGTGGTGGGGTTGTGTGTAGGTGTGTTGGCCTGAAGCAAAATCCTGTGTACCTTGCAGTCGTCTTGGAAGAGGGTTATGTACTGATGGGCTAGATTACACTGCAGTGAAATCTTTTCCCTGAGGATAAGTATGTGCGAGCATGTGTTTCTGTGTGTGTGTGTGTGTGTGTGTGTGCTTGCGTGCACACATTGTTTTGTGTGCGTAGAGAAAGAATGTTGTCATTTAATCATTTTGATTTGTTCTGTTCATTCAGTACTTTACTCACTCAGCTGTGTGTTCCACTGCATTAGTGACAAATCCTTCCTTGTCCTAGTATGGTTGGTCCATGTCTGAGGGAACTGATGAGTGGAGAGACGAGTATTGGGGGAGGAGAGAGAGAGAGAGAGAGAGAGAGAAAGAGAGAGTGTCCTTGTGTTTGTGCTGCCTATGTAGTCTGGGGAAGGATTTTCTCTGACTCTCTGCTTTGTGGGTACGTGTTTATGAATGAGGACAGTGAATTATCATAAAGCTCTCTGGCCCCAAAGGTTGTGAGAGGGGATTAGTGAACGTGTGTGAGAATGCTTCAGTTGGGAATACACAGACACAACATCCTAAGTAATTTTATTCTGTCAGCCTTCTTAAGTAAAACTTAACAGCAGTGTGAATGATACTTTTAATTACTGTTTTCTTTTCATGGGTTAAGGTGTGAAAGTCGCCAGTAGAATGCTTTTGAGCAAGTGTGAAAGGAAGGTTCCATAAGGCGTTGGGGTACAGGTAAGGGTCAGGTATGCCGTGAGACATCATTTAATGACAGGTTTAGGTCTGGACTTTGAAGTTTGTTTTTTTTTTGACTTTCCTGTCAGAAAAAATTTCTTTTCATGAAAAACCTTTTAGGAGGAGAATGTGTGAGAGGTGAATGTCACACTGTATAGTGAATGGTGGGTAAAACATACAGGTAACTGCTAAAATAAAGAGAACCCTGAAATAACTGAGAGTTACATAGTAAATGTAAAGCAGGTCCTTTCACACAAGTGTGGTTTCTGAGGCAATTAAGCAATTAACACCCCAGCATGCCCTGTGTCATTTGTAAAGTGGTGGACAGGCCCAGACTCACATTATTTTGGTTACCACGGCTAGAGGAAGAGACCTGAGTGACTCTGTTAGTGGTTTGATTGTTGGAGCTCATTTAGCTGAAGCTTGGTGAAGACTTCCTCAACACACAACCATATCATGAATATGTTTGGTATGGAAATCTTGGGGAGAGACAGTTTCAGCTCTGATCGCCAGTGTTTGTAAGCACTTTCTTATTTTTTTAGGACTTTTGTCTTGCGCTTTTGTTGTATTAACCTATTTAAATGTCCATAAATGTATTATGTGTCTTTAAATGTTTACATTAATTTTATTAATTTGTTGTTTCATCCTTTACTGCTCTGTTTAAATTGACCTGCATCTGCATTGACATACATAGACACATATCACGCTGTACTTCAATAATATACTTCAATTTTTTGTTCTGAACTGTCTTGTGTGAGCATACAGGGTGATAAAGCTGTAGGCATTGCCAGGCATCTCGAGATCTAGACAAAGACAGACATCAGTGAGATCATGAATATTACATGCATTATATCCAGACAGTCACGTGTTTGTTTCATAAAGTAAAGAGGAGCATACAGAGTCGTGGTATGGTTGATTCAAAACTTTCATTTACTCGCTTACCGAGACCACTAGCTTTTTTCTTTTCCATAACGTGCTTAGATTACTCAGTAATGAGGAGACCTGAGCACAACGTGTCACAGATGTATACATGAGGGAAACTGTATAATATGACTTTGTAATGTGTGTAAGTTCTTGCATTGCCTTCTGTGTTGAGCAGGAACTCTGAATGCAGCTGTACTGATGCTTCATCTCCCATGGCAGTCCCAACTACTTCTGTTAATTTCATCAGTTTACAGATGTGGACAATCAGACACACACGTGCACACACACATGCATGTGCACGCACACACACACACGCACACACACACACACGCACACACACGCACGCACACGCACACGCACGCACACCCACACACGCACACACACACACACACACACACACACACACACACACACACACACACACACACACACACATTATGCTCATTAAGAAAGTGATTTGATAAAGATGTTTAACTCCAGCTTGTCTCATTACACCTCAGTGGGCATAAAGTCTTTATGTCTGACTCAGTGTGGGGGCTGGTGCCCTTTTTTTACGGTGTCATTTTTTCCACCTCCACAATAACTAATCAAGTCTTTATTCCCATGGGTTTAGATAAGAAATGAAGGCTCACTCGTTTGCTGGGTGAGGCATTTGCCTTGCTTTCCCTTCACATTAACACACACTGACTTTCCACAATGTTTCTGTAATATAGCAATCTATCAAAGTCTTCACACAATGCCTGTCTATGACAGCTCGGCTTTGGCTATGCTGACAGGCAATCAAGGTTGACGCCCAGGGAGGTGCTCCCCGATGAGCCAGTAATAATATAATGTGTCCTGTCAGATATGTCAGGTATGGTGGTATTCTTATCAATGCACAGACCCACAAATATCAGCCTTTCTCTGACTCCAAACCTGGAAGACTGATTAAACTGTACTAAACTGTTCTAAACTCCACTCTTGCTGGCGTTTGTCTAATTCTGTCAAATCGAACTTTTTCGATCTGCTAACGGATTGGCAAGACAGAACAGTCCATGCCTGTGAACAGTCCATCACTAAGTTTATAGAACCTTTTTCTTGCTTTCTTTTGTTTTTTTTTAAAAACTACAACACAATATTTGGGGGTCAAACTCAGAGACCTTTTTTAGAAACTAGAATCCAGGGTTACGGGTTCAGATTTTGAATGTCATGAATATGTGATCTTAGAGAGAAAAAATGACAGTTTAGAAATGACCTCTATGACATGTATGTGACATATGCAAATATTTGAGTTCCCAGTTGACTGACAGGGTGGTGAGCCATTGCATACACTTAGCCTTTTACTCTTTAAGTTTTAGGCCACACCCTTGGGGCTCATTTGCATATGAAGTTTGGAAATGGGGCAGATTGGCACATAGAATGAAGAGGAGGGAGGTGGAGTGTGTGTTAGAAGTGTGTTGTCAAACCAAAGAGCGAACCACACCCTGCCGAGTGTTAGCACACTCATTGATAAGAATAATATATCTGATACGAAACATATATGTGTGTGTGTATGTATATGTGTGTATATATGTGTGTGTATGTATATATATATATATATATATATATATATATATATATATATATATATATATATATATATATATAAACAGTTCAATTTATTTATATTTATTTCTCAGATATTTGGTGACCTGTGCTCTGCAGAAGGGAGCGTGGTACTCCTGGCATTTCTTAAAAGAGATAAGGCAGGAATGGTGTGTCTGGAGTATTTAAATACACACACACACACACACACTCACACACTCACAGACAGAGACCTTCATACTCGCTTTCTACCTCCACCGCTTACATTGGCACTCCCATTGACTTACTCAAGGTCGACAGAATGCTTCTGACAAGGGATATTCTTTCACAGTCATTGGACAGTGTGACCCATTCTTTGGTTCTGCAGGTCCATTAGAACCGTAATTAAGGTAATGAAGATCAATGAAGTGCCTTTGCTGGTGGGCTGCTGTCGTTTGCACAGATCGTTGAGTGTTCTTTTTGTTCTTCTGCCCAGGGCTGGGGGGAGTGGCCCTCCTCTTCCACACCGAAGCTCGTTAATGTAAAAGACTTCATTTATTAATTGGAATAACGTATGGCCATCACCACCAAGATAATGATACTTTTATCTTTGTGAGTTGTCTAATTTACCTCTCTCTCTCTCTGTCTCTTTGTCTGTCTCCCTCTCTCTCTTGTTCTCGCTCTCTTTTTCTCTTTCTCACTCTCTGTCTCTCTCTCTGTCTTTCCCGCTCTCCCCGTTCCTCTCTTCCTTTGTCAGTTATCTGTAAGATGAATAACTTACGTTTCTTGTCTCACTAATGTGAGGCTTTTGAAAGAGAGCTCAGCTGAGAGTAATTTGGCAAAAAGCTTCGGATCATCCCGTGACTGACGAGTCAACAAGGTCTCTAATTGAACTCTGACCAGTCGGCACGGTTCACAGAAGTCCCGTTCTGTACATTCTGTCACACTCTCAAACGATGGAGAGAAAATAACGGCTAAACGTTTGCAAATTACACTCATTACAGGCTAGCATTTATGCAGTAAGAACCAGGGCGTCTGCGAGGGTTGGGAAAATCTTTGGAAGGGTGGCAATTATTGACTAAGGGAACAGAACATCACTGTGATATTTCTTAGAGTTGTGCTGTTAGATTGCAGTGCTACTTCTGAAGCCATGCTGTGTCCACCTACTCAGTCCTGGTTTAATGTTTATTTCCTCCGAGTGGTAGAAGGAGTCTTTGTTTCTCCAACCGCGCAAATGTTTCTTGGGGTTACTTTTTGGATATATTGATCAGACTCTGAAGTCTAGTCCTGAACTTTACCATAACTTTAATTCTAAGTATAATGTGTTCCTTACCCCACCATTTGTTTTAACCTTTAACTCTAACTGTAACCTGTTCCTTGCTCCATCGTTCACTTTAACCTTTAACCCTAACTGTAACGCGTTCTTGACCTCATTGTTCACTTTAACCTTTATCTGTAACTGTAACGCGTTCCTTTCCTCATTGTTCACTTTAACCTTTAACTGTAACTTTAACCTATTCCTGACCTCATCGTTCACTTTAACACCTTTAATTCTAACTGTAACCTGTTCCTTACCTCACTGTTCACTTTAACCTTCACCTAAAGGCTCTTTGCCCTTACAACAACTTTCACTCCATAAAACACCGCTCTGTCACTGTGTGTATGTGTGTGTGTGTGTGTGTATTTGAGCTTTTGTCCTCTGCTGTAGGCCTGAAGGTGGAGGATAATTAATATGTGGCGTGAGCTTTGATGAATGAGAGCGGCCAGAGGGTTTCATCAGCCGTGGACAGACTGGTTCCCTCCCCGAACAGGAGGACTGCACGACCTGGCCAACACCTCCAAAACATCCCCCTCATCTTTTTGGAGGTTACTGATGAAAAGTGTGTGTGTGTGTGTGTGTATGTGAAGACAATTGGGGATGTGTTTGTGTGTGTGTGTGTGTGTGTGTGTGGAGTACGCAAATCTGTCTGTAAATGTATGTATATGTCATTTACTAGAAATGTCATTACTCTCCCTTCCGATTCTTATACTTGTGTGTATTTTCTGCTCAGAGGAAAGAGTGTCTGTGTGTCTATGTGTATGTGTGTGTGTGTGTGTGTGTGTGTGTGTCTGTGTTCCCATTGGTCAGACTTGTGGGGTAATTACTCACAGCCTAGGGTAAGTAAGTGATTAATAACTCAGTGGTTATCAGGCTTTGAGGCGGGATGTTCCTGACTGTGACTGCACCAGCGTCTGTGATTTTGATCGAGGAAAATGAATATTCCTTTTCCTGTGCGAGTGGTCTCTTTCTCTACCCCCGCCCCCCTCTTTCTCTCTCTCTCCTTCCCTCCTCTTCCTTCAGCCTCTCTTTCTGTAAGAAATTTTCTCCCTACGACCTTTAGGAAATTAAACCCAAAACTGCAATCACAGGAGCTTCAGTACTGCTTGAATTATCAGTGATATGAGAGAACCTCAATGCAGGCAAAGCAGTTTTTCCTTGCTGATTGGTCTGTCCCTCACTATAGTGGTCTTGATGGTTGGACCCATTCGGCCCAATAATGACTTTCCATTACTTTTAATTATGTTACTTGTAATTATGTTTAATTAAGTTATTATTCTGATTCTGGTTATTCTATCATGATTCTGAAGTTCTGATTATTCTTTTTCCTCATACATTCACTAACACGCGCCCAACTAATGAGTGAAAGCTACAGAGGGGCCACAGTGCAGTTTTAAACAAAGAGAAAACTGTAGACCAGGGTTACTCAAAGCTGGTCCTAGAGGTGCAAAGTCCTGCTGAGATTTTCCTCTGCTCATAATTAAAGGCTGATTTTTCAGAAATCAGGTGTGGGCACTCAACAGGCAGGCTCAGACACCGCGGTGGTTGGTTGATACAAAAAGCAGCAGGACGTCAGACTCCAGGACTGAATTTTGGGAACCTGCTGTATAACGTTGTTAAAGAAGTACATGACTGGAAGTTTAAGCTCTCTAAGAAATATGTAGAGATTAGTGTAAGCAAGTCACTGTGTACGTGTGCGCTCACGGGTACAAAATGAGCTGAAATCTTCACCCTGGTGAGCTTTTTTTTTGTGTGTGTGTGTGTATGTGTGTGTATGTGTGCTAATGTTGTTTACTAGAGCTGTGAAAACATAGCAAATAGAATTGTGTCTATGACTGATCCGTGGTTTCTCTTAGGTTTTTTGATTCCTGATTCCCACTGTGTAAAGCTTTCTTAGCAAATATTTGACCGTTTGGGACTCGGCCTAGTTATTTGCACTTTGAACTAATTTTTGGCCAAGAGTATGAAAGACTCGATAAATGAAGGAATACAGTGCTTGGATGCTCTTGTAATGACCAAAAAATTGAATCCAGTTTTAGATGCTGTTTTAGTTGTTACACGCTTTCTTATGGTTATTCTGTATTCTGTATTCGGCGCTGTATTCGGCTGAGAGTCATACCTGTGCTCAGTGATAGTGGGAGAGAGGTGAGCGGGCAGGCAAGCAGGCAGGCAGGCAGGCAAGCAGGCAGGCAAAGAGGTATGCAGGCAAGCAGGCAGGTATGCAGGCAGGCGATACACAGTGGTTTAAATCAAAATTCCAAAGTAATAAAAAAAAAGAGGTCTTTCTAAAGTTTCCAAAAAGTATAGAGCTTTCATATTACACTGAGTTTGTAGAAGACAGAAGATACATCTTACAGATGCGCTGGGACGCATCATCAGTGATGTTACCTGAGGTCATTGGGTGTTTTGGGTCTTTCAACATCAGACATCCTCGCCCAGGCGACACAGCCAAGGTTGATCAGACCCCAGCTTGCATCCCAGCAGCATTCACCCACGGATCTGCCCTCTTGATCCAAAGCCACCTTGTGGCCTTCTCCGCAGCCTCAGTAGCAGATTTGATGGCCTTCCTCTAAGCCTCCCCTGGTGATGCCCAGTCGTGTAAATGCTTTGCTGAGTGAACACCCTGCAAATCCTCAGCAGCCCACCTCCAAAGGCTCACAGCAAGTTCACCAGCCCTGCCTTCTGCACTCTTCCACAAGCTCCTGGTACTTTGTGCGCTTCCTCTTATTGGCCTCGTCCACGCGCTCTTCCCAGGGAACAATGAGTTCCAGCATGATCAGTTACTTGGTGGACTCTGAGACAGTGATCATGTTATCCGGGCTGGGAACTTCAGCTGTTTGCCCAGGTCCACTTCCAGTTGCCAGTCGGTGGCAGTGGTGAGGAGACCAGACTCTTCTTTGGGTTGTGGGTGGGGCTTCTCCCCGGCTCTGAGGAACTTGATGGTCTTTGGCTTGTGGTGGCCTTTGCTGGTGTTGATGGCCTTGGCTACACTCTTAGCAACTGCCTTGAGCACTTGATCATGGCACCAGTTATAGAGCCTGTCTCCAAGGGCTTTGGGCAGCTGCTAAGGAGGTGTTCCAGGGAGGGTGCAGGAGGGTGTCTCACTTTTGCCCAAGATGTGAAGGTTTGCTGGGCTTGGTAGGATGTTGTAGACAGCTTGGACCAAGAACCTGATCTGATGGAAGTCTGCTTGCCAGATGTTGGACCAGGTGATCTTCCACTGCAGTACACTTCCCTATCTAGTCCATATCCCTTGCTGTCTCATCCCCACCATCCGGATTCTCTGTACTAGAGAGCTTCACATGTTCGTGACAGCATGAATTCTTCAGCAAGGCCACTGATCGGGAACTGCAAGATGTTACTGGTGCCATACAGAGCAGCTCTGCTCAGACTGTGGGGTAGACCTAGCCACCTTCGCAAGTAGGTGCTGATGTTTCTCTCCAGGGCATCGACTGTTGTTATGGGCACTGCATGCAGAAGCAGAGGCCACAGGATCCGGGGTAGCATGGAATGCTGGTAAATCCAGGCCTTGAACCTTCCTGGCAGGCCTGTTTGTCCATCTTGGTTAGCCAGGCCGGTGTATAAGTGTAGAAGAGTGTAGTATATAAGCGAAGAAGCAGTAAAGCGTGTAAGCGTATAAGTGGTAAAAAACTGTTGGTTCACCAGCGTCTTCCAGTGTCTCAACTATGAGGCTCTACCTGTGCACATGTAAGACATCATCTTAACTGATAAGGTATCTTGTGGCAAATGTCAAAATAAAAGTCTCAAGCCAAAGGCCAGTGAACCTAAGCCAAAAATAAGTCTCTGAAGGGAAATAAGTTTAAACTCAAATCTGGCTCCTACAGCTTTTCTTTCTACAAATATGTTGTCCAGATATGCCGACAAGAATATAAATATACACTTGTCTGAAACATGGATGTTATAGCTCTAAATGAACAGACTACCACTTTACTCAACTAAAGGAGTAGGCCTCGTGTTACTGTTAGAAGTGGAGAAATGTAGAATGATCTGGAATTTCTGAATGCTGCTTTTAGGGTTTAGCCCTTAAAAATGTCATCTGTGGAGTGTTACAGTGACAATGACTTTGAGTACAGAGTGTGCCCACCCACTTGATGGACAGGTGCTACTGAACTCAAAGTTAATCTAATTCAGACACATGACAGAGGTGACACATCCACAGGTATATGTTAACAGATGGACAGTCTCCTTGCTCTGTGGCCTTCAGTAGATTGGAAAATGAGCAAAGTAATTTAGATATTGAATCTGTTGCAAATTCCTCTGTGATTTCACCCTGTGTGTGTGTGTGTGAGAGAGAGAGAGACAGAGAGAGAGACAATGAGACAGAGACAATCTATAACAGATTTAAGCATTTAGAGTTGCTCATTCCTGCCATTTTCTCTTCTTTACAGAGGGAGAGAGAGATAGATAAGTAGGGAGAGAGAAAGAGAGAGAGAGAGAAAGTGAGAGAGAAGGTGAGAAACTTGTTTTATTTCAGGCATGGCATTCGCAAGTGTGCTCACAACTCGTTTTACATGCACACACATACACACAGCAGGACTTTCACACTGCACCTGGCTGTGACGCACATGCTCGCGCGCACACACACACACACACACACATACACACACATACACACACATACACACGCGTACACACACACACAGTCCTGAGAGGCTCAGATGAGTGGACAATAACAGGGCAATTGCGCTGGGCTTTGGGGAGTGACGCTTTTGAACGCTCCCAGCTGGCGCAGTGAAGGAGTGTGTGATGATTATTTGGGCTTGGAGGAAATGACAGAAAAGGGGAGAACAGAGAGGAGGAGGAGGAATAGGAGCAACAAAAATGAAGTGCCTCAGGCTCACTTAAATACCACTTGTGCTCTTGGTTTTCACAAGTAGAAACCAAGTAGGTCTCACAAGTAGAAACTGATAGGACCGGATGTGTGTGTGTGTGTGCACATTCTATTTGTGAGCACCCCATGTGCATATGTGTGTATGTGTATGAGTGTGTGAGTATGTCTACATGTGTGCATTTTCACAGTTCCTGTTTTTTGGTTCCTTATTCAGTCAGTTGTACTCAAGAATGTCAGTATATGGCCTTCGACGTCATGTGAGAAACGCATTGTGTGATTTGTATTAGGTAACTGAGGGGTCCTCCTGTGCTCTCTCTTTTTTTGAAGAACAGAGCCAAGTCTCTTTTTGAAACCTCTCTGTTGAAAGCATTAGGAATGAAAGAACAAATATAAAACTTAAATAACAATAACACATTCCAATGGTCTTTCTTTTCCACTCTCACTCTCTCTCTCTCTCTCTGTCTCTCTCTCTCTCTCTCTCTCTCTTTTCTTTCTACTTTTTCTCTCGCTCCGTTCATCAAGGTCAAAGATATTGTCAGATTCTCATCTGACATAGTGAGTGAAACTCTTTTGATACACAGCTCTGCTTTCTCAGAAAGATCACAAAGCAGCTTTTGGGTGTCTATACACTCCTGAGTGTTTCAGCCCCTCTGAATACTCACCTTAGCTCTGAAAGGCTCCTTTGTTGTTTTTCATTAAGAACGGTGGCAGACACCAGGCATTCTCACGGCAAACGCAGAGTAAAACTGAAGAAAGTGATCTTAAATGTGTTGAAGGTAAAATATGAAAATTGAATAAGACATGTGTTCTCAGAAAAAAGAGACATCAAGCATGTTCTGACGAGCTAGGTTTTACAGAACAGCTCTGATTTATATCTAACGTGTCCCCTATGAACTATGGGTAATGTTGTTCTTCTTCCTATTTTCTCCGCATGGCTAGTCAACAGAGGCTAGAATAGGGTAATGCTGATACATTTCAGATGATCTATTTACATTAAAGACAGAGTGCCTGTTCCTTTCCCGTATTCAGTTTATCACTAAAATGAAATGTGATTTCTGTAGCATATTGCCTGCATAAAAACAGGCTCCATTTTTCACGACTGTAGCCTGTTCAATCCTGTGCTAATGGATCTCCCCAGGAACGCTCGGAAGCCTCCGTGTGTAGACATCTTATCGCCTTCTTAGCTCGCGACACAAAGTGGATTAGAATAGGAATCTGTGTCTTCCATTACGTGCAGTTATTGCCGTTGTACATGGCTAATCAGGATTTAGCAGCCTGGTTGGCATGGTGATGAGATCGTTGTGGGTGGTCGACTGGGAGATGGGCTTGAGCTAATTCTCTAGACTCACATTATGGGGTTGAACTCCAGAATCTTCTACGCAGATTACACAGACGTAGCTCTACTGTTTTACGATTGGGCTCTTTTATGGGTTCATTTTTACACGTTAAGAAATGTGACTAACCCTTCTTATGTCTGATCTTTGCTAGTAGAGTGTCTGGACGGTCTCTCTCTCTGTTTCCTTCTCCTCTCTTTCTCTGTCTCTCTTTTCTTCTCACTCTGTCTGTCTGTTGCTCTCTCTCTCTCTCTCTCTCTCTCTCTCTCTCTCTCACACACACACACTCACACACACACATATGCATAGATCTTTTTTCTCCCTGTGCCAGGTCGTTTATCAGTAATGGTTCAATCAGCCCTGATGTGGCCATGTGTTGATTAATACTCATCTTCCATATCCTGTTCCCTCTGCCCATACATCTGCGGCAATCATGAGTGTGTGTCTCTATCTCATCCTGGAGGAGGTTAGATCAGGCAGGGGGGCCACACACAGATATACACACACATACACAGGTCTAATTATTCTCAGCCAGACTCATTAATATACTTTCGTGGGCTATTTCTGCTGCACTGCAACTAAACTGTTACATTTTTGACAACCTGAATTCAAAACAGCTGGCAGGATGCATTCTATACAAATGAGAGAATTAGTTTAAAGAGGACATGCCACACACATTTTACATGTAATGGTTTGTTTACATTGAACCTCCAAGTGCATAACAGACTTCACAACAGAAAGCACATTAACGCCAATATTGATATTAATGTTAATATTAGTTTAAACAAGTTATCAAAGATTTACTTAAAATTTGCCTGTTGCTACCAGGTTTTAAATGACGTGTGTGCTTAAGTCATTGAAGTGGTGAATAACGTACCTGTTTAAACTTGTGTCCATGGGTGGGCACCAGAGATTGACAGCTTCCATTCTTAAACATAATCCACCTGAGGACCGTGATACCGAAAAACAGCTTGAACCAATTCCTGAAAATCAGCTTGTATTCTTCTGAGTCGGTGCCCTCAAGTGGTAGCCTCCTGAAGGTCAGAGTCTGTGCGTGAACTTGAACTCGGTGAGGATGTTGCTGGACAGTATTATCTCCATGACAACAATGATTGATATCTCTATGAGAGCTTCTTTCCCATGTCACATCGCCGTGTATTAGAGACAGTGCTCAGTCAAGAAATATATTAAGATCATTTTCTCCATCTCAGTGTCTAGCAATAGATTTGTAATATGATATTTATCCATATCATACAGCCGTTGTATCGTCACGCAGAGAAATACTGGGAATGTCACAGTCAAACTGGGAAGTGTGGTTATCTTAGCTAGATCATACCAGTGTGATTATGATGCTGATAAGAGAAGATGATGATGATGATGATGATGATAATGATGATTTTACAATTGCAGCTGTAGGACAGTAGTTTGACTCACCAACACAACTTTCCAAAAAACTAACTCATGAGAGGCCTTTTCTTGGGATATGTGTGTGTGTGTGTGTATTTCTTTGTCCCCTGTGTGTGTGTGTGTGTGTGTGTCAATGTAGGGGTGCTAGAGTCTCTTGAAGGCCTATCTGCATCTGTAAAGCTGTTGCTCGAAAAGTCAAAAACATGTTGACATGTTAAAGTCTGTTAGTTGTGATATATAATGCACAATAATCATCTTTTCTGCTTAAGAGATCACAGCAGATGACCTGTCCTTTATGGATTTTCTCTTCTTATTACAATCAATCACAAAAAACGAATGCAGTTCTGAATAGATGCTCCGTCTCCTCCTGTAAAATGAGCTATTGCATCTGGGTGTGATGCAGTAAACACTGATTTTCTTTGCTGTATCAGTCTGTCCATCATAGTTGATCTACTGTACATTACATTCATTTATAACAATCCAATTACCACTTCAACTGCATTGTGATGTAAGTGAAAATAGTGTTAACTGTCTTAAAAGGAAAGATTGTAAGGGAGAAAAAACACACACTGATTTTATTTGGTTGTTTTGATGTTAACCTTCTATATAAGGTAAGGATCTTAAATGATCTTACAATGCTAAAATGTTTCATGTCCTTTATACTACACCATTAAGGGGAGGGAGCTAAATCACTGACATTTAATAATGATTAATAATTCATTTAAAAATGAATAATAACGATTTGTTCGCTTCTTGAAGTTCCGAATATTCCGTTGTCCCATTAAACCTTCAGGGCCTGATGGACTGAAGAAATCCCAATAAAATATTTACTATTTTATTACAGCATGACAGAGTGACACTAGCACCTACATATGAACAAGTTAACACACACGCACGCACACACGCACACACGCACACACACATAAAAACAATATACTGAGCTACATACTGTACATGCATGCACGGAACCATGCAGACACTCAAGGTTACATAGACGCATACACAGAGTTCCAGACGCATACACTCACACAGTGGCCTGATTGAGTTTTTCTGGCCCTTGAAGAGAATGGTGGCAAATGAAGTTTGCGTACTGAGATATTCCTCCCTGGACGGCATTAAGAACAGAAGATTGGATTCATTTCAGGCTCCAGTCATTCTGTGCTGCAGTTTTACCCCTCAGAGGTCAGAAAAACAATTAAGGGAGGGAGTAATAGGACTGATAGAGAAGAGGGAGGAGGATGTAAAATTGATGGTGCACATGAGGGCTCAGGGACGGATGGGCTGTTAAACTGGCATGTGACGGTTCAGTAATGTATGTGTGTGTGTGTGTGTGTGTGTGTGTGTGAGGGAGAGAGGGAGAGAGAGAAGGAAAGAATGAAAAGTGTGCAGTTAGAGCATGAAAGTGCTGAGTTAGACTAAGTCATCAAAGGAGTTGCGTGTGTCTGTGTGTGTGTTTAACTGCGGTGAGAATGTAAAAATAGTGCTGTATTTGCTACTGTTAATTAAAAGGTATTTTTAACCTTGACAGAAAGCAACTTTGATTTTACATATTAAATCTACAGTGTTTTGCACTGATGATTGGGTAAGTCTGTTGTTGGTTGGGTAAATTCACAACGTGTTGGTTACTCCACAATGTGAAAACTCCTGCTAATGTCTACATGATTTTCATTCTATGAACAGTGGAAGCGACACAGAGAGACTAATACATCAAGATTGGATTGAGAGACTGTCTTTGAGACAGAGAGAGAGCTTAACAGAGAATTTAATTGTTTACCAACAACGAAGTGTTTGTGTGTTTAATCATTCCTGTAAACTCCTTTACGCTCTCACTGTTTTTTCATTCTTCTTCTCGCCTCTTTCTCTTATGTTTCTGGGTTTTTTTTGTGTTTTGTTTTGCGTTTTGCATTTTTCCTTCTCTTGGAATCTCCCTCCTCTCCACTTATTGCTGTCTCTCTCACTTTCTGTCTCTCCGTCTTTCTCACTCTCTTACCCACTCCTTTCCTCCATCTTTCTCTCCCTGACACATGTCTTACTGTCAACTTATTCTTTCTCTCACTTTTGCCGCCCTCTTCCCTCCACCCACACATCCAACGGGACCCATTATCACACTCTTCAGAGAGAGAGAGAGAGAGAGAGAGAGGGAGAGAGAGAGAGTCACTTCTGTTTTCATTTTTTTGTTACTCTGATTGAATTTGGTGCCAGGCATTTTTTCCGTAAATCCCACACCTGCAATCTGCCATCCTTTATTATGACACAAGAAAAAAAAAAGATCAGAAAAAGTGGTAGAGCCCGATGGAAAGACAGGATGAAAGATGAGCGAATGAATGGATGAAAGACAAGATAAGGGGGGGACCGTCGAAGGAGAAGGAAACAGGATTCATTATTGATGAGACTGAACGGTTGATGTTCTTGGTTGTTGGGCCTGTGTGCTTGTCATGTTGTATTAATTGCCTTGGTGATTATGGAGACTTGGACAGGAACTTTGGTTGAATATCCTCTTTCACTTAGGCCATGATTAATTCAGGGGTTCCCTTCTCTCAGTCAAGCTCAGCTTACTCAGACTGGGTCAAAGAAATCAGATTTCTGATTCCAGTTTGAACTGTTCAAACTCTGGAATCCAACACCGCATTGTCAACCACAGTCTGTAGTCAGTTCTTAATGTTTAATAAGGATTATTGAAAAACCTGTGTTGTCAGAACTTTATGGAAGCCTTGTCACTATTGTTAATAGGACTGTCAAACATTCATTTTATTAAGGCAACGAGGCACCATCTATTCTTTCAAACACTGAGGTAAAATCGACTGTCTGAGTCATGGCATCCTCAGTGGGGGAGAGAGAGAGGCAGTAAAATGTTTGTCTGAGCAACTCAACGAATGAGTGAGTGAGTGAGTGAGTGGGGGTGTGGGGGTGTGTGTGGGGATGTGTGGTGGTGGTCATGGCGGTGGTGGGGTGGGGGTGGGGGGTGGTTCCTAAATAGTCTGTCTAAAATAGTCTGCCAAGTTATAATAACTGAACATGTTTATTCAGATATAAAATGCAAGCAAAATCAAATTACCCAGCATCTGCCTCCCTCAAAAATGCCTTCTGATGGTATTGGAAAGGACAGTTCTGCATCTCTGAAATTAGATTCAGGACAAATATCAAACAGCAGGGCTTAATGAGGCATTTATACTGTCTCTTATTACAGTTTGTCACACACTTCATCTCTCGCTCACTCTCTTTCAATTACTCTTACTGTTACTGCATTTGTCTTCATCATCATCATCATCATCTACATATTTATCCTCATCGTCAGTTTTATCTTTGTTTTTATCATCACCATCATCATCATCATCATCATCATCATCATCAACATCGTCATCGTCATCATCATCGTCATCATCCTGCCCTCTCTCTCCCTCTCTCTCTCATTTGCCCTCTTTTCCTCTGTCTCTCTTCCTCTGTTTCTGCCTCTCGCCTGCTGTCTCAGTCTCTTGCTCTCACCTTGCTCATAACAGTACACATACACAACCATTCTTTCTTCTTCCTTTTCTCCCTTTCTTTTACATGCACCTATGCAATCGCGTGCATAGGTGCATGTAAAACACTCACACACACACACACACACACACACACACACACACACACACACACACACACCCACACACACACACACACACACACACACAAGTCTTTGTATTCTAACACCTTGCATTCCTGGTTCATGATGTTTTTGAACACTGTGCCACATAATGCAATCAAACACAGCTCATATTTTGCAACTGCTTTTAAATCATCAGCATTTCAGCATTTTCTTGCTTACACAACAGAGAGCTGATCCTGGTGTCTGGGACAGGAAGCATATTGGTCATGCAAAACCAGTTCCTTTTTCAACAAACCAATTAATTATTAACAGGCTTCACCAGAGCAGGGAAACTTCATTTATTGATATCATTAGAGGCAAGGCAGGCAGAGAGAGAAATGGAGAGAGAGAGAGAGAGAGAGAGAGAGAGAGATACGGACAGAGAGAGAGAGACATACAGAGAGAGAGGTCTTATCTCTGTAGAGGTAATCCTTAACTGTACAGAATGACAGACACACACTGCGTTTCCACTACTAGAAACAAACTTAAATGAAGTCCTGTCTCTGCAGGGAATGAATTTGCTGAATTTGAAATAAGATTCTATTTGCCTAACGTGAATTGTTGGCTGTCGTTATTTCAGCCCAGAATAATCTGAAATATTAATCAGAGAGAAGGCTCTCTATATACACACTGCTCATTAAGGAAAGTGAGATTGGTAGAGATAGTATGCTAATACAAAAATGTGTGAAATTTTCAGAGGGAAGAAATCTTCCCTCTCAGAAAGAGTTTATTGTAATTAAGATTTGACATAACTCCTTGTATTCTCCCTTGTCTTTAATTATCAGTCATTTTTTAATGCTAGGAGGCAGGTGTCCAAGTAGAAAACAAACAACAAACAAAACAAAACAAACAAACACACAAACAAACAACAAAAAAAAACCCCAAAACACAGAAATTAAGTGTCATTCAGTTGCTACAATTATTCGGTAAAGAATCACAAATTTAGTCAAATTATCAGTATTAAAAGCTGTAGGACTTTTGCGTGCCAGTCACAAATTAGCAACAATTTTGGAAATAGGCCAGGCTAAACATAATTTAAGATATGTTTTTGAACAATCTCATTCTAGCATCTGCAATATTTACCTGTTAACTTTTATACAGTGGTCTTCAAATAAAAAATAATACATAAATCCTGCTACTTCTTAACTCATTCAGACGAGGTTTTTAGCACTGGTCTGTGGAGGCTTGTTTTGTGAAGATGAAGTTCTCCGTATGAAAAAAAGCCCTGAGCTAGGGGCTGTTTTTATAGTCTGAAGAGGTTTTTATGGGGCTTATAATTGTAGGGTTGATTGGTTTTGGGGGCAGTGTCTGTTTCTTGCTACTGCAGGATAGAGGGATGCAGTGGGATTCACAGAGGGAGGAGAGCAGAACAGGGAGACTAATCGACTCATGCTTTTCTGCTGTTGTCAGCCGTTCTGTCTGTGCTCCAATATAGACAAAATTAACTTACGGCCAATCAAAAGACTTCTCAATTCATCACCTCCCTCCCTAATAACGGCCTGGCTCACACCTATGCAATAAAGCAACCGGTGAAACAAAATAGGTCTGTAGCAGCTCTGTTTGTGTGTGTGTGTATCTCTGAGTGTGTGCACATGTGAAAGTTTCTGCGCTGTTGTGTGGTTGCTCTTTCTGTGAATGTGCGTGTTTTCATAAGGTTCTTGTGCTGTAGTGTAGGTGTTGTTTCTAGTGAGAGTGTCTATATGTGAGAATTTGGTTTTGTATTTATCACTACATGTGCGTGTGTGCGCATGTGTGCATGTGTGTGTGTTTGTGTGTGTGAGTGTGACAGAGAGACAGGTTGTAGTCTTTGCAAACTAATTACATGTGAGTAATTCATACCATGTCATATCAATGTCATATATGTCCATAAATTAATTCTCCATTCTATCAGATTGGGATACTCCTATTCCATCAGATGATTTCATTTATAAAGTGAGTTTCTTTGTCAATGGACTCCTAAGACATGTCCGGAATGGTTCCTTTACGTCTCTGTGACATTACACAGTAACCTTAATTATTTTTAACTACACCATGACAGTGACATATCTTGTACAAAGCCTCAGTAGATGAAAAGTTTTCAAGTCACATCACAAATCTTCTTTCATCCTTTATACATAACGAGAGATCAAACTATGACACATCCAGTGTGTACCTGTTGCGTTCTGCCATGATTTCTCTATGACAACATTTGATATACAACAAACTGTGTGTGTGCGTGTGTGTGCGGGACAGTGATCCGGTCGGCAGGCGAATAGTCAGGTGGCTGTGATATGGTTCCATTTCTGGGCTGGTCCCAGAAGCAGGAGCTCTATTCATGTCCTTCAGATGCACTCAACCCTGACCACTGCTTTTCCACTGACAATAAACAGTGATTAAAAAAACACAGACCTCACTGACACGCCACCTGCTCTGTGTGTGTGTGTGTGTGTGTGTGTGTGTGTGTGCACCCGTGCGTGTGTGTGTGTGTGTGTGTGTGGTGTTTATGCAGATTTGTGGTGTTCTGTAAGGTGTGGCATGTGGCTAAGTACCACAGCACTACCTCACCACAGTCATCAATCTCAGTGCAGATCACATGTTAGTGTGTGTGTGAGTGCATTTGACAGAAAGCAGAGCTAGAGCAGATGTTTAGGGCCCTAATGTCTGTACTCAAAACTACACACTCTGGGATTACAGCACACACGGACACACACACACACACACACACACACACACACACACACACACACAGACACACATACAGATTTAAATGAAATTACTGGATGGCACAGAGAGTAGCACACTTTAAATTACAGTGTTTTATAGAAGCCAGTGTCTGAAAATGTGTTGAACTCATTACATTCTTATGAAAATGCACTGCAGAATTGCCAGTGTTAAATTAATTCTGAGAGGTTTTTTTTTGTTGTACCACACTGGTCCAGACTGGGACAATATCATCGGAGAATAAATTTGATTACAGTGAACTTACTGTGTAAATGTGTGTAAAAACTGATCTAATAAAGGTGTTCTGGTGGATTTTCTCAAGGGGTCTTGTTAGCTGAAACCGCTCTAAATGAAAACACCATATTGGCCAAAACCAAAGGCCCTATTGAAAAGGTTTATAGAAATATGATCACTGGCAGGTGCAATCATCCTCATTCTGTCATTCTCATTGGACAAGCAGTAGTTAGGGTAGGACAAGTAACATAGCAGCTGCCATCAGGTCTTTACTGTAAATAATGGTCACACCTTCACACTATTAACTGACATGATGCTCTGTTAAGAACTGTGGACTGGAGAGAAAGTTGCACTAATCTGTAATAACTTATAATGCAATGCCAAATAAATTTATCTTATAACTTTTCTCTTCTCAAGTCTGCAAGAAGTGGGGGTTTATTTAAATAGTCAGGACTCTCAAGAAAGAAAAGGAAACAAAGGGGAAAAAAAAGGAAAGAAAGGAAAACTGCACAAAAATCTTATCAGTTACAGAGTGTTCCAGACTCATGCAGGGCTTAGTTCCAACATTTCTATTTTCATAGTTACAGCTCTTTTTGCTCATTGCCCAACAGAAATAACACTGTAACACCAGACTCCATAAGAGCTCTCTGAGTCATAATCAACAGAAGGTTCCTGTTGGCCGCCATACCGCTGGAGGAGCAGTGTGAGCGGAAAGATGTGTCAGTACCTTAATCTCTGGCAAGTGGACAGACATGCACCTTAATTCAGAACAGTGCTAATTATATGCTGATGATCTCAGATTTGCGTGTGTGTGTGTGTGCGTTTGTGTGTGTATGTTGGCGGGGAGTATTCTCACTTAGGGGAAACATCACTCTCAGCATTGTTTCTTCTCTCAGCAGGTCTGAAGTTAATGAAAAACAGTAGCTCTGAGGGGGTCTCTGCTGACTTCCGTTCTTCCCATGGAGTGTAAAATCAAGACATGGGGTTGCCAATCAGATAGTAACTGACATATTCCAGTAATTTATGCTTCTTCAAAAAAATTTTTCCACTCATATAGAAGATGGATGGATGACTGGATGAGTGAATGTTTGAGAGGAGGGCACACCCAGAAATTTACTCAGAGAGAGAGCAAGACACAGAAACATTGCTGGATCAGCTCTGTATGTCTCTGTGTGCTTGCACCTCGATCCAACACACACACACACACACACACACACACACACACACACACACACACACACACACACACACACACACACATAAACATACTGACAACAGAGCACACAATTGACTCTTCTTCCACTTGGCTTAACTGTGGAGCATGTGAGCTGTAGCTAAGGTCCTCGGTGCAGCTGGTAATTAATGTAAAGCTATTTCTAATATGCATTGTCTAAGGGATTGGGCAGGATTTTTGAGAATGGACATTCCCAAAGCCAGGCTTAGTCCCTGACAAGGATCAGACCTAATCTGGCCAATGGTGAGATGGGATCCTATCCAAAGCTGCCCTTCTGTATGTTCCTCTTAGTAAGACAAACAGGCTTAGCTCTAACTGTTTGAAAACAGACCAATACAGATGCTTGTTAGAAAGGCTTCAGCATTACTCTCCGTTGGATTTCATCGAACCATAGTGAGCCAGGTGTCAATTTTTTTTTTTTTTTTGGAACAGTTGTCTTGCCTTTTTTTCAACCACCTTATGAGATGGCAATGTGTGGAAATCTAAATACTCCACATAGCTGCTTTACAGCAGAACTGGCGCTGAGAATCAAAGACCTGCTGGAACCTCCCATTGAGAACATGACACACTTGCCTCTCTCCTCTGCTCAGTGATGGCAGAAGAAGAAGATGAGGTAATGATCTCATTGAAATGCATAATTTACATCCTGTCTGTAGTGCTTTTGATTTGTTTTTTTATCAGCCTGTAAAGATGCTGAGCACATAAACACTGAGTGATATTTGTTGGGCCTCTTGCACTTGTCTGTTCTATTTTGCCAGCTGTGTTCAGTACCCATCATCCTTCGCTCTCTCTCTCTTTCTCCTGTAACATGGCAACCATTGTCTCGGTGATTTGCATTGTAAATAAAACTCCAATTAAACAGGGCAGAAGTCCCTACTCTGGGTCATCAGCCAATACTTACTGTTTATTCTCTCCCTTTCTCTCTCTCTCTCTTTCTCTGTCTCTCTCCTTTTTTGCTGTCATCGCCCTCTTCACTTTGACACGTTAGTTCCAGTTTAGCACTTGAAGGCAGGGTATATCAAGATTAGATTTTCCTAGCGGCTCTGTAATACAGCAGAGGTGAGTCATCAGTGCTGAAATATCCCCTGTCACAGAGCAACAGCGAGAGGAGGGCCACTTTGGTAACCATAGTAATAATGACATCTCTAATGATTATCTTCCTAAGAGCCCTCGGATTCAGGCCAAGGTCAAGACTGCCTTTTTTTTTTTTTAAATAAAAAACACATTTCTTTTTTTCCCCCCTGTATGTTGACCCTCTTAGCAGTGCAGCCTCAGGAAGACATGGGTATTGTCACGCAAGCCATGTCACTCTGTCTCTGGCAGATTCTCTCACAGATTCTCTCTGCTCCACTGTTCACTCGTAGTGGATGGGAACAGGACTCAAGCTGCACAGCCAATGAATAGTGAGATAGAGGCATACTGGATTTTTTTTATTCTTTATTTAGCTGACCTTGATGCCTGGATTCAAAAAGCCAGACTAGTGTAGCTGATGTAAAGCAATCAAGGGCAGGGCTACAGTAAACCTCATCTCAGGAATGAGCTTCCTTTTTAATTCACTCATTTTCAGTCCAGTTCACCTCTGGTTTGGGCAGAAATGAACAAATGTACTTTTCAGTCAATAGTGACAGAGACTTAGACACTTAGACACAGGGCCCCGTCATGAATACCTCTTTGCAATAGCCAGCCATGAAACCCGAACTCATCACTCCATAAATATAATTTAATCTTGACATGTAATTCAGCAATTGATTGTTGAATCCAGACTGCCCATGGTTTACAAATAAGAAACAATTATCTCACCACAGTTAACCCCAAGGTATACATAAAACTGATAACTCCTCCCCTTTCTGAGGGTACAACCCAATCATATGCTCTCTGGGACCTGTGGTTACAGTTCTTGGTTTACGCTCACTGATATTGACTAATGCTGCTCTGTCCCTTACCACAGTGTAACCGTGGTGGTAAACACTGTCCTTCAGTCTGTTTGATGGGATCTCCGGCACTCTTACTGATATTAGAACTGTTGTGTTCTCTTTCCAGCACGCCTTCTTGGAAGCCCAAACTGAGGAAGAAATCTTTGACCTCCTGGGTCTGGAATACATTGAGCCTTGGCAGCGCAATGCTTAGGTATCTTCTCTAATCCTTATCTCCGGCGCTGAAAACCTTCATCGTCCCTCATTAACCTGGAGCGTTTTGCCGGTCTGTCGCAATCCCTCTTCATTGTTAGAGTTGGATGGAGTGTGCGCTAAGCTGGATGATTTCTTCTTGTTAAGCACCATTGTTTGCTCTTGGCACATAAATGTGGCATGTTTCTATTCTTGGCGTTCTTTTCCCAGGCAGCTGGCCCAAAGCTAATTGAATGGATGTACTGCCTTTGGCATGACAGATACAAAAAGAGAGAGAGAGAGAGAGAAAGAGAGAGAAAGAGGAAAAGAAGAGATGAAGAATAGAAAGAGAGAGAGGCAGAGAGAGAGAGAAAGATGAAGAGAAGACAGAGAAAGAGACAGAGAGAGAGAGTGAGAGAGACAGGCGCACAGACAGACAGAAAAAGAGTGAGATGAAGCACGATTCTGTGATCACAGCCTTTCCCATGAGCTTAAAGCTGACCGTTGTGAGAAACTGGACATATACATTATAATGAGTAGCGCTGGAGACTGCGCACTGAGGTCTGTGTCTGCTCCAACATTCACAGTAGATCAGTCACTCTCTACCATCATCTACAGCTCTCATTACAGACAGTGGCCAAGAACCAAAGTCCAAATACTCAAAGGACAGCAAACACACTTTTCCCCGAATCCTACTTAATGAGGACACTGATCAACAGCTATCCATCAGGGGTTTTTTTTTCCATTTGGGAGCTGGTATGTTATTACATAGTGTCCAAGGTTTGCCCCTTTACTTTAAGGCTTTGGCTCAATCTCACTGCCCCATGTGCGCTTTGTGATGCCCCAGTAAGGTTCAAAGGGACCAGTGCTTTCCCTATTTAAGGACCTTTAAGTAGAGCAGTCCAGGCATTTTCAGGACTCAACCCGTGGGCTCTCTCTCTCTCTCTCTCTCTCTGTCTCTTTCTCTCTCGCCCTCTCCGGACTGCCCTCGGCTACGGTGGTTGCTGTGGAAAAGGCAGGATTCCATTGGGCCTGAATCCTCCAAACTAGAGCGAGCTAGTCTTACCATATGTTGTGTTTAAACTAGGTTATGCTCCACAGGGGTTGTGCTGTCTACTTTTAATTTTCACTCAAAACAAGGGTCAAAAAGTCTACGCTACAATTTTTTTTTCTTCACTGCTCACAAACCATCCATCTCTGTTGCTGGAGTTCTGAATAATCCCAATACTATTTACTTTTAAAATAAGCACAGATAAGGATGATGTATACACATACACATTGTCTTACTTTTTCACATTTAACTTTAACCTAACATTGTACGTTTTGAAACCGCATTTTGTCACAGATAATTCTCTTATCTTTGTTTTTATACAGTGTGAGTGATGACCTTTTATTCTTCATGGTTTTTGATTGTCAGAGTAACCTTCAATTGAAATGGCTTATTGTGATATTATGTTGTTCTCACTCTAAACATGAGAGTTGAGCTGTTCTGATGAGTATTCACACCTTTTTTCATATAGTATTTCTGCTTACATTTCATTATTACATTTTTTTTCACTTTGTAATGTCTACTGTGAATAATTAAACCATTCAAACATTTCTGAATGATGTCTTGTTTAATGCTCTATTAACTTTTGTGTCAGTACACTGAAAACTCAATAAACAATACTGTACAGGGAGTTGAGACCTGTTCTCTGAAGCTGCTAGGTTTTAAACCAATTATAAAAACATTTTTAATTCACAACAAAGAACACCTTGAAGAGACTTTCTGATTAAATGCAGATCTTAAATTGTAGTTTTAAATAGACTTTCTTAACAAGAACAAAACTTTTCACTCATTGAAAGTAGATGTTTTCTACTGATTATTAAAAAGAAAAAAAGAAAATTAAATTTAGTTACAGTGAGTACCACTCAAGTTCCCATCTTTGCACACTCTGGTTGCAAAGGGATCAATCTCACAGGAGTTTGATTCTCTCTCTGTTAATAGATATTTTAAATTTCTTTTGAGTTTGTTTGTGCACTGGTTCTTTTGAATACTAATCAGTCCCAGAATAAAATTTTACTTTAATATTGTATGTTGGAATTTGGACACAACTAGATTTAATTATCATAATTTTGTTTTTGTCTTTCTTAAGCTCTTAAAAGCTGCCTTCAAGATGAACTAGAATGTTAATTGTCATCTGAAGTTGTTTACAGTATGCCTGAAGCACACTCTTAGCTAATGGTGTTTAATAACCTAAGCAAGGAGCATTCTCCACTCAAGGCTAGCTCTTTATGCTATTTTAAGTATTTTTTTTTGTTTTTTAATGTAGGAGCACTTTTTGCTTGTGGCCAATGTACCTGAAAACTTGAGTCAGATATAACAGTGGAGAGCTTAGCATGGCCCCAGCTGTTCTGAGTGACTCTTTTTTAAAATTCTTTTGAAAGACTTTGTTTGAACCGTAACTATTACAGTGAGTCACTTGACACTTTGACACTGCATGAAACCACCGGTGCCGGCACCCACTTCTGACAACACAACATTATCTTACCACAGAGTAAATCGCTTCTAACCTTTTTTTTTTTCTTGACAACAGCAATTTCAGCCAAGTGTCTGATTTAACAGAAAGCACCATGGCAGAATGTTTGAATCTGGACCAGAGTCTAAGATGGGCCATGGGATAGAGTAATGTTCAGTGTTGGTGTAATTAATTGTAGCCCTGTTACAAATCACTTAACGATCCTCCCAACATCATTGAAAAGTCCATTCATTTATTAGTCTGGAGATTAGGAGGAATGTGCTAGAAGAAGAAGTGTAATGGTATGTGGTGATGTTTGTGTGTGTGTGTGTGTGTGTGTGTGTGTGTGTGTGTGTGTGAGAGAGAGAGAGAGACAGAGAGAGACAGAGACAGAGACAGAGAGACAGAGAAGGGGAGAGAGAGAGAGACAGACAGACAGAGGGAGAGACAGAGAGACAGCGACAGAGAGAGAGACAGTTTGGTGGGCTTCGTTTGGGAGAACGAATCTGTGCTCTGTGAAGGACATCTCTTCTTTGGATGTACCAAATGCACTCCAGATTAACTTTCACTCCCCTGTCAGGGATCTGAATTTCACTGTAAGCCAAGTACAAACAGTAAAACAGATATGAACTTCAGAATAAGTAAAACTTTTAAAGAAGTAAAATTTCTGTTACTTGTCCCCATAGCATATTGTCTGGCACAAGAAAAGGACACTTTGGGTCTGAACTAGTTTCTTTAGACATGAAAGGGAGCTTATTAAACTTTAATACTTTAGTGTTTGGATATTGAACTGGGTAAAGAAGTTGGTCATTAGTGAGAATTTAAACTTGCTCATGGCAAACTTCTTGACTCGCTTGGTACTTAACTGTGTCATAATCAATACGTAATGAATTTACTGTTCAAATAACTGCAGAGTGTTATAAATTCATCTGAGGATTTTCTTAAACATCAGGTATAGATAAAACTTTTCTCATCTTTTTTTTTATGTAATGATCTTCTTTCGTGATAAAAAAGACATAATCGATTGATCCTGCCCTAATAAATTTCATTTTTTCATCAGTAAACCCTTCTTCATTGTTGTTGTGGACAATGATTTATTGGCTGAGTGTGTGTGTGTGTATGTGTATGTGTGTGTGCGTACGTGTGTATGTGTGTGTGTGTGGATGTCTAGGCCGGTCAAAGCCAATGAAGATGGCTGACAGAATAGGGACACTGTGTATCCTCTCATCTCACAACCTGTCACAGAGCTGAGAGAAAGCCATGCACGGACTTGCCCGGAGGAGAGAGAGAGAGAGAGAAAGAGAGAGAGAGAGAGCGAGAGGGGAGAGAGAGAGAGAGAGAGAGAGAGAGAGAGAGAAAGGGAATGAGAAAGCAGAAAAAAAGTACAAAAAGAGAGATTAGTCAAAGGACGGCGATGAGAAGTGACAAGCTGCCAATCTGACATCACTTGTGAAAAGAATGAAAGGAAAGGTCTTTCTGCTGGATAAGTAGTCATTAACTCATCTCAGAGCTTTCTCCTGATTCCAGATTTGGCTGGCGAGAGCAGACTGTGGGATGAGATTGTTATAATGACTCAATTAAGCAGGGAAGATTGCGGTGGCAACCTTGGGTTGTTGATTCCAACTAGTATTCCACATTGTCAAATGATTTCTGTTTCTGCCTGATTCTATCATTCAGACGTAGCAGTAATACCCAGATAATCATTGTTAAAAGGGAATAGTCGGGGTCAGACTAAGTGAATTTCCTCTGGGCAGGTGATTGGAACAGAGAGTGGCACACATTTGTTAAGCTTTCAGTAAGTGTATCTGTATTCTCTCTCAAAATGGCTATGTCAGTCATGCCTATTCTTAACGTGTAGTTTTGGGTGAACAGTCTGACAAACAGAGGTTGTGTTACTCATTGGCAGCAGCACATCAGAGTAATGTATGTGTGTGTGTGTGTGTGTGTGTGTGCAAAAAATTGAGAAATTCTGTGTACATGGATATGTCTGTCTGTCTGACTGTCTATCCATCTATCTATCTGTCTGCCTGTCTGTATGTCCCTCTATATTGGCTGGAAACATCCAGCCTGCCTCTTCTCTTGCCCAATCTGACCATTTCCCCAATTTTCCCCTAACCTATTCCTCTATCAGTCAGTGTGCATCCAATGGGAGGTCCCTTACCTCATGAATATTCTAAAGAGGCTAAAGTATTCAGCTGGTAGTACTGCAGACATGAGGCCAACCGTTTAACCCCTCCTCAAACCCCAGGACTATTGCTTCTATATTTAGACTCCATTTCACACTCTGTAGGTTCAGAGGCCAAGTTCGTATGTTGAAGAAATCATATTGACATAGTCAGTTTCTGAAGAGTGAGAACTACTGTACATTGTCATGTTGGAATGATCAATAATGAAGTAAGGTCTGTGTGAGAGAGTGTGCACAGATTTTATTTCACTTGAGCATTCGTTAATAACCAATCCATGAGTAAACCCTACCTATGAAGTGGGGCATGTAAAAAAAAAAAGATTCCGTATTTGCATTTTTCTGTTTACACTAATATCAGCTTCAAGCTGCGATTGTAATTAACAGTTAACCAAAGTGTTAAAATAGTTTATTTTCATTCATTTATGTAAATATGCACACTCAGCCTGTGCACACACTCATTTACACAACCGGAATGGGTAAGCTATGTAGAGTAGATTAAATATGCTGTCCTTCACCTTGTGTTTGTTTCTCATTGACTGGCTGAGTCCTGTCTCTTTAGGCAGCAGTCGGTGCTCAATACGCAATCAAGCTTTATCTCTTCTGTGGTATTACCTTCAGTGTCAGCCTTACTGGGCAGCTCACATTAGAAATGCATCCCGCAAGACAATCTGATTTCTCATTCCTTACAACCACTGGAAGAATGGGATGACTCCCTTGCGTGCAGATAACCTCTCACCACTGATCTGAAGTCAGAATGAAAAAATAGAGCTCTCCATAATTAAACTTAACATTGACCCATGGAGCACAGGTCTCTGAACAGTGTGGCAGGATTTATCAGATACTCTTAATTTCGACCCCTGATACACATTACACCTGTGATATTGTGTTTCAATGAAAAGCATGAGGGAAACAGAAGAAGACAAAGGGAGTATCCAACTCTTTTGAAAATTATGGATTTTCTGGGTTTGTTTTGTTTTACTGCTCTTTTCGGTGGTATGAAGAATATAATGTGTTTGGAATCCAATGTAATGATGCTGTATAATTCCTGTTGGGTAACCTAAACATTTTACCTTCTCTCCCTTCTGCTGTCTCAGTTCTTGAATGTGAACAGATGCTCACTCGGAAACATGGTAACAGAACCTGTTCTTTGGCATGGAAGCAATTCAAAACAACTATGTAAAAATTCCTGTTTAAATTGGGATGCTTTGTACAGGTAATTACATTTCATGTCAATCTCCAAAGCCATTTTCCATCATTTTTGCATGTGTTATCTAATACGATATAATTAATCTCACCCTGTCTTTCATTAGTTATTGCAGTTTGATGGAATAATTTGTTTATCATGCATATTGTATCTCTCTCTCTCTTTCTCTCTCTCTCTTTGTGTTTATAAATTATAACTTGCCCATAGGCATTCAGCTCATTCTATTCTTAGAACATGTCACAGTCCAGCTCGCTAGAAGAAAGTCTTAGTCTCATCTCGGAAAGCATCCTCCCTCTCTCTCTCTCTCTCTCTCTCTCTCTCTCTCTCCCTCTCTCTCTCTCTCTCTCTCTCTCTCTCTCTCTCTCTCTCTCTGTGTGTGTGTATGTGTGTGAGTGGTTCTGTGTGCATGTCCATCATGTGTCGAGGAACAGTATGAAGAGTGCTGAGGTTTGTCACTTTCTGCTCATTTCAGATCAAAACTGACAGTTTGAACATCTTTGACTTTAAGCTTCAGACTGGGATATAAAGCTGTCAGACTGGTCTTCCTTGCCTTCTGCTCTCACTCCACTCATGATTCTGGGGGAGATTATTGCGGTGAGCGTGATAATGTCACGGTGTGGGTACGAGTCTTAGACACTGCGGGAATTTTCTTAGCGACAATAAGTCTTTATAAATAAAGGCCGGTTAGCCCAACCCCACCCGCTGAGCACTCTTCAAATTCTAGGTGCTGCAGTAATGCAGAGGATTAGCAGTCTAAATGGCACAGAACCTGCAAGCCTCTACTTATCCACCAGTCATATCCACACTGTCATAAATGCGCCATGGGGACTGTGGGCCACAGGAATAAGAGCACAGCAGCCAGCATTAACCAATCAGAGAAGAGATGTCAAACATGCACCCTCTCCCACTCTCTCTCTCTCTGTCTCATCTCTCCCTCTATGTCTCTCTGTATCTCTTTCTCTGTCTCCTCTCTCTCTATATCTCTGTTTCTGTCTCTTTCTCTCTCTCTGTAGACCACTAGCAACAGTAACCATTCCAGCATCTATTAATTTAAGGGCTTGAGTAATCAGAGGATCTTTGTGCTTCAGTGTAAGAGAGAGAGAGAGAGACAGAGAGAGAGAGAGAGCGAGAGAGAGACTTGTCATCTGCTGAGCAATAGCGGTGATCATGCTCTGATTCTCTTTATTGTTCCTGCACACTGTGCCTGATTGGGGATGAAAGAAGAGCCCCTGTGGTGAAAACCACCATTTAACTCCTGGAATGGATGTGAATGCTCCTCATACTCACAGTCAAGATCAATGGCTTTGTGTGTGGGCATCTTCTGGTACTACGTGGTGAATGAGTCCAAAGAGACGACATGAAAACATAACAATCTCCTTTTTTTTTTAAACCCCGTTCTTTCTGCTTTTCACATTTCCATGCCTTTTTGGCCTAAGGGATTGCACAAATATGTGTGTTTCATATTTACCTTATTTTGCCTACAGCAGAATTCATACAAGGATTAATGAGAGTTAGTTCTGCCTGTACAGAGCTGCTCATCTTATTCTGCCAATCGCTGTTCTCTACGCTTATTACAATGAATCTGTGTGTGTGCGTGTGTGTGTGTGTGTGTGTGTGTTTGTGTGAGTGTGTGTGTGTGTGTGTGTGTGTGTGTGAGAATGTGAGTGATGTGGGTGCTAACATGCTTTGGGATAAATATGAGTGTCCCTTTCAGATCCAGCATCTGCTCTTCACTGCAAACGGATTATTAAAGTGATCCATTGCCATGTGGCCAAAGCTAATAGAAATGATATTGAGATATCATAACAATTTTAGTTTGGCTTTGCTGATACTGCCAGCACCCACACAGTTGTGAACTACAGAGTAGGCAGAAATGGGTTCTTGGGTGGGGGTGGGGTTGAGGTGATAATCTAATAGGGACATTTGTTTTTTCTCTCCCTCTCACTGTTGCTGAAATTGAAGCCCTTGACGGGGAGGGACGAAAAGCTGCCGTGCCGTAGTGTATAAATAACAGTCGCTCTGACAGGAAAACAAGTGTAACGCACACCATCTGGCTCTCCACTGGTGTCTGGAACAGGAGGAGGTAGCTGAGGAGGGAAGGAAAGAGGGGGTGGGGGGGGGGGGTTCCACTTATCCTAACATACTGGTCTCTCTCCCCCCTTGAGTTCTATTGTCCTCAAACCAAAGGATTAAGGTGTACAGCAAAATAAGAGAATTGTTATCCCCCATTTTTCTCACAGAAGGAACTTTCTTTTTTTTTTCACTAGCGAATGCGTCATACATATGCTAGTGGAAGGTGAAATGCGCGTGAGTGATTGTAAATTAAATTCTGAACAGGTTTTAAATTTAATTCAGCGAAAGCTCTCCACTTCCCTTCCATATTTTTGTGTTGTGATAAAAATACACACACGCGCGCGCACACACACACACACACACACACACACACACACATATATGTTGTGATAAAGAGTGTTCTGATATTTCTCTGACTGACATTTAGTCTAACATGCTCCCTGATGATTGCCCCCTGACAAGACTGGAAATTGTGATCAGATCAGTTTAACAGAATTCACACTTGGACAGCGTCTGTTGGTGTCAGATTATCTGACAAATCTCAGTGGCATAGATACTCTCCCAGCATTCAAAAAACTATATTTGTGTGGCAAACTTATTTTTAGTGGCACAAACACTCCTATTTATGGTCACACAAACTTTGTGAAACCAGTGATCTTGTCACCATTCAAATCCTTCAGAAAGACAGCACCATGCTTTCTCTCTCTCTCTCTCTCTCTCTCTCTCTCTCTCTCTTTCTCTCTCCCTCTCTCTTCAACTAAAATTGATTTTTTTTGGCTGTACAAGTTCTATTACTGAGAATTACTCCTCCATGGATGAGAGACAAGGAAATATTAATCAATGCAACCTTTGCAGCTAACAGCCTTATTATTCCTCAAAGCCAAACAAAATGAGAATTTGGTTGTGTCCATGTCTCGTTATTAAGACCAATATCTTACAGACGTTACACAGTCCTATCGATCAGTGTGTGAGGGGCAAGCTTACCTAACCCCTGGTGCTGTAATGGAATGAAAAATGATCCTTTTCACATATGTGTATCCCATAGAGAAACTCATAAAAATAGAGTGCTGTTTCTTCTCAAGTCATTGCCTCTGTGCTTCCTCACCAACTCCAGCAGCATCTCTCCTCTCATGTCCACCAAAACAGCTTTTCTCTGTCTCTTTCTCCTTTTCTCCTAAACTGCACACTTTAGTGTCTCTCCTAATTGCTTGCACAGGGAGAGAATTCCGGTACTCCGGAGCTGAGCTTAGTGAAAATTCTCGCTATTAGAGGCTTGAGATGGGGAACTAGACATGGCACAGCCGTAAAAATAAAATTTCAGAATTTCGGATGCATTTATATACCTGGGGTTATGAACGTTAGCTGATAAATCTTGCCATTAGTCCGAAAAAAAAAAAAAAAAAAACAGTCTGCAGCTTGGAAAGAAAGGAAATGAAAGAAAGAAATCAGAAGGAAAAACGCCCGGAGGGTAGGGCTGAGCAGGTCCTCTTCACTGAATGAAGACAAAAATAAGATGGAACACGGCAAACTTCGAATTTCAGCTATCTGATATTCAACACATGATTGGCTTTCTGAAAAAGATGACCTCGCCAACCCATGAGACCTGTAAGCTTTGAGAGAATTTTACTCCTGTCAAAAGGTCAAAGCATTCAGATTACTTTATAAATGATTAACCAAATGTGATACACAGCCTTCCACAAATTGTTTGTCCAATTATGTGTGTTTTTGTCTTTCAATTTACACACCATTAAACTAATTTCAGTCCCATTATCTGTTATCAGCTGGATCTCACTGCTCTTTTATTTATTTATTTTTTTTGGATGTAATTGGTTTAATCAGTGCTGTTGAAAGGAAAGTTATGTTAATCCAGTAGCGTGACTTTTATAACTAATTAATTCTCTGCCTTATCTGATAGATTGACGTGCCATATCAGGACGGTGGACTATTTCAGGGCTTGCAGCAGGTGACGTAAAAAGAGCGTAATCTGCCCTCGGAGGAAAAAAGCAGATATTATCAAACTTCTTTCCTCTGATTTCATTTTATTTTATTAAAACTGACAAGTGTCAACTTTGACATATTAAAGGAGCTCTGCTTTCTATGGGCATAATATTAAAAAAAAAAGGTTTTTTTTTTAACGTTATTTACACTGCTATATGTTACAGTTATGACTTTAATATAACTATTTTATGGAAGTTGAAACACTAGAATATTCGTAGAAAGATACAACCAACACTGTGAAATGTTACAGTTCTACGAAAGGTAGAGAGGGGAAAAAAACAGACCAATGTGAGAGTTGCAGACCAATGTGAAAGAGAGTGAGACAGAGGAAAGGAAGAAGAACAGAGGAGAGCAAAAGCTCGCAGCAGGAAAAACAACAGAGACTTATTATAGCTCAGGGTTATCTTTACCTGAAAATGGAATTTACCTTCAGCAGCACAGAACTCTGCCAACCAAGCCTCAATGTGCAGGCCTGGAAAGCCCTGTCTGCCCTGTTTGTAAAACTGTATTGATTCAGAGGCGGCCTTGTTTTCCTTGTCTATTGTGTGAAAACAGAGTGTGTACATTGACCATTGTTCCAGCTGAAATGATGAAATATGATCACAGGATGAGGTCAGTGTTATTGAGATTTGACCTTATTGTCTTATATTGTGGTGTTAGTGTTACTGGGTCTTGTCTACCTGCTGTACTTTCAGTAATTGTCAACACACTCATTTTGCAGATTTACAGTAGTCCCAGTCTTTTGACACACCACACCTACTGTATTTACTGTATTGATGAACAGCACAACTCTCGGACTGATAACTGTCTGTATACATATATTGCACTAAAGAACTCAATATTGCACTACACCACAACCGTCTATGCTGCTGCACATGCTGTTGCACAAGCACTTTAAGATTGTTCCACTCAGGACTGATCACCCACTACTCTCTCTATACTCCTACTCTTATACCTCTATATTTATATTTCTACGGCTCTGTACATTCTATTTATGCACATGTACATAATATTTCCCCCTATATATCTCCCTATAGAACCCCTACATCTACCTTTATTGTTCTTTATTATATTACTGTTGTTATTTAACTGCTACTCTTGCAAGTTGCGCTGGCCCCAAGCCCAAGAATTTCATTGCTGATAATGATGTCTACAATTGTTATCTAGTAAATGACAATAAAACTTGAAACTTGAAACTTGAAACTCATTCTCTCACCGCTACGAAACAAGTTAAGTTGACCAGTTAAGATGGCCACATTCCAGGAGGAGCATTTTAATTGACTCTGAATGGAAAAATAGACTTCTTTGTATGTTTTAAAAGCAGAGGACAGTGACACACTCATTACTTTGAATTTAAACAAACAGACACTGCATATTGTCCTTCTGTACCAAGGGATACAAGGCTCATTGAATACTGTGTTTAGAAACATGAATTTAGCTCTGACAGATGCGTAAATTAACAAAAAGGTCCATATTGTTAAATCATATGTTTTATCAAAAAGGCGCAATCCATTTGCTTGCAATGTTGTTTTGATGGTCCCAAAATGAATGAAATGGTAGAAATTGTGCATTCATAGTTAATGTCTTTCTGTCTGTTTCCATGACACGTAATGGCTGCCCTCTGTTTCCCTGTAGTATTTGGATGAAATAGATCATGTCTCTTTTGGCATAATGGGTCTGGAACCCAGCCAGAGAGAGGTCAGGTTACACGCTAAAAAGCGAAGTGATGGATGGATAGGGAAAGGAGGATAAGACCCCAATCCCTGGATGCCTCCCCTCCTGTCCATAGCTCATAAGCCTGAACAAACAGTGTAAACACAGACAAAAAGGCAAATATTTACTTAGAGCGCCTCTCATCTGGCCACAGACAAATTACTCTGGGACAACAAAAGCGCAAACCTATTACCGCATGGGGTCAGTTTCTATTTAGTGCCAAAAGTCAGTCATCCTGAAAACGGAAAAATAAACACCATCCACTGCCAACTGGCCTGCAGCGTTTTGACTGAGCAGGAAAACGTTCTAAATTTCTCAAAAAAATCGCTGATCTGGGATCTGATTCTTCCACTGATTCTACTGAAAGTGACCATACTGCAGGCTCCAGTGGTTCCAGCAATTCCTCAATGGCTTCAATATCTGTTCCTTCATTCTGTTCTCCTAAAATCACTGATTTACGGAGATGTGTCTGAGGCCAGCGTGGCTGGACTGTGCTTTCTTATGTGAGACACTTTGATACCTGTTGGGGGCTAATGGACAAGCTGGGAATGGTGGGAGATGACTCCACAGCCTGAGGAAACCTTTTAAACTGTAGGATAATAATCTCCATCAGTGAGAAAAATACCGTGCTTATCGCCACACTTTGCCTCTGTTCATGTGGTGATAGATGATCTGCAGAGGGAAGGGGATCTGTATTACCCAAAGTGTGATGCATCCTTTTTTTTTTCTTCTTCTTAGGAAAGAGACGATCTTTCCAAAATAAAGAATGAAGAGACCAAAATGTGTGTCCTCTACATTCACAGACATCAAAAATATTTCAGAATATTACTAATGACTTAAGATCTGCTGTCATCATTTTCGTACTCCACATTAAGTACACACATGAAGCACAATCATGTTACGGGGTTTTTCCTTAATGCATCAGAACAGCTCCTAAGTGAAATTTTTATTTTTGGAGCACTTTTTCCAACTTACATGTACCTTACACTTTATTAACTGTCTCTTAAGGAAAAAGCATAAGTGTGGGGAGAAGGGTCTCTAAATGGACACAGGTGCAGAGATGAATAGAGAAGTGTACCTAATAGAAGATGTACCTGCTCTCAGAACTTTCACCGCATTGTACATCTAAAGATGAGTTGAAAAATGGCCTTCAAACCCCCCCCCCCCCCAAAAAAAAAGAAAAAAAGAAAATCACTTGCTCAGTTTGAACGAGCCCTTATCAAATTTCAGTCCACAATCCTTACAAAGCCCCAAAGTATTTCTTTCTTTTCTTGTCTCGAGTTATCACAGCAAATGTGGAGTGAAAAAGCAAAAGTATAGATGGAAACCCTAACAGATAGTTGACTGCAAACGGAATCATCTCTCTCCTTTTCACAAGAACATGGATTGATCAGATAGGACATGGACATACTACAGCACACACGCTACAACTGAGAATCAATCAAGTTTCTGCATATTTGCACTTCACTAGAGATGATGTGGACTAATTATGCTTCCATTGGACTCATTACATAGATATCCGTAACAAATGCTGAGCATGTAACATATTTGGGCTTATCTGAATTATTCCCATTTAAAGGACAGATGGGATATAATTATTGGCTTTACGAGCTGTTTAATGTTACGAGAAATTATGTTGGATTCATTAAAAAGGCACCTCCATGTTACATCTTCCATTGATATCTGTTAACAACCTGCACCCATGTGATTCACTGTATAGTGTTATCAGTGGGCTTAGTTATTCTCCTTTATTGGGCCATTACAGATGGCTCATTTTCTTTCCTGTGTGTTGTTTAGAAAGGAAATAAAGCGACTGAGCTCTGTCAGAATCAATCAGTCAGTCATGCAGAAAAGTCCTCTTATTTTCCACATGGATGTGCAATGCAGGGCCCTACGCCTACACGGCTGCACCCACATGTACAGATACTGTAAGTAGCTCAGGCTTGTAAATAATGCAGAGTGGCCTTCAACAAGGCGCAGAACCAGCAGGTAATTACTTTTATGAACAAACATACATCACCTCCATGAATTTTTGAAGGCTACATTAGAGTAAGGAGACAGATATCCTGTTAGAAAATCTGGGACGTCCACAGTATCTTTCAGCCAGTCAAAAACCTGAAGGATGAATGATCTCTGTTTCAGCAGCCAGTCAGGATCTATAACTGAAAACACTGTGCAGCTTGGTCCTCTGGGGCTTTTGTTGAGGACTGAATTTCTCCAGTGTGTTTTAACGCTTGATCATTACACTGATCAAAGCTCTCACATGATCTATTTCATGTGCTTTTAACAGCTATGAAACAGCTGGTTATGGAATTTTCAGTCCTTCTAATCAAGTGGAATCTTCTGAAATAAAAACATGTAAATACTAAATTTGAATACAGAACTCCTTAAAATTTGTGTAAAAAAAAGCTTTACTTATTACATGTACAACTGATTCTAACAGATATGATTCCTCCTGTGTATTCACTTGTACTTCACAGCTACCAGATGTTGATCACAGATCCATTTCAACAACATAGTTTGTTAAAACACTGGACTCAGAGGCATAAGAAATCTCTGGGTTCTTGTAATGCATTCAAATTCTTTCGTCTTACTGGTGCCATTCTACTTTCTCCAGCATGAAGGAGGACATGGAGAGAGCGTGTGCCTATTTTTCTGAGATAAGCTGAGCTCTAAATGACACACGGCAGTCTTAACCTGGGGGAAACCAGCTCCCACGAAGCGTCCTCTATACCAATTCCATGTGATGTTTCCTGTCGATGTTATTAAGACTTTTTGATGTTCGCCGAGAGTGGTCGGCTAAGAGAGCTGACTGAAATTGAATGTAATTAATGCCAGGAAGCTTTTTTCTGCTCTTTTTCACATGCTCACGGTGTAGTAGGATGAAGCATAAACAGCACTGAAATTAAAGATGCATTTTGTTTCCACCCAACAACCTTTGATCTTTAAGCTCCCCTTGCCTGAACGTATCCTGCAATGCTTTCCATTCCCAAGAATTTGTTTTGGAATTCTGCTGCTGTCCTCGTGGCGAACCCATCTACCTGAAACCTTGACTTGCACCAGAAACAAACTTTGCTCCATGTTCCACAAATCATTATAACTTCAGAAATCATGAATAATTCAGCAGCACCAAGTAAGGCTGACTTGTACATCTGTGTGTGTGTGTGTGCAGTGTATAAAACATGTAAGGGTGTGCATCCTCCCTTATAAGATGATCCGATACGTTTCTAGATACATGGGCTACGATACAATTCAGGGACGATACATTTTAATACAGAATTCGGTGTGATTCAATTTGGCGCATTCGATACGATGCTATAGATGCAATCTGATACAGTTCTTAACATTTGTTTAATGTAAACATTTATTTTCCATTAGAAATTAAAATAAGCCAATTCTATAACAGTGGCACTGCTTACCTTCAAATAGTTATATTTCATAAAAGACCAGGGAATCCTAAGTATTTTTGTTACTTTATGGCACGGGAAAACCATGGAAGAAAAATCATTTCAGAATTACACGTCATTGTGTTTATCACTTTTCCAACAGACACAAACAAAAAAGACTTATTGTATGAACAAACATTTTAAGTCCTTGGCAATAAAACGAGCTATACATGCCGTGATTACCTTAGGTAGGGTGACCATACGTCCTCTTTTTCCCCGACATGTTCTCTTTTTCGGACCTAAAAAATGCGTCCGTCCTGGATTTTTAAATCGCAAAAATGTCCGGGATTTGGCTTTTGCTTTACACAGTCACAATTATTGTGTGTGCATTTGCATTGCTTTGACCTTTTTCTTCAGCTCCTACGCTCTCGCACGCCATCAATGGACGGTCACCTACACTATCATCACTATCATACACTACCATAAACATTATTTAAACTACATCTCATTCATTACCGTTAACACCGGAGCAACGTGCACCCCCCGCCCCCTTCTCTTTTTTGAAAATCAAAATATGGTCACCCTACCTAAGACCTCGCCGAGTTGTGACTATGTTCTGGACAGTGTTTATATCCGTGTCTTTGTATTACATGTTCTTGCTTGTGCCAGCTGCACTACCATCCACAGATCCCTCGTCGCCAGCATAGGTCACCAGGTAAATGATAAGATGTAGTGCTACCACTGTACTTAATCGCTGTTCTACAGATTTTAAAAATGGCCAGTCTTTTGTCCAAGTTTCCTTCATTTTCCTCCCTCCCTAAAATCCAAATGTCTTCCAAACTTTAGATTTTAGATTTGATGGTGCACTGTAAACCGTGTCAGCGCTGTCGGAGGTGTTGTTCTTGTTTTTTTTTTACCTTTACCAAGCAAGGCTAACGTTACTCTCGTAAAAGGTAAAAGGTCAACGCCAGACGCTGTGCATATTTATTAGCGAGAGAGACTGTCATTATTATTTTGAAAGTAACATGACTTGTAACGTTAGATCAGTGAGTCTCCCGTAGCAGCTAAATACTAAAGTAGAATTAGCAGCAAATCTTCAGTCAACCGATCCGTAACTTTAGAATTGGGTCATCGACCGGTTCATGGTGCATTCAGACCGATCCAGGGGTCTGCGTATCGATGTCGCATCTTTAACGTTAAAACCGGTTTCCAGTTAGTATTGGTGAATCGTTACACCCCTAGACCTGTGTGTTATATTTCTTTACTGCATGTGGTACATGGGAGTCTATGCTTTGATGCTATGTATGAGATTTTATTTATTTATTTATTTATTTATTGTACTAGTTTGAAAAATTGAAGAGGAAATGTCATTTTATGAGATGAAAAAGTTGGAATTCTTTCTCAGTTATTGTATTCTAGAAGTGTACTCAGTAATTGTCAAGGCCGTGCACAAAACCCCCCATATGTATATATATAGAGAGAGAGAGAGAGAGAGAGAGTGAGAGAGAGAGAGAGAGAGAGAGAGCGCTTAAGAACAAGTCCCTCTGAATTTCTGTTCAACCTAAATCTAAACTATTGATATTTGATGCAAAGCTTCGTTTTTTCTGAACGAAAGCAGGAGAGAAGAAGAAGAAGAAGAAGAAGAAGAAGAAGAAGAAAAACAATCCATATTTTATGAAAACTTTTCAGACATTGATGAAGAACTGTCTTTTCATCTTTTTCATCTTTCTGTCCAATTCCGGGCCAGGTGAGTCTGAAAAGGAAGAGATAAATAAATCAGGTCTATGATACAGCTACAAGAAGGAGAAAGAAAGAGAGAGAGAGAGAGAGAGAGAGTGAAAGAGAGCTAGGAGCAGGTGCTAATTGAGAGCAAAAAGCTCCCCTTTGGTGAAGGCTTTGTACCACACCTCCTCTCTACTCCCTGCTTTTCCCCTCTCTTCTCCAAGTAGGATATTAGATATTTATAACTCCTGCTGAGCTGAGTTTGAAGAACATGCTGACATGAGGTGCCGTGAAAAAGGATTTCTTAAGCTTGTTTCTCACTAGTACTGACAGTGGACTGTGACACTATTGACTCCATTAGCTGGTTGCAGCTGTAGATATAACACTGTACTGCATAACAGCCAGTATCACTAAAGGAATAATGTGGGTTTTACTTCAAAAGAGTTCAATTAAAATTATTCATTTGTATTCAACATGTAGTGGACAGTTATGAAACATTATCATTCTGAGTAATGCCTCATTAGTTTGACCAGTTAGCAACCCTTGTTTTGGAATGTTTAGACATTTCATTGTTGGTGAGTTAACTGGAGCTTACTTGATCAGTTGACTTCTTTTACGGCCTACAGCCTATGTGGAACTGTGATACACAATAGCCTAAAAAGCTGGGAATTACATAAACCAGTTAATATATGACCATAACCAGTGTCCTTAATAATAATAATAATAATAATAATAATAATAATAATAATAATAATAATATTTATTTAGAGCCCAATATCACTATTTATAGTCTCAAAGGGCTTTACATGTCTATAACAAAGTCAATATACATGCAGTGCAGTTAAGAACTATTAAGAACTTACTAAGAACTGTACGGTAAGGACTAAGGGTACTGCTCGTACACAGAGGCATAGCAAAAGCAGCTTCAGGCAATGTGTGGGTGTTCTGGTAGGGAAGTATTAAATCTAATGATAATTTGTTTGACTTCACATGCTAGTGATTTAAGTTTGTGACGAAATGTGCTTTAGTGTGAATAAAATATAAGCAGTAGTTTAACATTTTGCTAGTGTAACAAAACAATTTTCTTTGTAACTGATAGCTAACTGCTGAATGGAAACTTGCTTCTACTGTATGATTTGCTTAACCTAGGTTTTTTATAATGTTAAATGTTTAGCCACCTCATAGAACACTTTGCTAGAGCTATTAATATACGTGTAGAATGGTATTAACAGTTCAGCAAGCACCTTAGTTTTGAGATGCTGAAAATATGGAACTGTTTATTTATGAGATGCAAATTTGTGACTACATCCAGTTAATACCATATGCAACAATTAAGGCCAGTCCTTACTGAGCAAACTTTTTTTGGTATGTGCAAGATCATTTATATATATATGTGTGTATGTGTGTGTTAGGTGTTGAATTGTGTAAGACATTTCCACTTAAGTAATGTGTATAATAAAAAGTCAGTCACTATACCTTGGCCTCAGATTTTTTTTCCCAAAGTTATGTGAGACTGTTGATATTATTGTGTATTTCCTGTCAACGCCAAGGCCTTATCTTTTGAACTGCTTCATTAAGTAAATTGTCTTATGAACTTATGAATGGTCTTATGAACTATGAAGTAAACAGGTGATTAAGAAAAATAGTAATGTAAATGTAAAACATTATGTGGACCATATCTTCTGACATTAGAAGGATCTAGTTTAAGAAAGTTAGAAACATCAAATGATGTCTTATGTACATTGAATTGAGAGTAATTTAATATCTGTGACTAAGAGAATATGAGAAAGAAAATAATGTTAAGGTCATGTAAACAAGGGGTAGTTGGAAAAACTATGATATATTGACTGAGATAGGGACATGGTTTTCCTCAAAATGGTCAAGGTGACTTTTTAAGCGGCTGAAGTAAACATATCTTGACTCAGTAGGAGTAGAAGTGGTCTAAATAAACTGTTTTATTTAAAGGTCAAAGGACTTAAAGATGTGAATGTGTTTTACAGGCTTATTAATGCATAATTTGATTAATTTTATTTACTCGAGTAAATACGGTAAATACGGCCACTGAAGTTTTAGGAACACTTTGTCTGAAACTCTGAAAACAATACTATATGAGCTGTTTTACTTAGTTGATTTATGGCTACAGATTTCCTCAAAAACAAAAAAAACAAAACAAAACTCTGAGCCACCTAAACCTGTAATGTCTTACAATATAGTTTAAGAGCCGTTTCTACTGCAGATTAGACTATGAATATGTATTCCTCTGCGGGAAGTCTGGATAGTCACAAGAGATTGTGACTTTTTTTTTTTCTGGTCCCATCCCACTGCCTTGAGTCTGTGGGAGGCTGAGGGACCGAAGTGGCTCATCAGTGGAGAGGAAGACAGTGATTAAGACTGGGCTGAGCTGCCTCTGTCACCGCTCTCTCTCTCTCTCTCTCTTTCTCTCTCCCTCTTCCTACATTCAAAGGAAGAGTGGAGGTGCTCCCACCCACGTCTATTCTCTTCATGCGAAAAAATTGCAGGCTGGTTGTAGCCCGAAGAGTTGGCAGAGAAAAAAAAAAATAGCTGCAGATAACAGTCAATTAAAAGAAGGTGGAATCAAATCAAAATGACAGGATCAAATGACTAGATAGGAGGAGAGGTGGAGGAGGGAGGTAGGGAGTGAGGGACGGATGGATGGATGGATAAGGGGATTATGAAAGGTCCTAACAGTCTGTGGCTGGAACAGGCTTAGATTTATCTGCATGTGATATATGTTTAGCATTTGGTAAATGGTCTGTGAAAGAAGCCTCGCTCTGAAGTCGTGGATCATTTGAGGATTTATTACAGACGCTGTTCTGGCAGAACAATGCGTGTACGGTTTGCTGAGAAATGTATGTATATGTGTGTGTGTGTGAGAGAGAGAAAGAGAGAGAGTCTGTTTGTGTGTGTGTGTGTGTGTGTGTGTGTGTGTGTGTGTGAGTATGTGTGTTTGGGTGGGAATGACAGGTGGGGGATGCCTTCTGGTCTTATCGACGTTTCCTTTCCTCCCACTCTATCATCCACACGCTAACGGACAAACAGAGGCTGTCCTGGAGATAAACGAGTAAAGGACTGACACATTTCAAGGCACTAACCATTTCACACCACATTACAGTGTGAATGCATATAAAGAGATAACAGAGTCACTCCCGATCTTAACAACTTGCACAGTCAGAGCAGAACGGAATAAAATATTTTCTTAAAATGGAAACTAGGCAAGTAAGGAAACTGGTTAGTTTTAATTTGGAAAGGTACACAGTTCTGACTTCTGTTATCCGCTGTCAGAGGCCCTTAGCGACGTACACTCTTTCATGTATTGATCAGTCTGTCTGTACACATGCTATATCCATGCCTTCCAAATTACTGCAAGGCCCATGGGTAATATAGCGTAACCGTCTTAGTGATGTTTCGTCATCTGGCCATGAAAGAGGGAGAAAAGAAAGAACTGAAACCTAAAAGAGAGAGTGAGTTCTGGGGCATCTCCCTATTCTATCTCTCAGAGAGTGAAGAACTGGATTTTTTTTGGATTGTAGACAGTCAGGAGTTTTAGTTGTCTGCTGGATGGAAAATGCAATTGCGCAAGAGACCTGTGAATTAATTATGAAGTACGATGTGTGGTCCAGGTTCAAGTTAATGCTGTCATATACTGACTGTGTGATTATGTAATATAGAATAGCATTTATGTGTAAGAGTTGATGTGATTTTGATATAATGTTCTCTATCTATCTCTCTGGTACATAGTTTTAATACAGTAGAACCAACACACTTGGTCAGCATGTAGGTACTTGTACATGAAAGTATGTACTTATACAGCCTTTAAAACATACTGATATGGATACTACAGATGGACATGGTACTGGTGAGACTTAATTTGGACATTTGGATGTGTTAATTCTTTTTAATTCTTTAGCAATTTGTGCCCTTCACCTTTGTAATGTCCTCAAGTTATTTATGAAGTTGTTTCCCAAATGTGTGTACGCACGCAGTGGATGCTATGTTGCAATGTGTGTTAATAAATCAAAATATGGCTGTATTAATCACAGTTTGACCAGCTGCTCACATTTTAAAACATTTCGCTTCATGCAAAGCAGATACCACTAGCAACACCGGGCATTTTTATATGGGCATCCAATGTCTTTGTGTATTATTTATGCCAACATAAACATATGTTGAAGACATAGAGACATGTTAAAGATACAAAGATATGTCAAAGACCAGATGCTTTAATTTATCAAACTTTTCATGTCCTTTTCTAGTATTGGTGTCGCCTATAAAATTTGAATAATCAAATATTCCATGCCTCTTTTAATATGTTAAAGGAGTTTGTGCACGACTATACAGGTAACTACAGATATACAGACCACAGTTCCTCATTTTTTCAGCCCTTTTGCTCTTTTATAATATTTAAAATGTCAAGAAAGTTCCCACATAATTATTCTTACTTTAATGGTTGTGCATTATATTTTGCATAAATATTTTCCAAAATGTAATATTTCATATTAGGGACACAAAATCAGAGCAGATGTTGTGAGTACTTTTGATAATTTTGCTCCTGCATAATCTCTGATGTATCAGTGTAACTGGTTTCTCTCTTCACAGTGTTTGTGGAATATGTATAGACTGATGTTTAGGACCAGGATCAGCACGTGAGAGATAGAGAGAGAGAAAGATAGACAGATGGAGGGAGAGAGAGATAGAGAAAGAATGAAAGGGAGAAAAGGGAGAGAGAGAGATTGTCCTGCTTCCGCTGCCAACTCACAAATTATTCAGAGCCTTCAGCAGAGTGCATTCACACCTTAGTGTCAGGAAGAGTTCAGAAACTCCCTACACCATGACCAGGTGTGCTCCAAATCACTCCCCGCATTCTCAACACTATCAAAACAAACACACACACACAAACACACACACACACGCACACACACACACACGCACACACACAAAGTGATCTCTGCACCTGTTTGTCTGGTTGTGTTGGAGGTTTTCATTGATTTGTTTGTTGTATGTTCATGTCTGCATAAGTGTTTGAAATCAGTTTGCGCCTGAATTAATGTTAAAATGATGTCTGTGTTACTTATATGTTGAACAGTATCCACATGAATGTATATACGTATATATATATACATACATACATACACACACACATATATTTATATATCTGTTTGTGTGGAGTTTCTTGCTGTTCAGTTGTAATTTTAAGGACTAGTTTTTTATTTTTTTTAGGTGTTGATATCCTTTTTTAAACAGTATCTCGTGAAACAGGCAGCCCTCTCATCTTGTCCGACCTCTGTCTGACTGTAGTAGCGAAATCTTTCTCAGTTTCACAGTCAAAGCATCTCTGCTTACAAATACCATCAAATAAACACAGGCAAATTGGTTGGTCCTTGGAGTTCATTTATTTCCTGCACATGTCATATCATAATATTTGAATAATTCAAAGCAGTGTGTAATAACACAAATTTCCCTCTCTGCACGACATGTGATGTCTTTGTGGGCTTGCGAAAGAACAAGACGCTTGTTTACTTAGTTCTACATGTGTAATCTTTGCATTGTTTAAGTCAAGTTTCTGAAGGTTTTATGTATCAGATAGGAGCTATTATCAAATATAGAGGGATTAAGCATTCAGCACATCTTGCTGTTTACTTGCATGGTTGATTCAGACCAACAATACGATAGCGGAGGATGAAAATGAAACCCCGAGACTATATTTTTATCCTGAGCGTGCTATGAAGGATGGCAGGTATTATAGTCAATAAACAATAAGCAAGAGACGGAGAGGTTCCTGTGAAGCTTGGTTTGAAGAGGCAATCAAATCAAGCTCTGAAAGCCCTCTCAGCGGTGAGGCTACATCTCAGTGATACGAATTTACAGACGGGCAAAGCTCTCATTTTATTTTCCCACCGATCTCATTTTGTTTCAACAACAGAGTGATGGCATTTTGATCTCTATCTTTCAACCCCGGTCTCTACACGCACAGCAGAGGAGACGAGCCCCTCTAGGCCAGACACCCATTCTCTTGTGTCTAATGTACCACATCACTGGAAAACTTCAGGGAAAGAGAGGTAGTGAGAGCCGTTTGGAGACCGGGGGTGCACGGGGGAGAGGGGCGGGGGGGGGGGGGGGGGGGGGGGGTGATGCCGGTAGGAGAGAAAGAGAGAGAGAAAGAGAGAGAGCAAGAGAGAACGATAGAGAGAGACTGGCAAAAATAGACACAGAGAGACATGGCAAAAAAGGCAAAAAATTGACTAAAAGAAACAGTGAGTGGGAAAAGAGGAAAATCTAGCTGTGAATAAAAAAGTCATCGCGCTCAGTGATTTTTGCAATGCCGCAGGACATGACAAAACATCAAAAAGTCTGCTCAAGACAAGAAAGGAAAAAAAGAAAAAAAAAACAGTGGAAAATGCTTTGGGGCTTAAGTATGAAAATGGGATGCTGGGATCTTTTGTTTTCTTTGTGAAGAGATCAGTTTGGTGGCATTGCCAAAACGATTAAGAGTGTGGAGGTGATCAAAGCCCTTCTGGACGGCCCCTAGCTCAGACAAGATAACAATTTGTCTGCAAGAATAATTTAGCATACCAGGAGCCATTTGCTATGGAGTTGTAGTAAATTCAGACAGCCAGGCCTTCCCATTGGCAGGATGGCTTAAGCACTACAGCGTGTGAAATCTGGCAAAATACTGAACAAAAAATAAAAGACAACAGAGAGCGTGGTAGGCAGACAAATGCACGGTGGGTTCTGAGACATGATCCATATGCTGACATTGTAAAGAATCAAGAGACATTTGAATCAGGGATTTGAATCATTATTCCCAAGAAAACACGCTGAACACATTAATCACGGCAATCACTGGTAAGAAATTGTTTAAAAAAAAACAAGCTAACACGAATTGGTTGTTTTTGCTTTCTAACCAACGTGACGGGTAAGTGTTAAACTTTGGAAAATAAAATGTCAGTCATGCATTAAAATGTGAAAACATGTTTTATTATGTATTTCATGCAGTAAAAATGGACATTATGTCTTCAGGAGGCCTCTATTTCCCAGGTTGGACTGCCCAATTACCCATGAACCCTCACACATCTCCCCTTTATACAGCTGCCATCTCAGCCAAGAAATATGAGGCCAGAATACACTTCCTCTGCCTTGTCTGAACTAACTCACTGCCTTTTTTTTCTCAGCTTTTTCGCACTTGAGTACCATAGCATCATCAAGTGACTTAACGTCCTTGGAGAGGAGCACCAGTTGTGTGGTTGTACTTGGAACTAGACAGGCACCTGACGGACAGTAAATCAAACCAGCAGTGAGAGAGAGAGAGAGAGAGAGAGAGAGAGAGACAGAAAGAGGTCTTATCTTACAGAGAGACAGTGACCCTGGCTGACTCACTCTAGCCGACCCTTGCCGAACTGCATGCCCAAGGGGACTTTAGCAAACTGTGCTCCCTTGGAACTACCATTCATGGTCGGCACACAGGACACAGCTGAAATTTGGACCATGACGCAGCTCTCCAACCAGGTAAGGCACTCTTCACAGCGCCACATCTGAGCGTATACCTTAGTTTGCATTTTCTACACACACCAGATGCGAACATAGGCATTATTTTTACCTTATATTTGCTCTTTTCCCTTGCGCACTTGTCTGTGATGGGGTAAAGATCATTCTGGTAAGATAACAAATGGGTGTATAAAATATATATGTATGTATTTGACCAGCTGCAGCTTAATGGATGTCTAAATTTGCCGTGTCCATTATTTGTTGAGGATTAAGCAAATAAAAATTGCAAATGTGCACACGTAGCTTTTTAAAAAATAACTTCCCATATCTCATTAAATATGTATTAAGCTGCACACTAAAATATTATTGCACACTTAGGGACTAAAGAAGCTAAGAGAGACTGTATATACACATCAGCACTTTTCTTTGTTACGTATGCACCCTCCTTTTCTACCTTAAATGAAATGAGAAAAAGACAAGTAAACAAAATAAAGGACAAATTCACAGGCATTTCTTCCAAATATTGTAATGATTTGTGTACACTTCATTGCATTACCTTATAGAAGCTCAAAATTACTTGCTGCTGGTAAGTACACATTTTCAAAAATGTCAACAAAACAACGTGGGATTAAGAAAAATGAGTGAGAATTATAAATACGTTGAGGAACTATGTGGTCATTATCATTAGAGATGTTATGTTTAATGTTCAGTGAGATTCTGAGGGTAATTAACGACGAAAGAACTAATATTTAAAAGTTGTAAAGCATACAGTTAATCATGGGGAAAATGTAGATATTAACACTGAGTGTGTCTTTGTTTATTTTCCTTTAAAGGTTAGCTGTATATATATAGAATCCCCCACAGACTGAAAAATCCCTTATATATTCAGTCACTTCCCTTCACATTCACCTCCGCTGTCATCACTCCATAGCACTGCTCATACTTCATCTCCATCTGTATCACTCTATTCATTCACTCATTCTCTCCTCTTCACCCCTCACACCGCTTGGTATTTTTCAGTGAATTTTACTCACCAATCTTACAGTGCATGAGAGGGGGGGGGGGGGGTGGGAGAGAGAGAGAGAGAGAGAGAGAGAGAGAGAGAAAGAGAGAGAGAGAGGCCAAATGAGAGAGATGTACTTGTGATAGAGAAGAGGAGGAGCATGTGTGTGGGGGAAAGTGCATGAAAGAGTGTGAGTGACAGAGTGTTTGTGTGACTTGGGAGGTGAGGGAGCATGAGTGTGAGTATGTGTGTGTGTATGAGTATGAGAGATGAGAGAGAGAGAGAGATAGAGAGAGAGAGAATTCCTGTGGTTGCGCAATTTTCTACACTTGGCATTTGCATGCTGGCAGAAAAAGAGAGGGCAGAATAAGACTCCTGGAGCTGTGTTTATTGCCAATCCCCAGTCAACTCAAACAGGGAGCTTTGTCACGCAGTCAAACTTTTTAAACAAGCGACTGAGTTCTGAATGTGAAGTATTTATCCTGACGCCTTCTGAAACTGAATTTAAATCAGCTCAGATTTCTGTCAGGATTTTGACTCTGGAACTCTAGGTGAACAAAAGGACTTTCTGCACTTTTAAAATATACAAATGTAACACTGCACACAAATGAGGAGGAGATTGTCAACACCAACTCCTGTCAAGATTTCATTTCTCACAATCTAGCTAAGTAAGGCTTCGGATGCTGCAAGCCTACTCCATCGCTGACATTTGAAAAGGCATGTGAATGAAAGTTTGACCAGCTTATTAAATAAGTTCAGAGCTCACTGAAAGAATAAGACATGAACCTTCAGGGAACAGAACAGGGTATAAAAATATAATGGTTTCAACCCAAGAGCATGATGACAAGGTTCTGCACCCTAGAATTCAACCAGATGTCTTGAATAATGTATGCTGATGTCCCTGATAGTGATCATAGGAGGATCATGGGATACATCAATCAGTGCTCAGTCTATTAGTGTTTCTCAATGAGTCCTAATATTGGTCAAGTGTTAGAAACAAGCAATTCATGGTATTGTATAGAAACAATTGTTTGCAATAACTGGTTACCTGGGTTTTCTGAAAGCAAAAAATCTTCTCTTTGTGAAGCTCTCATACAGCTCTCGCTCTCTCTCTGTTTCTCTCTCCCTCTCTCTCTCTCTCTCTCTCTCTCTCTTTTCTGGTTCTGATGTTCTAGTACTGAGGTATGACCTGTTTGTTCGAAATCAAGACATTGTCAAATAGGTTCAATAGACTGAAGTGATTTTTAAAGTGGCTGAAAAGTAAGGCTTGAAAAATATAGTCTGCCTTTGCAATGATGCCAAGATTGTTCAGGAGGTCACATGTAATTAGTTTATTATTTGCAACCAGAAAACAGGTGCATGAATTAATTGGCAATTAGTGTAGTATGCAGTGAGTAGACAGAGACAAGGGACAAATAAAAACTTCATTAACACTACCCTAATTTAACCGCAGCATTTTTCTCATGGTCACACATGCATGAAATTTGGAAATGAATTTTTTCCCGGAGGAAGAAAATATATGTTACATTACATGTATATTGTACATATCTCTATAAAACCAAACAAGGGGGAGACCAGTTTGTTATTACAATCTTGCAACCTCTTTGTATTCACATAAATTTGCATTTTGGACATGTTTTCAGTTCTTAAGTGCCACTTCACATATTAGTATTTTCAGGTTTAAACATATTTAAGAGGCTTAACTCTCTATCCCTCTTTCTGGATTTTGGCCTAGATTCCCAAGTGCTAATGACTGGAGGATTGGACTTGGGGTGTTGGGCTGTTGGACTTGCCCACGGCGAGCTTACCTCGTTCTCCTGTCAGGGTTTAAATTGTTAATGCAGCTTATGAGGGGGCAGAGAATTCTGGGTAACTCTTTCTCCTGCCTTAAACATTGGTTCCAAGCCCTTCTGTAATCTGTAGTGATTAAAAACCACAAAGTGGTGTCATTTCCAGCCAGTTCGAAGCAAGTTCGAAATGACCCCCCCCCTTTCCCCCAAAAGGAGGAGTAAGTCACTGTGTCACTCACCGAGTTTGTGAGTGACTAAGGTAGTGATGAGGTCATTATTTTTTCAGTAGTTTCTCCTGAATTCATTAATATCTTTGACCAGCCTGCATGTTAACAGTTGTAATACTTCTCTCAATCCTTGCCCTCTCTTTTTTTTTACTTGGGCTCAGACATCTGAAAAATTTCAAGTGCTGCAGTTGGAAAAGAAAAAATCCTTCATTTTCCAGTCTTTCATTTCCCATAGGCGTAAAATGAAAATAGGTGAAATTACTAAGTCTAAGTCCTGCTGAACAAGTTTGCTTCTGAAAATCATTCGAATAGACAAAATTTTTTCCCCTCAAAAAATCATTTCAGTAAATTCTTCTAAGAATGCCTCCAGCACACATTAAACACAGTGTAGCCTACACATGGCAGGACTGACAGGTTTCACGCTGGGCCTCTGAGGCAGGCAGTTGGGTAGCCTTCATGAAGAGGCAGCACAGCAGGAGAGATTACCCTCTCTCTCCCTGTCAAGAGGTGGTCTCAGGAACAACCAAGTGAGGAGTGGAGAAGCTAAAAGAAGCTTTGGGTGGGTCTTGGTAAACCATTATTGAACAAAATGACCCGTACTTAGAATTCTAAGAGTCCAGAAAGAAAGAAAGAAAGAAAGAAAGGACGAAAGAAAGAAAGAAAAAGAAGAAATGATTTAGAAAATCTTTCCAAAGATGCTGCAAATTCCCCACAGCTCTCTCAGCACACTGCTGAAAACATTCTGGAAAGGAGAGAATACCACTTCGACTACAGAATACGACATTTTTTCTGTTATTCTCAGCCATATACAGCAATGGATTTAGTCAAGTAATGATGGAACCTGCTAGTTCGAACTGTGATTTATAAACTGGGAAGAGAAAATAAATAATGACAAAAAACAGATTATCAGTGCTGGTTGGTGATGTGTATGTATTGCAGCAGATGGAGACATTATCAGTTGCAGAGGTGTGGGTGAAAACACATTGACACCTTTCAAATATCACCTGTTTCATAATGACTTACAAAAGCTAAGTTCAAAAGTGAAAAACAAGCTATACAGGAAAATACTGAAAGCTACTCATTAATAAATAAAAAATTGATATTATAGTTAAATGACATTAATGTTTGCCTCATTATGTTTATGAACATAACAAATGTAAATGGCAAAAGAGCATGTATAATTGATAACTACACTGTTTTTTAAAATAAGGTTTCATTTCAGGCTTCATTTAATTTCAGACAGGTCAGCCAGACACCTCCTTAGTACCCACCCCTTCCAATCTCTTATACACATTCGTGTCATCTTAACTTTCATATAAAGTGAAACTTTTAGGCTGAGTAAATGTGAACAGCTCTGTATTTGCACTGCAGCCTTTCTGTAAAGTAAGCTCGGAAATTCTGAAAATGCAGGTCTTGAATATTGCTGAGGTCAACTGTGAAAAAATGATCACACACTCTTCACCAGGACAGTGAATGTAGAGCAAAGGAGAGAGAGAGAGAGAGAGAGAGAGAGAGAGAGAGAGAGAGAGAGAGAGAATGTGATAAAGGTAGAACTCAATGGACAAACAAGAAATGCATCACAAATTCTCAATGTTCCTCTCCAAAAAGCAGACGTCTCAGTTCCACATTGCCAACCTGTACTCATCCCAAGGCCTGCAAACTGAATTTTGCACAAAGGCAGACAAAGAAAAATAAAAAATAAATCGCAAAAAACCCCCCCCAAATAATAATAATAATGATAAAAAAACAAAAAACAAAAACAAACAAAACGACAACAAAACTGTCACCCATCAGCTCCACCAAGATCTACTTCTGCAGTGGAATGCAATGCTCAGTGAGTATGTGTAAGGACAAAAACAGTTCAGAGAAAAACCTCAAGCCTTCTTTGTATTAGAAAATATGAAGAATAGATAAAACTAGTTTTTTTTCATACTCAATAAAGATATAGCGGAACAACAAAGGTAGATTAAAAGTTTATGAAACCAGGAATGTGTTCTGTTCAGTGTGTCTGTTCAACAAATAAGGTTTTTTTGCACCTAGAACACAAAGAAATGAAAAAGACAAAATCCAAAGCCATAACACACAATTTTTTCTTCTTTTTCTTTTTTTACGATTCTTTCTTTATTTCAACTCATACGATAACAAAATTGCTAAGGGAAAACAAAAATCGCAACACATTTTTGCCTGAGTTTCTGAAACTTTTTGAGAGTAAAAATTTGTGAACATAAATCAATAAATAATAAGAGAAAAAATCTTTACACTGACTTAACCAACCTCATGGGTCTGATGTTAGATTTCTTCTTTAACATTCAAGTGTTCTTGTTTGTTATGAGGAGAAATGAAAAAAAAAGAAACTCTAGTGGTTCTCTGTGGTACTTTGAACTCCAAATGTGAGGCATTAAATAAACATAAACTGCCAGCTATTATCTCAGACGAGCCAGGAGATGAAAGACATCTATTTTTAATTGGCTTTTAATTGGACTCATATTTTAGTGAGGTTTTGTTTCTCTCAAATGAAAGAAGAATAGAATTTCTAGATATACGAGCTCTCCCTCACCTCTAATCAAGTTTTACTGCAAAAGAGCTTTCAAGATTAACTCCCTTTTCCGCACAAGAGATGGAGGTATTGCAACAGAAACTTAAAAAGGGATACATATGCCAGGCTACAGATAACACTACCTACTGTAAAATTAAAAAAAAAAAAAAAAAACTTGGCTTAAAACTTCATTGTCTCAGCAAATGATGACAGTAACAAAATTCAGGATGATGTTGAAATGATGTTGTATGGTAGGAGAGCTGTGTTTCTGGCAGAGTGATGGATATTTCAAAGTTGCATCAGTAGTTTAATGAACAGTTTAACTGAAGAAGGCCCCACACGTTAGTGGTAGTCAATGAGATAGTAAACCTGGCCCGCTCTTTGGCAGACACGCTGACAGGACCCATCTGTGTGTGCATCACTGCTTGTGTAATTGTTTATCTCTGGACACCGCTATGCTTGTTGACATTTACAGAGAGTGACAATGTCACATCTGTCATGCTGTCGGACAAGGGAATGAGTCAGATCAGTCCCCGAGTGCCAAGCTGGACAGTCCGACTGGCAAAATCGAAAAAAAAAAAACAACAAAAAAAAAAAACGGGACATGGGCATTGGGGTGTAATTATGGTGAGGGCATTCCATGAGGGCATTCTAAGAACTAAAGGAGAGGACATTCTAAGAATTTAAAAGAAGCGATATTAGATCCCTAAAACACAGATAGGGATCCTTTCCGGTTCCAGCCTTCAAGAAGTAACCCATGTATGTCAGTCATGCTTTTCTAGTTTCTGAGTTCTAAGATGAAATAGTGGAGTTCTTCTGGGGGCACTACACATATCCCACAATGCACTGTACTATCTTCTGAATATGCTTGATCACTCAAAAAGTATATGTATGGTCTCCTGTTACTAAGCAACGGACATTATGGCATCGTTCTCTCTCTCACCAAATCTGGTGTACAAATTGAAGTAAATAATGCTTTGTAGTACCCAAAAGAGTCAAGCAATCATATATTTTCTTTTAACTGCCAATTCATAATTAATCAAAAGCGCATTTTAAGAACTACAAACAGAAAAAAAACAGCTGTGTTAAAATAACCTGAGCTGATGCTAAGGATAGTAACAGTTGTTTTTGATAAACTTATTTATGTAGACCCTTAATTCTCACTTAATTAATTGTCTTGCCTTTTCAGCTACATGGTCATAGCTTAAGTGTTGGTTACACTTGTGTATGCGACTGGAGGAGAGGATGGAGGTTGATGATGAGTAAGAGTAGGAATTCATTTATTAATCTGTGCATCTTTAAAGCTAATTAGTGTGCTACGTAGTTCCTCTCTATATAGGGCAGTGCAAATGAGGGAATCAGGATCCATTCCAGTCACCGCCATGGAGTCACGATTCTGCTGATTTCAAGTGAAGTGAAGCGAAACATTCCGTTGGCTCTCATTCCCTTCCGCTATCTCCTTTATGACATCACTGTGCTTTCCTTCATTCCGTGGGGTCGTAAGTGGGTCACCTGCCACAAAACAAGTGTTTTATTTCACTTCTCATGGCTCTTTTTTAGCCTTTTTGTGTCAGATTTCTGTAGGACGCTATTAATATGACTGCATGTATTCCTGGAGACATTATGAAACTTCAGCCTGACTTTGTCGGCTCAATAAAAAATTCATCAGCTGGGGAGTGAGTGCTCTGTCTCGGTCCCGGGAAGAAGGTCCTGCCAATTCCCTGACGCGAGGAAGGAGATTAGGATGGACGGTCTGTACCATGACCAGTCTGTTTCATCCTTGGTATCTCTGACAACAGCCTGGGGCACAGAGAAAACAGTAGCAGATAAAAAAAGACAAAAAAAAAAACCTGTTCACTTACCCTCTATTCTCACCCCACAGCATAAACACCTGGTCAATGACATAACGGGAAATCTTGTGTATGTGAGCATTTGTGCCCTGATATGAATTAAAATAGACCAAAGGGTGGTTTAAATCATCATCTGTGGTACAGTTCAGTGGGACACATTATTTTGATTCAACATCACCATTGTAGGCCAAATACATGCTGAGTTAACAGTGTCTGTCTGTAATTCTCACCATAGTCTATCTTGGTATTGGAATATTATTTCAATTTGGATGAATAAATAACCTCTTAAGGTGTGAAGTGAAAGATGTAATGTCTTAAACAGTGGTTAAAAGTTGTAATACTCTGCCATTTGAGTAAACACAGGCCCTGTCTACACCTTGCATTAAGATCCGATTTTGGTGATCTCCAGTGGTCACTCGAAACAAGGATTCTAAAGCCAGGTGTAAACGGATGTACTTAGAGCCACTTGTGTCCACTTGTGATCGGATCACCAAAATCGGATCTTAATGCAAGGTGTAAACAGGGCCACATTGATTTAAAACAGAATTCAAATTCATTCAACATAAATAATGTTATCTTTTAAATGAAATACAGCGGAATGATTTCCCTGTGAAAAAAAAAAAAATGTTCTCAAGTTACAACTCAGATGTTACACAATTTTTGATGAAATTCCTCTGTACTGTACTCTCTCTGCTCTTGACCATCTTTAGCTCTACAAACAGCATGCATTTTTAACCAATCAAATCCTCCTGACTGTGTTTCCCTATGACAGCATTAGGCTGTTGAAATATATATATGCCCCCTGCGTAACCCCTTTTTGGTGCTCAATGCAGAAGAAGAAAGACTCCTAGTGTTATGACACAGATTTGAGAGAACGGTGTCCGGAATTGTGAATAAGCAGAAAAAAGTGGGAGAAGAGCTTACAATATAGATGGGAAATTTGAAGCAAAAAGGATGTATTACAGCATCACACCACACATGGGTACTTCTGACCCCATACCAGTCCCTATTCTCCAAGTAAGAAAAAAACCCCACTTATACAGGGTCTGTGTTGACAGTATCCTGGTTAGAGGGAAGCATAAGGCAAAAAGGTTCTCAGAGAAAATGAATTTCATTCAGTCTTTACAGTTGTTAGCAACTGTCTGTATAACCGTCATTGGAGTGTACAGGGTATAACTGGACAAAGTAGATCGATGAGTTGTATGGATGTATTATGATTTGGACATGATGTATGATGGAGAGACAGTAGTGTTTATGTTCTGCTGATAGTAAATGAGGCAGGGACTATTGATCCAGTCAGTAAGTGTGTTTTTACAGTCAGTCAGGCATCCCACCACCCAGACTGTAGATCATTTAGACTGTATGGCGGCCATGAAATGGATGCGCCTTGTCCACACTGATAAATCTATACCATGTGCTGACAAAACTCATGTGATAATGCACAAATCTCTCATTTGGTTTTGATTACCCTTTGTGTGTGTGTGTGTTAGTGTGTGTATGTGAGAGAGAGAGAGAGAGAGAGAGAGAGAGAGAGAGACATTGACCGACGGTTGGTAGTTGTCCACAGGGTAGGATAAATTGAGGTGGTGCTTTGATCACAGTAATAAGTCTTGGCATGAACACATTAATAAACTCTGAATTAATCTGTAAAGATGGGATGAGATTAGTAAATCCCATTTCGTAATTATCTCCTGCTTTGTTCTGATACAACATCGTTAAAAATGTGTTGTGTGATGTGCGAACTTCCGAAATTGCCCACCGGAACAACAATTTGTACAATAAGTCTACCTCAAATTAATAACATGTTTTATGGAATGAGCTGGTATGGAGTCTACTGTGCTATGTGCTGAATTTGCGAAGTGCATCCCTGGGCGAAGTGCGTCTTTGGGCGCATCACCACAATTTACCTGGTCACCTGATACGACTCCTCCTACCACTACTGACGCTTTGGTAAGACATGCATCTCGCTTCAGAGCAGTGTGCGTAGCTGAACAGCGAAGAGGGAATTGCATCAAACCAAGCCACTTTTGGGGAGCAGGAGTCCGCCTCTCTCACTCCCTCTCGCTCCTGACTTCACAATGAATAAGTGATGAGTGTTAGTGTTGCTGCTGATAGCGCTGCGCCTCTTCGCCTCTTCGCGGGAACAGACCAGTGGCAGAAGTCAATGTTGTTATCCGCTTCTGAAAGTACGAGCTTCAGTTCCTGTGCGACTCAACTGAGACTGTAGCGATGACTCGCGCGGATTCCTCCACCGCCGCCACCGCTGCAGACAGTTTGCAAGGTAACAATGCATTGTCACGTTTTAGACCTCATAAATTGTTTCCTTTTATCCGTTTGATCGTGATGTTGGTGCATTACAAATCACAGTCCAACGGAACAGCTCCCTTCATTGACATATATTAATTTTCAACACCAGGGAGTGAAAATGTTAACACCTTTCTCCTTTAGTCTTCAAATAGATACAATATAAGGGGGATGTTGTTCAGTGGGAGTTGATTTCGCTTTCAGTCGAACAACACACTCACATGAACAAGACAACTTCTTTGTTTAAAGGTTATCCAGCTGTATTTATGTCCGTTAAGTGTTCAAGATGGGAAAAGAACAACATTGCGCAATACTCGTGGGTGCCTTGTCTCACAAAGTATGGAGACCCTTTTGCGTAAAACGTTACAATACCAGCCCTTTGGTTAATTTGTTGTAGTGCATCTAAATACATCCAGAAACCACGCTTACAAAGAAAAGCAATTCATTAAGTGCTCTCCTTCCTAGAAAGGATCTGTGTTACTTTAACTGATGAGTGTTGAGTTGATCCAAGTGGACTGTTTTAATTATCGTCTTAGATTTTAAACTTTTGAAATCTCTCAATCCGATGTTCTGCAGAATTGCAGTGATTTACACAGAACTATTTAGCTTGCAGCATGATGAAACCGTACTCTATTTTTAAGACATATTTTCCCCTTAATTGGACTTAATTAATGTTTCGGAAATGAAAGAAGCTATTTTTCAAATTAGAAATGGGTGTTTCAGTCCGTCTCTCTCAGTATCGATTTGGCAGTTCGCTGTGAGAGCAAGCGAGATCAGTGAATGAGGAACAGGAGATGCCGCCCGGTCAATACATCTCCAGGGATACGAGCACCTGTGCGTGTCCGTGTGCCGTGTCTCCTCGCGGGTCTGCTCCGTCCGTTACCATGTTAAAACTAATCAGCGTTTCATCAATGTTCACTCCAGGGCTCATTCAGTTCTCCCTCTTTGTGTTGAGTAGATTAGTCTGGTTTGGGTTTAAGTGAGCTAAATAAGCTTAACTCTTATTGACGGGAGATGAGACAGAAGTCAGGACAGGTTTTAGCATGAGGATAACCGTTTGATAAAAGGGACTGCTCATCAGAGCAATATCTGCTGAAACGGTGTCCTCTGAAAGCGGAATATTGGGTATCGAGCAAATAGTTTGTCTCGAGTTGAAAAACCCTTTGCCCAGGATTGCATTACATACCTTTTAGTAGAGCAGTGAGTGTGGGAGTTGTGTACTCCATGCCTAAGGCTTGTCTTACAAATGCAAAGAGGTTCTACTGTTTTATTTAAACATGTCTTCAGTCTGAGGCTGATGCCACAAGGTAAAGATAATCATGTCAAATTGTTACTTATTTTTTTAAACTACTCATATTTAAGAATATGCTTTGCTTTTATAGAGAGGATAAAATCTCCTCTTCCCTGTGCACTGTTTGTTTGGTTGCATGTGTACTGACCCGAGGCAACCTTTACTACATTGTCTGCGCATGTAAAAGTGGATGAAGTTTACTTTCAGAAACTTTAGACTGGATTTGATGGGCTTGAGTTTGAGTTCTTACAGTGTGAGCTCTGAATTTTGAAATTGTTCAAACATGTATTATGTTTTATGAATACTTGCGTACGGCTGTCAATTTTTCTTTGTTTAATGATTGAGAATGATCTAGAACATTAAATGTGAAGCACAGTGTGACAGTGCTGTTCAGAAAAGTGAAATATTCCTTGAAGGTTTCTGAGAGGGCTCTTACTGAAAAGTGATAACGTACCAATATAAAAATGATGGGGGAAGGGGATAAAGTTGGTGAAAAGTGTCATTGTCTGTGGTTTATGATGGACTGTTGCAGCTGTGTGGTTAGGGTTGCACAGGGATGGGGGGATTGAAGAGGGGTGGAGAGAAGTGATGTGAAGAGGAGTGGACAGGGAAGATTTGAAGAGAAGGATGAGTGTTATTTTAGTGGAAAAGAATGCTCATTATTTTCATAGTCCAGTGAATGCCAGGAATACATTGCCGTACTTGTTTGCTGTTTGTTCGTAACTCCTTAGAGATGGGAGAAAAATAAGGCAATTTGTGTGTCTGTGTGCGCGCGTGTGTGTGCATGTGTGTGTGTGTGCATGTGTGTGTGCTTGCATGTGTGTGGAAACATGCATTTGTGTGAGAAAATAATTGAACGTGTGTGTGTGTGTATGTGTGTATGTATGTGTGTGTGTGTGCTTGCATGTGTGTGGAAACATGCATTTGTGTGAGAAAGTGATTGAATGTGTGTGTGTGTGTGTGTGTGTGGGCATGTGTGTTTCCATGCCCATGAGTTAGGCTGAATGTGTGTGTGTGTGTGTGAGTGTGTGTATGTGTGAGGGCGGTGCAAATGTAAGACTGAGAGAAATGTAAAGGAAGTGTGAAAGAGGGGTAGACATTAATGTTTGGAGGTGTAGAATGATGGAAGCTTATATAACATATGGAATTAAAAAGGCTAACTTGTGCAAACATGATTATTATTACAACTGATTGAAATTTCACATACCCAGAAAACAGCAACAGTGTCGGGAATGATCAAAGCACACAGAACACGCTATGGAACATAATTAATGTAAAAAATATGTACGCACTTGGTAGAGAATGCTACACGCTATGACAGTGCACTAAAATAGACATCATGTTTATTACAAATTTCATACATTATCATGAATAATTAATATCATTATCAGCTTGTTAATCCATTAATGGTTTTGAATCAGATTTAATAATTTTTTTGTTTTTGTTTTCCTTTCTTTCACTGTCTCCACTCGTGCTACAGTCAGTCTTTAAAGTGTTTTTTTCTTTCCATTTTTAACTCCATAAACCCTTCCAGTAGCAGACAACGCAGGCGTGGTATTAATATTGTATGAGCCTGTGTTAGTTGAATTAAAGGCAGAAAAACTATCAGCGGATAGAAAACCATGTGGTTTTTTTTAAACATGTAAATGTATTCTGCATTTTTTTTTCTTCCACAGAAACTGTTGAGATTTTCCCTTAGGAGGTGGAGGAGATATCATGAAAGCTCTAACATGTCGTGCGCTAAAGTGTGCCAAATTCAATCTGCAGGCCTTAATATCCAGAGTTAATTAATATTCTCCTGCTGACGGTCATGAAGAAAACTGTGGCTGGTTTAATAATTCCTGACTGTTTTAAAAGTGCAGGTATGAGGCAGAGTGTGAACAGGTCCATTATCTCACTTAGGGAATGCATTCAATCCCACTGTTATTACACTGGCCACTGGAAAAACCCGCTGTTGTGCCATGCAAGCAAAATGAACGAAGATCTATTAATTAACAAAAAAACCCCAAAAAGAAAACAGGTAAAACTACCATTGCTCATTTTGCCCATGAGCTTTTGTTGTTTATTTGTTTGTTTATTCCACTGCATATCAGCAGGGTCATCCTTCCATAAGAGGATGAGAGTTAGGATTATTGAATTTGGGATGCGTTATAAAGGAGCGGCAAACTGTGTGGACCGCTTGTTGTACAGAGCGTATCACACCTACCGGCAGCCTTGGCAATAATAACTATAATATTTGTTCAGTCTTATCTTGACTGTTGGCATTAAGCTACCAGCAGGTTACTAGATTTGATCGAATAAATGAGCACCATAGCTTTGCCATGATAACTGCTGATATGAGTGCATTTGTCTGACCACATTACAGCAGCAGGATTTCACAGGAAGTATCGCTCCTATGACGGCTGTTGCTGCGTGTCGGCAGTGATTGGCTTTACTCAACACCGTCAAGTCCGCTTGCTGTGAAGGACCGCTGATTACAGCATCCTCATTTGGCCTTTACCCTTTGGATCTTAGATTTTCTCTCTCTCTCTCTTTTTTTTTAATCAAGACTTTTAATCAGACTTTTATCATGTCAAGGACTTACTTGTAAAGTTGACATCCAGGTTGGGGAATAGCTTTTCCTCCTCTGTTTCGCTCCGTACCCCCAATCAGCGTCAGTCATGATCATTTTTAAAGATATTGGCCTACATAAAGCTCATTTCATCCCCACTGAGACACACACAAGTGTCTTTTGCTCTGTTTAATTGACTCCAATGTGAACTGATAGAATCAGTTTTTTTTTTTTTTTTTACCAGATTTCAGATTAGCCCTTTAGGGAAAGAAAAAGAAGAGGGTTGGCTACTGCACCTTGCCTCATTTCTGTCAATCTTGAAAGCTTTTACTACCTAAAGACATCATTGTTTTTAATAGCTCGGAGATACACCCGGCACCCTAGGCTAATTCTGCGAGTCCCCTGGGTTTTCAATTATTAGCGTAGCCCGTGTTAGCATTTTTCAGCTACCTCCCCCTCTCAGGCAACCTCTTAAGTGCTATGAAGTGAGAGAGCAATGACCGTGAAGTTAGCTGCCACAGTCCTTCTTTTCCTCTTATCATATCCTCATACATAATAGATAAGTCACTGTAAGTTACAGTATGGGGGCAGAACTGGGCTAATGCCTGGATTTGCATATTTGTGCCTGACTTCATTATTCATAAGAGTTCCGGGGCTTTCTTTTCTGCTGTGTGCCAGACACCTATTGACTGTGTTAGCGCTGCGTGGCTAACCCCGAGGGGTGTGTGTGTGTGTGTGTGTGTGTGTGTGTGTGTGTATGTGGGGTGGGGTGGGGGTGGTATTTGTGAGGATGTATGGAAAAGCCATATTGATTCTGTCTCTTCTTATCGCCTTAAACTTGTGCAGCATCAAACGTGTGTGTTGGAGCTACGCCTGGAGAAAGTCTCATTAAAGTCTCCTGGATTCTGATGAGGTTTCTGCGTGCATGCTAGCAGATGATGGCTCGACGCCGCTTTTGTTCTGTTCAATTTGCTGTCATTTTGGAATAATGGAATAGAGAAAGGAGGTTGGGGGGGGGGGGGGGGGGGGGGGGGGGGGGGGGAGGAGAGGGAGGAGGGAGGGTACATTTCTGACATCTAATTTGAAATAGATTTCAGAGGGCGTTTTTTCATCAAGGATTCGGGGGGTTCCAGGCGGCATCCTTTCTGAACGTTATGAAGTAGATTTATCATCTCTCTTGATGAATGGCAGGTTATTTATTTATTATTTTCATTGCCTTCCAGTCATGCCCTGCCAAAAAATGACATCTGTGTTATATTTCCCTTTATTGTATGTTGAGTATTATTATACCGGGGTTTCCATGGCCCACACACACATGTTTGTATAATATGACATATAGCAAAAGCAATGGGGACAGCCAGGGTAAAAGATCCTTCCTGTTGGCTGTAATAATAACCTCATTACTGATTCTCACTCATTTATGCCTCATGTCGTAGCAATTTTTCTCTTCTTTTAGCTCTTGTATAAGGAAAGAAATGAGGGAGGAGAGAGAGAGAGAGAGGTAGGGGTGTGTGTGTGTGTGTGTGTGTTCATTCATTACATATGTAAGTTTAATTTTAAAGACACTTCCCTAAACTTTTGCTGAACTCTGCTCTCTTTAATATACAAGTAATCACTGTTTTTACGAGGCACTATGGCCATACTCTGTTTCTTACTTCAGTTTAAATGCATTTTATTGAAAAGAGGTACCAAAGAAAACCTGTCTTTTTTTTTTATTATTAGTCCAAAGAGATTTGGAGATAATGAGGCCACTCATTTGTCTGCAGCTTTGACAAGCTGGTGTGAAGGGACAGAACACATGGACCGCTTTCATCCACATATTATGCATATCAAATGGTGTCATAGCAACTGGTGAAGGCGGTCATTAAATAAACATCTAGCCTTTTGTAAATTATTTGTAAATCAACAAGAATAGTTCTGTTCCTCTGGGTAGGCTTTGTGATAAATAAAATGAGATAGAGAGAGGTCCAAATCTAACTCAGTATTTTAAGGTCAGAGCAATGATTTATAAGGGGGTATTTTGTCAGGACTTCTGATGCCCTACAGAGCGTAATTTATCAAGGAATAATTCACAGATTTGACATCCTAAAAGGCACAAGGCAGTTTGGTTTCTGGATATTTATAGAAAGAGATGGGAAGTTTGAGTTAATTTTTGCCTTTGCACTTTTGAAACTGCGTCAGACATGTAAGAGCTCACTGGTTTTTCTTTCCCAAGATTTTACAAACCTTTTGAGTTTGAATTTACACAACAGCCTGGTGCTGGGATACAGTAACAATTTGAAATCCATTATGAGATGAAAGCAAAGCACTGTCAGATTGGAAACTGGGCCACTTTTATATCAGTAAAAGTGTGGAGCTGATTGTCACTTCAGGTGTATGCTTAATTTGCTACAAAAGGACCACATTATGCAATGGCTGTGACTTAGAATGAATAACTACTCATAGAGTTAAAAGGAATAAATGATTAAGAAAATTCGGAACGAATATGAAGTCTGTCATTTACACATTTTTTCTTTTACATTAACTCAAGCTGGGTAGGTTTGCTGAGAGCTAGCTCTCCTTTAGAATAATAAAAGAGTAATTCTGTTGTGTTTGCTAGATTTCACAGGCTTTGAACATCCTGTTGGCTGGGAGATATAGAAGCACAGACTTTGAGTTAAGTGCCTTACTCAGAAGCCCAACGGCTGTGTGCGGTGCCAGGATTATGAATTGGCCACCTTTTCCGATTACTTATTCATTTTTTTTCCTTTAGCACTTCACTGAAGATTTGAGCCAGAAATCCTCAGATCCTCCAGTCCATGGCTTGTTAACTGACAAGTGTTGCAAATGTTGACACTGTTGGGCCTAACACCAGCAGTGGGTATAGATTCAAGGGGAGATCTCTGTGTCTCTGTCTCTCCCTCTCTCTCTCCACCCGACGCACGCTTCAGCAGTAGCAGTGACTGTGGCAGGTTTAATGTAAACCCAACTCCACAGGGAGAAAATCACTGCCCGGCAAATTAAACCATTAGCTCCCCAGTCGGAGTTAAATATAGAGAAATGACTCATTTAATGTCCGATTACGGCTTTAATATGACTGTATAAACAATAGGGGCCTCTTCTTCGCCAGATGTTCATTCCGCTCCGCTCCTCGAGATAACCGGTCCAATCTTCTGCGGGAGACGGCGGCGGCGGCGGCGGGATGCGTCGCGGCTGTGGTTTCGCGGAAGTTTTTATTAAAACATGTACAATGCCGAACGAGTCCGCTCGACCGATTCATTATTAAAAGGCTCTCCACTCTGGAGATGTGTCTTCATGATCCTCTCTTTCTCTCTCCGGTCTGCGCGTGCTGGCCAGATAACACCGCCTCATTTGCTTGCAAAGCCCTCAATTTTCCTCTCCGATAATACAACATGCCTCGCGTGGCTGTGCAGCTGACGAGTGCTCTCGTTGGTTAGCATGCTCTCAAGATTACAGAGGTTAATCATCATTTTTGAAGCCCATTGTGGCTAAATACTAGCAGAACCACTGCTATTTTATGATAGATATTATCGCCATTGCTGAGAACAGACCAGAGCGTATGAGTCGCTTCATGGCCTGATTAAGCTGCTTGGTGCCTTCAGCGTTGTTAAATAGTTTTTCACTATCCTGATATGCATCTCTGAGCATCCCCAACCTTGCTATTCAACACTTACTGTCATCTTGTGTGATTCTGCCTGTAGGTGTTGCCAGTTTCCTCTTGAAGAGCTGGTTAAACAGACTTTTTAATCTGGCTCTGGACAAACACTTGTGATTCATGTAGTTATGAACCTGAAGGATCCCCAGTGTGAACAAGGTGTGTCGAATCTGGCTGCAATAAAATTCAGTTATTGCAATACTTCAGAACCGGAGAGCCTTACTGCTGGTGATGAAACTCCAGCCAGTAGAACCCTCACCCCACAGAGGATGTTTTAAGGACCCTCTGAGGCAGAATGACGTTTTTGGGAACAGGTGCTGTGTGACAAGACGGTGATCTAAAAGCTCCATAGAGCACTCACCAAGTCAGATGAGCAGATACATTCGCACATCATAACTTCAACAAATAACATGCCTCTCTAACCCACATCCACCATGTTTCTTTTAAAGCAGAGGGGGATGTGGTTTTGAGCAAAAGAGAACAGAAGCAGAAGATGAAAAGCACAAACCACATGGCTGCACTGTGTATTAATAATGTCAGCACTTTTCAGACTTGTTAAAACCTCCCTCCAGCTGGCGTGCGAGACAGAAGATGTGTCTAAGTATGCAAGGTGTTGATATGGCTGAAATGATGCCATTTAATCTGATAGATTGTAGTTTGAGTATGTCTGTGCTTGCGCTTTTTGAAGCGGTCCCAGCTGAGTCACTCTCTATGCCATATGAATTGACACTTGTGTTGATTACATAAGTGCCTCATCTAGTTTATCTGTAGAGTAGAAGAAAGAGTGAATACGAAGAGACGAAGTGGATGCAGCTGCTTTCAGTATATACTTAGGAAACTAGCTGTGACGGAGGGTGCTTGAAGTGACCGTTTGCTGGATTTTTTTTTTTTTTAATTTTTTTTTTAAGCCTTTGGCGATGCAGAAGTCATTTTACGAGTGCGAAGCCGTTGATGGAGGCTAGGATTAGTTAAGTTACATTATCTTTTAAATGGGAAATGATTCTTTCTCATTTACCCCCGGCAGATTTTGAAGGCCACTCATTTATCATTCGCTGTACCTTTTCACAGCGTGGTGGTGAACATTAGTGGATGTAATGTATTGATCCACATTGTTATTCTGGTACAATTATATGCAGCGGATCCTATTTTCCTGAGTAAAGGACAGTTTTATTAGTAAATCAGTTTGTCTGTGAACTTCCTATGTAGTTCAGAATTCCTTGCGTTTCGAAGCTGTTTCTTGAAATGTTTATTAGAGTGTTAAAACTTTTTTGTAGGGTGAGGTTAACAGTCCTCTGTGTGCATACGCATATTTATTGTAACATGAACTTAATTTGTTTCAGAAACAACTTCACACAGAACAGCTCCAACAAATTCATTATATAACGTCTTTTCCGGAGACCTAATGCACAGAAGTGCATGTAATGATAGTGTATGTGTGTGCAGCTGAGTTTGTAACCTTAGCATCAAAAGATTTCTCACAAAGTGATGCTTAAAATCAATTGACATTTTGACAGAAGTATGAACAGTTCTTGTGTCTTCCTATTAGACATGCTAGCTTTAAGTTATTCTGCTTAAAACCACAGTCAGTGAAATAGTACATGAAGGCAATGACAACCAGACACAGTCAGACTCCTTTGTGTTCTCAGTGGTTGTTACAGAGGGCAGATTCTGCTCCAAGCTCTTTTGTGTTCTACCAAAAGGAGGTTTTTGACTCATCATAGCCCTGTTTAAATCACTACTGACATTTTTAATGCTCTTTCTCTCTGGTGTCCAAAAAAAAGCACTATGGGCAAAGTAGTGGGTTCATCAGGGCTGATGGGTGAAGATATGTGATTATGGAAGTCAAATGGCACACAGGTGTTGTGGGAAAACACACATGACAAGGTGACATTTCAGTGAAAAGAGAAGTGATAATCAGCATACTTTTCCTGCTTCTCTGAAAGTACCTCGCTCTCTTTCTTTCTTTCTTACTTTCTTTCTTTCTTTCTTTCTTTCTCTCTTTCTTTGTCTGTGTGAGTATCTCTCTGTCTGTCTGGCTGCCCATCAAAATGTTCTTTTAAGCAGATTGACAGTAAGTGCCATGATTCCAGGTGTTGAGACATAAAGGTGGTATCCATGGCATATCTTGCATCACTGGAAATGTATTCCGGGTACCTTAGGAAGTACATGTGATATTTACATTTATGTTCAAGCACACGCTTAAGCCAGACCCTCCAGGATCTGAGTATCTGAAGAGGATGTAGTCATTTTCTCTTTCACATGTCATATTTATACCTTCTCAACATTTTCTAAACCTTCTGTACCACCTAAAGCTCAGAAAGCAGTACCGTGCAAGTGTGACTGATGTGCTGACACTGGGGTTCTGATGGCCTGTTTTTCTGACATTTTGCGGTTCATTTTTGTGTCAACGTGCTGTCTCTGACATTTCAACTGTAAATTCCACGTATTTACTCTTTCAACAAGCAAGATGGCAGCCTTTGAGCATTCTGAATTGGGTGTGTGTACATTTAGGTTTACTTTATGTGTGTAAATAAGATGTAATTATTTCAGGAAAGGAATAATTTGAGCCACTTACTCTGAAAATACTCTTCTAGCATCTCTGGTAAATTGAATGTAGCTTTCCATCCCAAAATGTTTGCAGATATATCATATATTTAAATAACATGCATGAATTGAAATGTAGGTTTAGTGCAAAATTAATATTAGTTTTTTGAGAATACTGTAAGTCTAGGCTTTTCAGCCTTGATTGGAGCTCACTTTGTGTTGCAGTCGGTTCATTTATAGCTTGTGTTCTCGCCACCATGCAAAGTGGTAATTCCAGTTCCAGAATCTGATAACAATTCCAAATCCAATCTTTTCTCTCTTTGCCCTAACTCTCCAACAATCAAGCAAGGGCACAGACCAACAGAATGTGACTGCTTTGGTTAATTTATCATCATGGAGTTGCAATTATTGTGGCAGGAGGATTTTTCAAGCTCAAATTATGCAATCAAGGAGTGGATCGCTTCTGCTCAACCAAGGAAAATGAGTAATTACTTCTTCTTCTTCTTCTTTTTTTTTAAATTTGGTACTTGTTCAGAAGATCACAGATATTGGGCTGTCATTATCTGGGAGACTGTGTGAAACATATCTGCTTGGTTAATTAAAAGTTAAACCTGTAAGAAATGTTCTACCTTAGCCAATTAGCAGTTCAGACTCTTATGCTTGTATGCAATAGAAAAGCATATCTTCCTAGTTTAAGTTCTTTACAATAGAAAATGGAAAGAGGATCCTATCAGTATTATGGTAATCTTTATGATTTACTTTTCTTGTGCTTGTTTTTATAAAGGCTTGTTCAGACAAACACGAAACCTCCTCTGGAGGAGAAAGAAAAAAGACAGAGGTTCAGTGGCAGTTCAGTTCTCTTTTTTGTTTGTAGTGAAGTTGCAAGGGTGGATGCTAACGCCAGGATCGTTTTGGTCTATCGATTGGCTGGGTCTGACAGGAAATGATCAATAAGAGCTGACGGATCGATTTTAAATCTCAAGTATCCTTTTTTTTCCCCCCTTCTTTTCATTTGCTTATTTCACTGATGTAGCTTTATCAAAGCCCAGGGGCCAAACCATGACGACCCAAGGGGATGAACTGAGAATACAGCTCCTGTTTCTGTCATATCCAGGAACACGATGTAACACTGGAGAGGTGTATGCTCAACATCTCGTTAAATGCACTGTGAAATCCTCCTGCCCACAGTTTGGCTGATAACGTTGAGACCACAAACTTCTCTAATTATCCATTCCTCTACTGCTGGCTGTTGTAAAAAACGCACCAGTTGAACTACGAGGTCAGATAAAAGCAGTTATTGGGAACTGCGACCTCTATCGTTCTTATCTCCCATAAACACTCCAGACTTTTTTACAAGGGCCATGAGGATCGCCGATCCAGCAATAAAACAAAGAAGGCCAGCCCTCCATGTCTTATTCATGAGCTGGGAAGAAAAGGGTGAGCTCAGATAAAAGCAGTAGAGAGACGGAAGTTTGTCTGATAAGCCCTGTGTGTGTGTATGTGTGTGTGTATATATATATATATATATATATATATATATATATATATATAATTCTTTTTTTTCTTTTTTTTTGTAGAGCTGAGGCCTCTGTACAGTTTCTGTTTCTGAGGCGATGAAGAACTTCTTGATTATCTTTTTCTTTGTCTCTCATTCCACAGTCATAATGCAACTGGTGGTTTTGATGTTTTTGTAGTTTTAATAGATTATACGATTATGCTCATGAGAGATCATTAAAGTGTGTGTGAGAGAGTGTGCGTGTATGTGTGTGTGTGTGTGTGTGTGTTATGTTAAATGAAAGGAACCTCAGATATACTTAAGTCTCATTTTGGGTTTTTTTCACTTGTACATTATTTATTTATTTATTCATTTTTTTATTTTTCTCAAATATTTGCCTGATGAGTCAAATAAGTCAAAAAGCCTTCTCCAGGTTGGAGGAACACTCAACAATTCAGGGAGAGAGCAAGAGAAAGAGAAAGAGAGAAAGAGATCCCAGTTGGGAATGGGACTCCCTGTATCTCACAGGTTAAGCAGACTGGGCCTGGTACTCTGCTGAAGGGTGCATTTGTAGAGATGTTGGCTTTCAAAAAATGTTTGTATCCATACATTTATTTAAATGTGCAGCTGCTGGACAGAGTGGCAGATTGCAGGCATGCACAGATGGTAACAGTTTGTGAAAGAGGTTTCACACCATCCTGAGTCTGTCACTCTCTTTTGCTCTTTCTCTCTCTCTCTCTCTCTCTCTCTCTCTCTCTCTCTCTGTCTCTCTCCCTCTACTGCATCCATGTCTCTCCCATCACCTGCCTCTCTCTCTTTCCCTCACTCTCCCTCCCTCTCTCTCTCTCTCTCTCTCTCTCTCTCTCTGTCTCTTTCTCTTTCTCCTTCGCAATCTAAGCTCATACCCTCTGCATCACCTCAACCCTGATAGAAGTGTATAGAGTCCCTGATCGTCATTATAGATAAACATGCTCCCCACGATCTGGTTGGTTCACCAGCGTGAAATTACATGGATGGCACGGGAAGTTTAGCTTCAGTCTGCCTACTCTCTCCTCGCTTTGGGAGTGTTACAGCATTTCAAACAGAGGTGAGTAGTGCTCAGGTACTGGTGTATGACCAAATACTCTACTGTTATACAAAACACACACACACACATACACACACACACACACACAAAAATGTTACTCTCATATTCAAGATATATTCCCATATGCACATCAGTAGTGGGTTACTGTGCTGTATTGTGAGTGAGCGAGACTCATATTTGTCTCGTATTTATGTGCATTTCAGATGACTCACTGCCCGTGTGGACACATGGACTATAGTGGCCCATATCTTATCATACCGCTGTTTGTGAATGTGCAGTGGATCAGTGTGTGATCCCCCTTCTTATACCACACAGGCTCACTTCAGACCTCAGATTTGTTTTATTCCAACTGCAAAATAACTAAGAGGACAATAGAGATGATGTGGTTGTCTTATCAGTGAATCAGTGTCAAATATGAGCAAATATGTGGACTAGCAAAGAGATGTGAGGTTAGTAACCTGCGACTGTGGCATATCTAGAAGGCTGTCTTCCAGCTAGGGGGGCACTGCTTCAGTCATAACCATTAAGCCTCTCCTCTCATCCCATGTGGGAGAGAGCCTGGGAGATCTCTGTGGATTTAGATGACTGTCCATCCCCAGCTGTAGTTATGGACCCTTCCCATCGCTTGGCAGTTAACGTCTGATCACAGACGGACATGTTTAAGCCGATCCTTTCAGGAGGGTTTGATAAGTACATATTTGCTGTTGTGTAAATCCTTGTAGAATAAAAGAATGCTGTGTGCGTTCCAAGTGCTGCAAAGTTAGGAACGCAGCCCAAAAATTCATAATCCACAGACAAACACAGACAGCAGGGGAACTTGTATATGGTGTTATCAGAATTTTATCTGGGTCTTGTCATTTGGTTTAATTCAAGCAAGTCCAATAATACTGTGTCAACATAGCCAGATGTGTATCCCTAAATGGCACAGTGTAGGGTTCTGGTAACCCATAGCAACTGCTTTTATATGGGGTTTTTTTTTGCCCTTAATGGTGCTTCCCTGCACCATGTCATAGATTATGTTAAAATCAATTCATAGTGAAGTCAATGTGAGCGTGTGATCAATAACTATATAGTTGTTAGTGTTGACTTAAGCGGCGGTCATTGGATCTATGCTTGTGTTCAACCATTCCGACATGTGCATCTCTTAAACACTTACCTGGGTCCCTGCTCGTCCCCCAGACTGTTTCACTTGTATGTTTTAGTTGTTGTTGTTTTTTTTCATTGAAGGTACACATTTGTTGTTATGACCTGAAGTGCAAATGAGTGAAATTAAAAAAAAAAAGCAAAACATGCAGATTACAGTGATTGATCATCCCTGTGAACAGCTTTTGACATTGAACTCAGAAAGAAATTTTTTTAAATGTCAGTTAGCTTAAGACGAGTAAAGACCTATTTCCAGTCAGCACAAGGTCTTCCATATTATGTGTAATTTGGTTGTTACTATTCTTATTCAGTCTCACCATATACAGGACAATGCAGTGTCTTGCACCATTGGACTTTGACAGGATTTAAAGCTATTACATCTATTTTCTCACTGACATGCATGTTACATTGGTTTGATGTAATAACCTGGCTGAAAAAATTATATTTCTTTCATTACAAGAAGGTTAACATTGTAACGTGAGAGAATGTAACGGTCCCCTCTTAAATAGACTGAAAATTTAAATGGGCTGTCTCTCCTCGAGAGACCCTCATATAATGTAAACCCATTACAAATATCGATTCAGATTCACCCCCGATTCAGATTTAGTCCAGATTCACAATATTTGCTAGAGATTTCGGTGAACACTGTTCTGTGTTCTCATGTGGTCGTTAGATGCGCATGTCAGCACTAAATAGGCAATGCTATAGTCTTCTCATTAAAATATCTGATAGAGCCTCATCAAATATTTAAACCACCCCAGCCATTCATCACAAGAACTGCTGTTTTTTATTTGAAGAAGTAATTCTTTAATAATGCATGTGTGTGTGTGTCTGTTTTTGAGTATCTGTGTGTGAGTGTGTGTGCACACACGTGCACGTGTATGTATGTGTGTGTGTGTGTGTGTTTTTGAGTATCTGTGTGTGTGTGTGCGTGTGTGCGCGCACGTGCATGTGTATGTGTGTGTGTGCGTGTGTGTGTGTGTGTGCATGCACGTGCACGTGTATGTGTGTGTGCAGTTTTGTGCATGCACATGTTATAGCTCATAAGAAGAAGCTGCAGGGCGTGAGGAGGCAGTGAGAGATAGACAGGTAGAAATGGTGATGAGGAAACATGCTTCTTGTAATTACGGTTGGAAAGATGTGTGCTAGACGACAGTCTGTGTTTGCCCACTGATGATCAGTCTAATTACCAGCCACTGATGAGGCAAACCATTCAAACAAAACATCTTAAGAGGAATCAAAGAACCTTAAGACGTTTTGTTACAAACAGGGCTTAATTAGACAACCTTTTTGGTTGGGGGATTATAATAAATCGTTGTATGGCCCTCAACTGATTGAATTAGATTCTATTGGGTTAGAAAGATTTTTTCAAGAATCACGTTTGTTCCTCCGCAACAAGAGATAGTGTTAGGGTGTATTTCTGAGTCTGCTTCCTTTGAAGAGAGAAGTAGAAAATCCTGTTAACAGGAAGCATACTATAAATATAAGCATCACCTGTACCCTACAGGCCACTGCACTTTATCTGAAACACATCTGTTATCTACACATTCACATGTTCATTCCTTAGGTATATTGTAATTAGTAAGTTGGTTCATTTACTGTGCTTTTGGAAAAAGTTAGAGGAATTACTGGCAGGTTGTTAGATAACCGATTATTGATATTCATAACATTCTGATGGGGTCTAGCAATAAGCGCTGGAAACAAAGTGTCTTTTTGCATAGATCTATGATTATTATATAATTGCAGGGTTAGTAGACTGATTGTTCCAGTTTTATCATGAGAAGATAATTAGTATGTCTTGACAGGAGTAACAGCAAATAGCGTCTCTTCAGTTGCTCTCTCTCTCTCTCTCTCTCTGTCTGTCTGCCTTTGTCTGTGTATGTGTAATATGTGTGTGTGTCTGTGCATCTGTGTCTGTGTATATGTATGCTTGCGTGTGTGTGTGTGTGTGTGTGTGTGTGTGTGTGTGTGTATGTATGTGGTGTATATGTATGTGGTGTGTGTGTGTGCGTGTGTGCGCGCGCGTGTGTGCGCGCGTGTGTGTGCGCATGTGTGCGTGTGTGTGCGCGTGTGTGTGTGTGGTGTGTGTTTTGTGTGGCCTGTATCGATGTCTCTCAGCAAGGATGCGGTGGCTCCTACTGTGTTCCCCTTAGCTGTGTTCTATCTCAGGATCTGATGGCCCAGATCTGCTTTTTGACGATGGCAAATAGGGAATTCTGACAGATGTCACCCTCTCTCCCCAGTTCCTCTCTATTTATCTCCAGTAAAACTATGGCACGCTTGCCACTGTAAATCAGGTTACCAAAGTTTAATGTCTTTTCTATTATTTAGATTATTTAGTTAGTTTGCTTAATTTGTTTGATTTAATTTAAATTGCTTTGATTGATTTGATTATTTATGATGAAATTACAGAAATGCATTCATTTGTCATTTCAGACAAAATGAAATAATTGCATCCTTTAATTATCATCATTAGTCTTGTCAGTGGTCAGAGGGGAGGCTCCATTGTGGTTTTCCATTGTTGATATTATTTTGGAATAAAATCATTTATAGATTCAGCTCATTTTTAGATTCCTGCAATAGCATTTATAGTCAGTCTTACCCTTCAGATCAATATCTACTGTCACAGGATATAAAGACACATACTGTAAACGACACAGACATTGCTCTAGCGATGGGGCCACGGACAGTGGTTCAATTTCATACATCTGCTTAAGGACGCTGTTTACATTGTGTAATGTATTCAGTCTATTGTGTTATACTTACATGTACCACATGTTTAACCAGGGAGTGGCAGAAACTGGAAATTAAAAGAAAAACCTTAGAATTTGCTGCGTGTACTTGTTATTTTTCTCTCTATCTTTCTTTCTCCCTTTCTCTCTCTCTCTCTCTCTCTTTCTCTCTCTCTCTCTCTGCTGCCATGTGGGTGAGGACTGGGTTATCATTTTACTCAGTTATTCCAGAAATAACCCAGTATCACACATTTTTTTCACTACCAACTGTTCCACACATTCAAGCCAAAACAAAGAGAACTGGCTCGGTGCTTTGGATAATAGCTAACCACACACTGACTCAAAGTGAAAAATGTCACCGTTTCTTGATGTAGGATTTTCTTCATAGTGAAGGGATGGAGAGCACTTTGATTATAGTGTTAGATTTTGGGGGGTGTGTATATATGTGTGTGTGTGTGCGTGCATGTGTGTGTCTGTGTGTATGTGTACATGTGTGTGTCTGAATTGGTGCGATTTATATTTTAAAAACTTATGTGAGGTGCCCCACATAATGCCACTGCAGGTTTGAAATCAAATGAATATTACTATATATCACATGACATGATGTTGGTAACACTGGTGTTTAGTGTATGGATCAGCCACCAGGGGGCACTGCATGTATGGTTTCCCCCTGCTGGAGGTTTGAACTGTATTTGGGGAGCAGACTGCTCTGGTTATGTTTGCCTCAGGGTCTTTTTCTCTGCTCTGTACCCATTCACTTCCATTCTCAACACATCCCCATAAAGCGTTTCCTATTCCTCATAAGAAAGACGCCAAAGAGCTTTTTAGCAATTCAAATTGAAGATGTTTCTCATCACAGCCTTTGTTCTGTGTTTTACATTTTCTCCTCCAAACTAGTCCTAAAGAAACAAGCAAGAGTGCATTTTAATCAGAAATGGTAATGTATTTGGCAGGCATGTGCATAATTTGGCTTTTATATGGAGTAATATTTCCTTTTTATTCCTGTTAAAATTGCTTTTTAATTCCGTGTTTTTTTATTGTGTTTAATTCTTACACTCCATGCAGGTGTGTTTTCCTGTGACAATCCGTTATAA